>NC_077232.1:6419390-6719390 GCF_027887165.1 Monodelphis domestica
TGGGGGGGGCACCTTCCAGGGCAGCCCAAAGGGAAGGAGGGGGCCCCCCCCCGAGCCGGGTGTTCCAGGGGGAAGACAGCCGACCCAGAGGTGGAGCAGCATGTCCCAGGCCGGATGGAGACCATCCAGGGTTCTAGGTAGGCCTGGAAGGGCGGCTGGAGGCTGCTCTGGCATGCAGCACGGCGCGGGGGCAGGAGAAGGGCCGGCAGATTCCCCTCCACTCTGGCCGGTGAGTCTCGGCGTCCTCCAGCCTCACCTGCCTCCTCTGTGAAATGGGGACGAAGCTGCTCCCGCACAAGATGCTTCGTCCGAGGGACGGGAGGGCGGCCTTAGACAGACACGAGCCGCGCGCTGGCCTGGCCTGACCTCACGCTTCTGGCGTGGTCTTCTGTCTCCCCAGGTATCGGCGCCGCCCTCTGGAGGGAGCAAAACGTGGCAGCCCCCGCTGGAGGCCCCCCGCGGAGGACGGCACCGCCTGGACCCCGCAGCACGGGAGGCTCCGGCCGGCCACGGACCCTGGAAGAAGCTGGCCCGCGCCGGGCTGCCGGCCCCATCCCTGCTCAGCGCCCTTCTTGGGCCTTCCCTGGCCGGCTGCAAGTCCCGGGTTACAAAGGGCGCCAGAGCCAGCCCGAGACAGAAAGGCTTGGGGGCGGTCCGGAGGTCTGGGGGGCAGGAGGAAGCCGCAGCCCTGCAGTCCCGCCCCAAGGGGAGCCCCTCGCGCTGGATCCTGGGGCCCCGGGGGGGGGTGCCCCGCGAGACGCTCCCAGACTCGCGCAAAGTGGGACGCGGCTTCTGGGTGCCCCGTGCTGCCCCGCCCTGCTCTCCTGGCAGCCCACCCGCGCTTGGCCACAAGAGGCAAACTTCAGTGCCCCGGCAGGGCCGCCTTCCATCCCCACGGGCCCTAGTCCTGGCCTCGGCTCTCTCCCGACTCTCAGCAGTCAACAATCTCCATTCTCAGGCCCCCCAGCTCTGCCCTCCCATGTTCTAACGTCCCTTCCCCCCAGATACTCGGTAACATGGGAAGTTCTAAGGGCCCTCCCAATCCCGGCGTCCTGGGCTCTAAGGGCCCTCCCAACCCCAACATTCTAGGCTCTAAGGGCCCTCCCAATCCCAACATTCTGGGCTCTAAGGGCCCTCCCAACCCCGGCGTCCTGGGCTCTAAGGGCCCTCCCAACCCCGGCGTCCTGGGCTCTAAGGGCCCTCCCAACCCCAACATTCTAGGCTCTAAGGGCCCTCCCAATCCCAACATTCTGGGCTCTAAGGGCCCTCCCAACCCCGGCGTCCTGGGCTCTAAGGGCCCTCCCAATCCCAACATTCTAGGCTCTAAGGGCCCTCCCAATCCCAACATTCTAGGCTCTAAGGGCCCTCCCAACCCCAACATTCTAGGCTCTAAGGGCCCTCCCAATCCCAACATTCTGGGCTCTAAGGGCCCTCCCAACCCCGGCGTCCTGGGCTCTAAGGGCCCTCCCAATCCCAACATTCTAGGCTCTAAGGGCCCTCCCAATCCCAACATTCTAGGCTCTAAGGGCCCTCCCAACCCCAACATTCTAGGCTCTAAGGGCCCTCCCAACCCCAACATTCTAGGCTCTAAGGGCCCTCCCAATCCCAACATTCTAGGCTCTAAGGGCCCTCCCAACCCCAACATTCTAGGCTCTAAGGGCCCTCCAACCCCAACATTCTAGGCTCTAAGGGCCCTCCAACCCCAACATTCTAGGCTCTAAGGGCCCTCCCAACCCCAACATTCTAGGCTCTAAGGGCCCTCCCAACCCCAACATTCTAGGCTCTAAGGGCCCTCCAACCCCAACATTCTAGGCTCTAAGGGCCCTCCCAACCCCAACATTCTAGGCTTTAAGGGCCCTCCCAACCCCAACATTCTAGGCTCCAAGGGCCCTCCAACCCCGACATTGTTTTCTAAGATGCTGTTCTCTGTCCTAAGGTCTCTCCCAGTTATAAGGTCCACCCCCCCCCCCCCCCAGCTCTGTCACTCTGTAAGTTAAGGCAACGCTCGCTGTGTGTCTAAGGGCCCTCCCAGCCCTGACCCTCCTCTGTCCCAGATGGGCTTCACCCCCGGGTGCTCCCTGGGTGCCCAGAGCTGACGTTTTTCTGGCACTTTCAGGTGGGCTCTGGATCCTCATCCAGGTTCTGGGAGGGGCCACTGCTTCAGGGAATGTGCCCATGTGTGTGTGTGTGTGTGTGTGTGTGTGTGTGCGCGCGTGCGCACTCCAATGATGCAGATGGCCACCCCTCCATGCCCATCCACCCAAGGTAGGCTGTACAAGTATGGCCTTGATTCTCATTTGCAATCGAGGACACAGGCTCAGAGCAGACTCGGCTGGAGCCCCCTCTCAGCCCCCAGGCCAGGCTCGGAGCCTGGGCTCTTCCCATCAGCCCCTGCAGCCTCCCCTGGTCCCGAGGAGGCAGGCTGGGGCCTCGCTTACCCGGGAGATGCCCACGATCTGCTCGTCGGGCAGCAGGCTGACGCGCAGGAAGCAGGAGTCGAAGGCCGGGTCCTCCTTCTCCATCAGGTCCTTGCCCTGGACCACATCCACACGCAGGAGGTGGCTCCTGGGCTCGTAGGTGATGTTCACCTCCACCTGGCCCAGCAGGAAGTCTTGGCCCAGGTTGTTGTTCACGGAGGAGATGGAGTTGAGCGAGTCGGCAGACTGGGACTTCTTGAGGGGCCCATAGGGCGCCAGGTCCAGATCGCGGTTCATCAGCTCCAGGGGCCCCAGCTCACTGATGCTCTCGAAGGCGTCGTCCATCCTTAGGCTGCTCTTGCGGCTGGGAGAGCCACGCTCCCCAGACTTCCGGCTGCTCCAAGCCATGGTTCTCTAGGGACCAAAGGGAAGGGAGGCCCGTAAGATGGAGGCACAAGGGGAGGAACCTGCAAGCATTGATTAGGCACTTGCTGTATAGCTGGCACAGGGCTGGGGCCTGAGGCAGGGGAGATGGGGCAGGGTCCCAGGGGCACCGGTGCCAGGCAAAGAAGGCACAGGCCGGCCCTCCAGCTCTTCCAGTCGGGCATCAGGCGTTTATTAGGGGCCAGGCCCTGTTCTTCCTGAGCTGAGGAGGCTGGGAAAGGAAGAAGCCCGCTCTGAAGAGCAGCACATTGCCTAGGCCTGCCTGGCAGGAAGAGAGAGCAGGAATGCCTCCTGCCCGAGGGGACGCCGGAGCCGAGCCTGCCAGAGGCACTGGGCAGGAGGGAACCATGTGGAAGTCTGGAGTGGGGGATGGACCGGCTCAGTGGAGGAGCCCTATCATGGGTTACAGAGAGGGAAATAAAGGGAAAGCAGGGCTAGAAAGCTAGGAAAAGGCCAGCTGCAGAGGGGCTGTTCGTATTTGATCCTGGAGGCCCCAGGGAGCCCGCCGAGCAGAGGGGAGGATGGACTGGAGGGAGGAGAAGCCAGGCAGGGGGGCACTTTGCCCCTCCAGGCCACCTGCGTGGAATAATCCCAGACCAAAGCGTGATCTTCATCCTCAAAGCACAAGCTTTCTGCCGTCTAGCGAATGGTGCCCCCACAGGCAGGGTTAGTAGAGTGGCGAGATTTGGGGGCGCTGAGCGGGAGAGTCCCCCTCCCCCCCCCAGCGCCTGGACGGTCCACTCCGGAGGCTGGGACAGAGGGGCTCCTCCCCATTCCCACCCTCACCTTCTGCCTGGCTTCAGAATAGGTGACTCCGTACTTCTTCTGCAGGTACCGGTAGTCGTAGTTCGGGAAGGGAGATGGGATGGGGAAGCTGCCCGATTTGCAGAGCCTCCACAGATTCACAGCAGCAACCCCCAGCAAGGCAAGAGCCCCGGTGACGTAGATCCCAATCTCCCAGCCGGGAGGACTCTTGATAACTGGGGAAGAAGCAGGCAGGGGCCGTTAGGAGAGCCCTGGGGAGCCCACCCGGCGGCGGCAAGCATTAAAGGATGTGCTAGGCAGAATGGTCCAAGGTCACATTCTAATGGAGGTGACAGCACGTACACACACACACACGCATGCAGGTGTTTCTGGAGCCCCCCAACACTAGACGGCAGCTCTCCCTGTGCTGACTGAGACCCCAGAGCCACGTCTGATCCCACCCCCTCACCAGCCTCAGTACCCCTTTATGCCCTCTTCCTTGCAGCCGGTGGGCTACTGAAAGGTGAGAACTGGGAGAAGAAAGATAAAGATCTGGCAAGGACTTAACACAGACATGCCTGTGCATTAGGCATCAGTACCCCAATCCTAGCCTGCGCTGAAATGAGGGGTGTCTGTTTACCAAGACTCTAAGGCCCCAGTCACTGGGAGACAAGTTGGGCACGGGAGCGTTTCACAGAGGAGGCAAGACAGTTGAGGAAAAGTCTGACCCTAAGCACAGACGTGGGTGTAAACATGGGTGTCCAGGAGATGTGTCAGAAAGGCCCCCATCGGAAGCGTCTCAGAACAGTGCACTAGAGAGGCCTTGGGGCCAGGAGACAGAGTTCCGAGGGAGGCAGGGAGGCTTCCAGGATCCGTGACCTCTGATACTCCAGGAGGTCAAGGATGATATCCTGGAAACCCAAAGAGGACGGGAGAGCCGTGCAGACGCAGAGGGTGCAAAATGCTGACCCATCCTTGTTGTGAAAGCACTAAGAGGACCCGACCTCAGTGCAAATGAGTGGAGAACCACCAAAAAGAGGGAAGAGGAGGTCACAGGAAGGGTAGGCCTGCTCCCAGGCTAAAGCCTACAGCCATCCAACTTTGATCTAATGTTTGGACTGGGGAAGGGAAGCCCAAGGTGAGAAGGGACAATTGGGGACGAGTGCTGTGCCCAGTGCTGGCGGCACATGACCAGAGTGAATCAATTCTGTCCTTGGGGAGCTTCCATTCCAGTGGGGGAGCCCATATGTACCTGTGTAAGTCTGCAGAGATCATATATCCTGTTGATGCAAACTAGTTGGGAGGGAGGGAATGTCTGAGCAGCTCCAGGGGCCTAGGAGAGACTTCATGGAGCCGAGACTCCAAGAGTGGGATGTGAGGAAGGAGAGCTTTCCAAGCATGGGGGAGAGCCATGGCAAAGGCCCAAAGGTCGGAGACAGCCAGCACACCTTGTGCGTGGGACACTGCTGGATGGAGGGGAGTCCCGGGTAAGAAGACTAGAAAGGCCGAAAGGGGCCGGGTTTAAGCGCTTATGGAGGCAATATAGAACCACTGCAGTTCACTAAGAAAGACGGTGATGTCTGCAGACCAACTTCAGAAAATACACAGGAGCAGCTGTCGGGGAGAATGAATTGGGACAAGGAGAGGGTCAAAGGCAGTGGCGACAGAGCCTGAACCAAGATGGGAGTTCCATGAATGGAGAGGGAGGGGAATGGACAGAGGAGAGGGGTGATATGGGAATATCTGAACCTGAGAGCCCCGGCCCAGCAGGTACCAAAATGTCTGGCAAAAGAGTGCTTGTTAAACAGTTGTTCTCTGCAAGATGGCGGCATGTCTTGGGCTCTGTCTGGGAAGCACAGCCTTCAGGCTCATCTTGGGGAATAGGTTCAATTTAGGGAAGCAGATAAAGCCGGTGTGAGCTCTACAGGTCATGCCATAGTCCACCCATTTAAATGAAGCAAATACCATGAGAACCAATGGAAGGACCTGAGAAAGAAGGAATAAGCTGGAGAAGGAAAGACATGGGTCTTCAAGCATCTGAGGGGAGAGATTAGACTTGCTCTACTTGGCCCCAGAGGACAGTAACGGAGGCGATGGAGAGGCTAAAATAATTAAAGGGCTCCAAAAGTGGAATGAGAGGCAGTTTCCCCCCACTTGAGGTCTTTGGGAAGCAACTGATGACCCCTAGTTAGGGATGTTGTGAAGTCAGACTAGATGCCTCCAAAGCTCTTTCCTGCTCAGAGATCGTGACTTGGAAAGGGGCTGCAGAACTGGTCAAAGGCAATTGCTACTTCAGTTGTCCCAAAAGGAAAGAATTGAATCTACAAACTCCAGCCTGTGGAGTTCTGTTCCTGGTGCAATTGTGGAAGAAATGACTGAAGGAGATAGCGAGCAAATGTTTCCAAAAGAGTCAGCCACCACAAAAGGCTTGATCAAGAAAGAACAAATCTCACTAGATGAATTCCGTTCCCTTTGGTGACAAGATTACAAGACCACAGAACATTATGACTCTAGAACGTGGACTTAGAGCCGAAAGAGACATCCTGTCCAACACTCACATTTTTACATATGGGAAAGCTGTGGCCAAAGTGGCTTCTTCAAGGGATTGTTACTGACAAGTTGGAGCTACCCAGGTAGGTAGTAATACCATTATAAGGGTTACAGACTGGCTGCCTGGCCAGACCTGGAGAACACACCCAGCCTAGCTTAGGCGGAATGCTCCAGGGCTCTGTGCATGTGTGGCCCTAGACTGCCCAAGTTTGATCAAATTTACTGCATTACATCATCATAAGGTATACAATATTCAACAAAATGCAGAAGCATCGCTAACACTTTGGATAACAGAACTGAGATCCAAAAGTCTCAACAGGCTCAAAAATTGGGCCACATCTAAGAAGCTCCAATCAAAAGAATTCCTTCACAAGTACAAGATGGGGCAGGCCTAGGAAGAACAGAAGATCTGAAGGTTTTAATGGTCTGCAAGCTCCCCCATGAATCAGCAGCTCAATATGGCAGTCATAAAAGAACGAAAAGCAATCCGAGGCTACATCCCAACCAGGATGATAAGATTTAAGAGTCAGAAAGGATCCTAGAGGCCATCTAGCCTGACACCCTCATTTTAGAGATGAAGCAACTGAGGCACAGAGCTGTTAAGCCATTTTCCCAAGGCAAGTCACAGAGGCAGTAAGTGGTAGAGCCAGGTTTTGAACTCGGCTTCCATGATTCAGAGTTCACGATCCCAAGGTCAGTGGAGCCAGTTTTCACTGTCGTGTCACTAAAAACTCTTCTGTCTGATCTTTCCTCCACAAAGCCCTACTCCGATGCCTCATCGTGGCGTGGAGGTGACCCTGGGTTCTTGAAGGCTATGCCAGCAGAGCAGAAGCTCTGGAAGGTCCAACCATGCTGGAAAGACTTCAAGTAACGGTCCCAGGAACAGACAGACCAAGTCTGTTTTCTGAGGACCAGCCTAGCTAAGTGCGGAGAGGCCCATCACCAGCAAGCTAGCCACTAGGTGATGGAATTTGGCCACAGCAAGCTGGAAGCAAAGAAAAATGGCCCACAGTCCTGTGCAACCCCTTCTTAGTCAACAGTGACGATGTCCAAGTGAGTGGTTAAAAAAAAAAGATGGAGAATGCAAGGAAGAATTGCATGTTTTAAACCATCCAAAATCTTTAACTTAGGTGTTGGTGCTGTAAACGTAACTCTGTGTCCAAGTACTAAGAAACACAAGTTTTCAACCATCCATCAACTCTCACCTAGCTGTTGGTGCTGTAAACGTGAAATATTTGTCCAAGTACTAAGAATTGTGATTTGTTCAGTCATCCGTAAACTCAAACTTAGGTGTTGGTGCTGTAAACGTGAGGTCCTTGTCCAGTGATCACCAAGTTGACACATTCGTAAGACTGACTCATAGCATCTTGGCATTCTTAATCTGAACACGGCTAAAATGGAAGGACGGATCACAGATGCTCCTTGGAGAGGCAAAGAAAGGAGCCGGCAACGGGTTTGCTCAGAGGCCACCAGCAATGTCATGGCATCTGTCCAGGGGACACTCGGCTGTCTTAGGTTCAAAATTCACAAGTTCTAAGAAGCTCACCAGGGGAAAGAATTGCAACATCCATTGCAGAGCACAAAGAGATCAAAAAGGATGGCCAAGAACTCGCTAGGCCCCTCCGGATGAAATGATCATAATGTATAGGATGTTCATTCCCTTCAGTGTCAAGGTAGGAAGGGGGGAGGACAGTGGAAAATACGCTGGAGGAATATGTGATGAGACAGACCATATTGGGCCTGTGAACTACACAGATGCATCGCCTTGCAAATTCTTCAAGAAAAGGAGCAGAAGGTTCTAGGCACGGTGAGCATCAAAGAATGTTACCCCCAAGTTTTGATTTTATTTTAACAGACTGGATAGCCATTCCCCAATTGACTGTTCAGGTGCCGTCATCATCCGCCACGTTGGATGAACAAAGGCCAAAATTAGTGCAAAATGGGAAGAAAAAAAAGGATAAAAATTCAAAAAATACAAGTAATATTGGCCGATGTTGTAAACAAGTTATTGAAGATCTAAAAAGGTACACAGAAGAAAATGATGATTTCAGTAACTCCATACAGAATTTTGACCAATATGTTTTGTCATCGCAAAAAGAACAAAATAGTATTTAGCCTGGACCAAATGTACCTAGACAAGATATGAGGGGGAGGAAGCACACTGTGTTGGGGTGATGGACCGATTCACACCCAAGGCAGGGGGAGAAAGCCTCAGATCTTATTGATGCTCTTAAAAAATACAACCTGGAGAACATCAATTCCTACCAACCTGTATGTCTATTTTGCCCTCTCTAAATATTTATATGAGAATAGTCCCCACACGTGTCCAGGGCATCCTTAATTTTAAGAGACAATCATTCAGTAGAGGACAGACAGCATTTTGCAAGCAATAGTCTACCATGGAGCATCTTTACTACTATTCAATTGGCTGAAAGATGCTGAGACTATTTCTTTAAAAAAATTAAAACTGATTTCATTGATTATTTAAAAAAAAAAAGAAAAGGAGGGGAAAACTTGATTTGGTCCTTTGTGATTACCTTAATGGCTGTCTTTCAATGAGTTGTCTCCTGTTTATACATCCAAATGATTTAAGATCCCTAGAAAAATATACTAACAGGGACAACCTTATTTGGACTATCTCTGACCATTAACATCAGGCAGATCTTGAGACAAGGAGATGAACATGAGGAAAAAAGTGTTTGCCACTGTGATGGAAGAGATCCAAGCAAGAGTTCAAATGGAAGAGGTTTTCTTTGATGATGGAGGGGTCCCCCAGTAGCTTCCTTTTAAAGAGGACATTGCGTTGATTGCATCAAACCCTGAAACTCTGCAGAGCCTCCTGAACGAGATCTGTGACCACTTAAAGAGTTTGGCCTGACCATCTACACAGGACTACAAAGTGGATGAAGAATGCCTATAGCTCAGATTATAACTCGCAATTAGATAAACTATATAGCTTATCCATCAATATATATACATACATACATATATTTATAGATAGATATAGATATAATCTTAGATAAATACTAAAAATGGATGGTGAGTTAGACCCAGAATTAAATATGAGGAGAGCAGGCTGGATTGTTGTTGGGAAATTGCAGAGCTCCCTTAATGACCCCAAACTTCTCCCTGGGACAAAGGCCCATCTTTTTAATGACCAATATCCCACTGATGTCGTATGGCTGTGAGTTGTAGAACACTCCAGCCTCTAACAAATTACAAACGAGGACCACTCAGAGGGCAATGGAGAGAGGCACGGTGGTTGTGACCAGGCCACAGCATGGAGCATGGAAGGAGCATGAGAGGAAAACAGGAGGAAGGGTTGTCATCGAGAAATGGGTGACCAAAGAAAAGGTGGCCTGGTTACATGGCAAGACGAGAGAGATCACCGAGGATCGGCCTGTGGACTCCACTGGCGTCCTCATGATGTCAGGACAAAGCAAGGAAGTTCCCTGACATGTCGAGTGGACTTAAAGGGTAACACGGACAAGAGTTGCACAGGACGGGGACAGGAGGGACGAGTTGCCATCTGCATTGTTGGACAAGACGTCCAGCAATGAAATCACAGATCCCAGAGATGGATTCATGCTTCAAGGTTTACAAAGCGCTTTCCTCTCACCACCCCGAAAGCCAGCAGGTGACTGCTGAGCTGTCATGAGTGACACCCAAGAATCCTGAGGATGGGATGGATACTCAAGGACTGGGGAAGGAGAAAGAAGAGAGTGTCTGTAATTGTAGGCTACTGAGCTTGCTTGGTTTTTGTGGGGACATCCTAGAGGCAGGGCCAGTGACCACAGAGGAAGGGAGACGGTTCCACCAAGGCCAGGCTCAATTCATTTGCTTGTCTGACAGGATTGCTAAGCTGGTAGACCAGGGGAAGGCTACAGATGGAGTTTGACCTACGTTTTAGCAAAGCATTTGATAACGTATCTCTCGCTACCCTTGTGAAGAGACGGAGAGGTCTGGGGTAGGCAGGAGCAGAGTCTGACAGATTTGGAGCTGGTCGAATAGCTAGAGACAAAGAGGAGTGTGTATGGCTCATTGTCAGCCTCCAGTGGGTGCCCCAGGAATCTGTGCTTGGCCCTGGCTGTTTCCCATATTTGGATGAAGGCATGCGTATCAAAATTACAGATGACACAAAGCTAGATTGTCAACGTACTCAGTGATAGCGTCAGGAATCCCAAAAAATCACGACAGGCTAGAGCGTTGGGCTGAATCAGATAAGACGAAATGTATTAGGGACAAATGTCAAGGCCAACCCTGGGATTCAAAAAATCAATTTCACAAGTCCAAGATGGGAGAGGGGAGGGGCAGGGTTAGACAGAATCCCAGAATTCAGATTTGAAAAGGACCTCAGCACCCATACCCAGAAACAAGGCTCCACCTTGACACCCCCAACTGGTGTCCATCCACCTTTGCTGGAAAATACCTTGTGAGCGAGGACCCCACTGCCTCTTGGAAGCAGCCATCTGTTTGACAAACTCTGGAGGGCTTTAGTGGCATGCAGGAGGATGTGGTAGCCCCAAAAGTTAACATGATCTTGGGCTGCATTAAGAGGAGTGACGTCCCCCTCCTGCCATGCTCTGCCTAGGTTAGCCCGTGTCACAGGGGGAGTGTTTGGAGCCCCAGGAGATGGTTAGCTTGGTTAGAAGAAGTGACTCCAGAGGGTGTCTGGGAGTTATCAGAACGGCCATCAGATAGAAAAGACACTGGCCTCATTCACCTTGGTCCAGAAGGCAGAACCAAGCCGGGAGGGGGGGGGGGGGCAGGCAGAGAGGCCAATGGAGGCTAGAGGGCAGGAGCAGCTTACTGGAGGGCTTTAAGTAAAGGGTGGATAACCAGTGGGCACAATTTCCAATTGAAATCCCCTCAATAGGGTTTGAACGAGATAATCATTAAGTCAACCCTCTAACAAGCATTTATGAGGTGTCTGCTTTGTGCTGGGCACTGGGGCTCCAAAGACACAAACCCTAGAGCCTCTGCCCTCCAGGGGCTCCCGTGCTCTTAGATCTCCTCTGAGGTTCCTCACCTAGCCGAGGGCCTTTGAGGAGATTGGGTCGCCTCTCTGGGCCCCAATTTTCCCATCTATTAGCTGAGGCTAAAAATCCTCACCCTGCCCAACTTGTAAAGAAAGCCAGCTGCCAAGGGCTGTGGAGATTGCGCTCTTGGGTCAGGATGGGTCAAAACCCAACAAAGAGCCAGTTTAGTTCCCTCAGTTAGTTCTCTAACCCCTCATGAGCAGGTGGTGCCAGTCAGGGAAGGGGGGTTCGTACACAGACAGCCACCCCGTCTCTCCAGGGCCCCTAAGGCCAAGGGAGAGGTTCTTCCCAAGAAGGGTTGAAGAAGAATAGTTGGTGACCCAGCTAGAGAGGGCTGGTCCTGGGCAGTTAAGGGCCAGAGGGATGCTTCCACATCTTGTCATCTCTTCCCCCAGCCCCCCCAATGACTGGCAGCAAACTGAGTCCTCCCCATCTCCCCCAGCTCTGCTGGGATGCAAAAGAGCTCCCTAGTGTGGGCAGGAGGAAGTGGTGGGCCGCAAGAGACCAACCAATCAGGGAGCTCCCCATGTGAGGCTGAGGATGATTCAGCTGCCTTGCCAGCACCTTTCCCAGCCAAGGGCTGGGGGAGGGAGAGGGCTGGGGTGGTGGCACAGACCCCCACCCCTTCCCTCTGTAGGTGGGGCAAGGGGGACGCTGTTATGGGTGAGGCCGCTGTCAGAGTGGCTGCCTGGGGAGGCCATGTGTGAGAGGGACTGAGCCTTGGGTTTGTTTGTATGAGGGACCAAGAAGTCCTCATGGGGGAGGCAGGGAGGATCAGGAGGATTCTGAATGGGAGCCTCCCAGGGGGAAAAACAACTTCAGATGAACCAGAAAAATTGTCTCCATGGAGCGGCCTCTCCAGAGGCCTGGCTGCTTCTAGTCTCAGCCCAGCAGATGGCTTTGGGCAAGCCCTGCCTCCCCGCTTTGGGCCTCAGCAGCCCCCTGAAAAATGGCAGCCAGTCCCCTTCCCACAGATAGAGTTTGTGAGGATCAAGTCAGTCCATTTCACCAAACCTTTATTGAGAGCCTGCTGCATTGGAGGGCAAGTGCTAGACGGGGAAGAGACAGCTAAGAAGGCCACCACCCCTGCCTGCCCTCAGGAGCTTCCACTCACTGACTGACCACATGGATGAGAGTGGCTGGCTCTGAGCACAGGTGGAGTATTCGGATTGGTCTGACTCACCGCTAAGATGGTATTCAGTCACATCCACAGCCATGTCCCCCAAGATCTGCAAAGGAAACCCAGAGGTAGAGAGGGTCAGTCAGGGCAGGGAACCAGGCTGCCAGCCGTCGCGTGGTCCCAAGAGAGCTACCAGACCTACCTTTGACATAGATCACAGGTGTGGAACCCCCCAAAAGTTCACAAAATACATCTTACAGAGAGTGTCCAGCCAGGAGGCTGACCCTTCCATAAGAAGCCTTCCCCGCCTTCCCCAGCGCACCACGGGCATGCCCTCCCTCCCTTCTCCCATGGCCTGCCTGGCTTCCCCCCATTGGGCACTCAGCAGAGACCTTCCACAGCAAACACCCAAATACTCAACCCCCTTTGACTAAGTTAACTCCCGCTACGACCAGAAACGTGCTTGGCTCTGGGGGAGAGACAAGCTTGGAGAAGACGGGTCCCCGTCTGCATGGCACCCACCATCTAGGAGAGGGACATGAAAAGTAACCCTAAGACAGAGCGAAGGGGGAGGATGGCAGAGGAGCCCACTCGAGCTCCGGCCGTGGACAGAAGCCTGCAGGCGGGAGCCTCCGCTCCCCCCGGGACTGGGCAAGGCCTGCCTAGCCCGGTCCCCATCCCCAGGGCAGGAGGCAGCAGGCCCTGCTTCCCAGACCAGTGGCCCAGCCCCGACCCCTTCCCGCTCGCTGTGTGACCCTAGGCAAGTTCCTGAAAGCTTCTGAGCCTGTTTTCTCTCTCACAAAGGGGAACATCATACTTGTACATCCTCTCTCATAGGAGGAGACGCGTTTTGGAAACCGTGAAGCTATCTAATGTGCCTTATGACTGTTGTTCACTGTCTGTAGTATCATTACCCTTATCTTTCCTTTATCATATCATTATCATTGCATTCTTCTGTTTCTTTAAAGAGAGAAGGATTTTCGGTAGTGCTCAGTCACTGCCTGGCCCTAAGCAAAAGGCAAAGTACGAGTCTTCTCTTTCCTCTTTTGTTCGCTCATTTATTGTTTTCTTCTAACCTTCATCCTCATTAACCAAATAAGCATCCCAGAAAAACAAGCAACATCAAAAGAATTAGGCAGAAACATGTAAGCACCAAACCATGCGTTTGTTTTCAAACTGTGTATGTTAACCTAAAAATGAAAAAATAATAAAAAAAATTATCCAGCCTGCAATTCGGCCTTCTCGCTGTGTGTTTCTGTCAGTCCTCCTCCTCATGGATAAGTGACCCACCTAGGAAGGAATGGGCACTGTCCTAGGCCCTCAGGGGCTTGCAGTTTCCTAGGGGGTGGAGCCCGGCCCACAGAAGTAAGCAGACATCTGTGGAGGGAGAAAGGCCTGCCAAGTGAGGAGATGAGGACAGCTTCCTGTAGGAGGTATCCCCGGAGCTAAGCCTTGAAGGAAGCTAAGACGTCATCGGTGAGGAAAGGTGTGCATTCCTTCCATCTTTGCGGGATGGTCTGGCCAAAGGAGCAGAGGTGGGAGATGGGTGGGGGGAAAGGAGAGTGCATGGAGACCCCCTCCTCCCAGTGCCCTCAAGCTAGCTCCAGTCCATAATCCAAAGTAGCTCTCTCTCCCCTGGCCACCGGCCTTCACAGCTGACCTCTCCTGCCTCCTCATCCTCAGTCAAAACTCTTCTCTGTCCAGGCAGTGCAGTATTAGGGACCTGGATCTTGGTTCTGTTTCTACTCCTTATTAGCTTGGGAAAGGCCTTTCTCCTCCCTGGGCCTCAGTTTCTGTAAAATGAGGATGTTCCCAACTTTTGCCAAGATAAGGATCCTCCTCTAAGGTTCAAAAGAATATCGCCAACCCTGACCTGGTCAGAACCGTGCCCTTGGGATCCTGCCAAGAGTGCAGGACCAGCCGGACTGACCAGCGTGTTCATGATTTATTTATCCCAGCAGCCTCGGCAGACAGTCTGAGGAAGTCGTATGTGCCTGATCGGGGCCTCTGGGGATTCGCACTTGGATCTCTGGGCCAAAAGCTCCACCAAGGTACAGGTAGAAGATATTGGCAAGTTGGCACTAACCCCTGCGGTCTTGGTTAACTGATCTAATCTGGTCGATATAATTCAGACTAAGGTGTAGGTGACTACTGATAGGTTTCCTCCTCCTCGGGATAGTTTTATTTTATTTTTACTTTATTGATTAAAACCCTTCTCTTCCATCTTAGAATCAATACTGGGTATCGGTTCCAAGGCAGAAGAGCCATAAGAGCTGGGAAATGGGGGTTTGGTGACTTGCCCAGGGCCACATAGCTAGGAAGGATCTGAGACTAGATTTGAATCCAGGACCTCCCGTCTCTAGGCTTGGCACTCGGTCCACTGAACCCCCTGGCAGCCCTCTGATATCTACATTTTAAAAGAAGAGCCTGAAGTACTAAATGAATCTCTCCTCGGCTCCCTGGGAGCATCTCCTCCTTTCAGACCAGGAACAGACCAGAGGAAACCCTCAGCCCTTGGGGGGCACCCAGGAGGCCGGACCCCACTGGGGAGAGGAATTGACAGGCTCCAAGAGATGAAGCCAAACAGCTGGCTTGTGGCAGAGCCAAGAGAGGAAGCCGCCTGGGCCCGTCGACCCCAAAGAGGGCTTTTGCATCCCCTGAACTGTCTCCCAGAGAGGTCTGGGATGGGGGTCCTCTCTATCCAAGAATGGGCTCCGGCCCATCGGGTGGGCTACAGCGCTGCGGAGGGCTGGGGCTGCTACGGGACAACGCGAGGGGACTGGCCTAGGGAGGGGGAGATGAGAGGGCCCAAAGGTCACATCCTGGGCTCGGGGGGCACCCCCCAACCTGCTGGGGCTCCCCACTCTTTGCTGAACTGCTAAGCCTGAGCCGTCCCGCTCGTCTCTCCCCGCTAGAGGAGTCTTTTCACCTCCCGTAGAGATGGCTGGCCTTTGGCCTCCCTGAAGTCGTCCTGGAGCCTTGCCAGGGTGGGCAGCCATGCTCCTGGCCTGTAGGCAAAGTACTGATCCTCCTTCCTCGCCCTCCATCCAAGTCCCGGACAGGGACACGGTCCCCACTCTCAAGCTGTCTCTAGTCTAGCGGGGAGTCTCCGTGGCTTTGGAGTCAAGGACCCGAGTTCCAATCCTTGCCCAGCCCCTACTGGCTCTGGCTTCCCCTCGGCAACTTCCTCTGATTTCTCGCTCTTCGCCTCCTAGAAGGTCACTCAGATCCTGGAGCACTTCCACACCTACAGCAGGTCCCCAGCAGGCCTAAGCTTTCCTTCTCCCCTCTGCCCGCCCCCCGTCCAAACTTACCTGTTCTGCGGCCCAGGCTCCATCATCTTCCCGGGACAGCGAGTCAGTCTGATGAATGAATCTATGTTATTTCAATAGCTAGGGGGTGGGGGTGTTACCTCTCTACGGGTGATAACACGCCTCCAGAACAGAGGCCTTCCCCCAAGGCAGACAGCGGAAGCAGCTGAGGGAGGACCGAGTTCTGGCGCAGGGCTGTGATTTACCATGCACGTAAGTGAGTTTGTATGAGGGAGAAAGTGCAATTATGCCCATTTTTCAGAGGAAGAGACTGAGGCCCCGGCAAGGGGCACACAGCGGCCTCAGTAATCGCTTCAGCTTACAACGTGTCTTTCTCACACTGGCCTCATGGGGGCGTCCTCACCCTCACTTTACTCCTTACAGGGGATGTCCTTTGTTTGGTTCAGCCCATTTCCAGGACCACCACCCCCTTCCAAATTAGAGGCCCAAGCACTGTCCCTCCTCCCAAGATTGGGAAGGAGGTGGATTTGGTCTTGGTCGTTGCTGCCTGGGCACCCCACTTTGATGCCTGCTTTTCAGTAGTCTTCCTTCCTCTTTTCCTCCCTCCCTCTCTCTCTTCTTCCCTTCTTCCCTCCCTCCCTCCCTGTTTTCCTTTCTTCTTTCCTCTCTCCCTTCCTTCCTTCCTTTCTTCTTCCTTCCTTCCTCCCTCCCTTCCTTCCTCCCTCACTGCCTCCCTTCCTCCCTTCTTTCCTGCCTCTCTCTCTCCCTTCCTCTTTCTTCCTCCCTCCCTGCCTCTCTCTCTCCCTTCCTCTTTCTTCCTCCCTCCCTGCCTCCCTCCCTCCCTCCCTTCCTCTCTTCCTCCCTGCCTGCCTTTCTTCTTTCCTCTCTTCCTCTCTGCCTGTCTTTCTTCCTTCCTCTCTTCCTCCCTCCCTCCTTTTCTTCCTTCCTTCCTCTCCTCCTCCCTCCCTCCCTGCCTGCCTTCCTCTCTCTCTCCTTCCCTCCCTCCCTCCCTCCCTGCCTGCCTCCCTCCCTCTTTTCTTCCTCCCTCCCTCCCTCCCTGCCTGCCTCCCTCCCTCTTTTCTTCCTCCCTCCCTCCTTCTTTCTTTCCTTCCTTCCTTCCTTCCTTCCTTCCTTGCTTCCTTCCTTCCTTGCTTCCTTCCCTGTATCAAATCTGACTCTGGGGAAGGGGCCTGACTTCAGTCAGTCACTGGCACCCCCCCACACACACAGAATTCTGGAGGGACCCCTAAATGAGCTTCTAGGTCTCCTCCAATTGTTGGCTTTCCCAGATGAGGAAGCTGAGGCTGGAGAAAAGGACTCTTTGGTTACACAATGGAGCCCAGGCTCTTTTCCATGAGTCACACTCCCTCTGCCATCAGGCTCCAGCCCCATTCCCTGCATGGGGGTCCTTTCCGATGAGTGAGAGAGTCCCCAGGGATCTAGCCCAGCTTCTCCCACTCCCAGGGCATCCCTGGCCCAGCCCCATCTGGCTTGGGTTGCTGGCAGGGGCTCCCGCCTCTGCTGCAGAGAGAATCATTCATCAGGCTGCTATCCATCCCCTCCTATGGCACCTCATTAGCTGACACAACATTTGCATTCCCCCCCTCTCTCCCTCCTTCCCTCCCTCCCTCCCTCTCCAGCTCTGCAGGTGAGCGCAGGGAAGGGAGCAGCCAGGGGAGGGCTGCTCCAGAAACCACCCAGCAGAGAGGTGCCTGCACATACTGGGGGGCCCCCAGTGGGTTTGGGGATTCGTGGAGGAGGGACATCTTTCTGACACTTTCTCTTGTCACCGGGCCAAGGACGACACTGGCTTCTCCAGCCTGCTCGCTCCCACTATGCCAGCTGAACGTGGCACACCTGTCCTGGCTCTATGTGCCTCTGCCCTGCTGGGTGACACTTGAAAACTTCCTTTCCCATCCTGGGCTGCAGTTCCCCATATGAGTGTCCAGCTCAAAGATTTCTCTCCTCCATTTCGGAGGGCGTGAAGGGGAACAAGTGCTGGTCTTAAGATCCTGCCTGGGCTTAAATCCTGGACCAGACATTGACCTGCTGTCTGACCTTGGGCAAGCCTCAGACTCTGGGGGGGGGGGGGTGCCTCAATTTCCTCCTCTGTAAAATGGAGACCACAGTCCTTACACTATGTTCCTTCAGAAAAGCAAGTAATACAATGGGCATAGTGCCACCCTTGGGGCTAAGACCTGGCTGAATATCCCCCCTCAGACACTCCACAGATGTATAGCTCTGGGTTAATCTCTAAACCACTCTGTGCCTCAGTTTTCCCATTTGTAAAATAAAAGGGTTGGAAAGTACTTCAAACAAATGGTCCCCAACCTCCGTGAATTGTGTGAATGGAAAGTCCAGTCGAGGCCTGGCCTTGAAGATCTCTCTTCCTAAGGGCTTCATCCAGCAGGCCAGTGAAGATCCTCTCTGTGGCCTCTAAAACATCTCTCAGGGCCCTTCTAGCACCCAAATGCCAGCATTCCACTTGGACGATGGGGGGCTAAGGGACAAAAAATCCCCCTATGGCTCCAGAGCGCTCCTGGATGCCAAGCCTACTGGGCTCTCCCTCCAAGGGAGGGGGGAATGGGCTGGGCTCCAGAGGGTCTCTGCAGAGCGCAGGATGGAATTCTGGGGAATTGTCAAGCACCTCCACATCCAAAGGCTCCAGAAGGGGAATTTGGCCCTGGCCGGGAAGGGAAAGGTTTGCAGAGAAGAGCTGGGAAAAGGCCAGAGCCCTGTCAAGGGCCTCTGAAAGGGTGACAACTGCCCAGGGCTCCTCACACCCCTTCTCCACTGTGCCAAGCCTGAGCCTCTGCTCCCCAGCCTGTACAGTTCCTAAGCAGTCAGCCCAGAAGCCCTAGACCCTGAAACAGTAGGGGGTGTCAGCCAGCACCCCAGGGGAGGGGTAGCAAAAACCAAAGCCTTCTTCCACGGCCCTGGCAGAGCCCCCCCCCCCCCAATGCTCTTGGGCACGTCCCATGCCCGCAGCTACAGATTCTGACCAATAGCACCTTGGCAGCTCACAGCCCCCTTAAGTCCCCTGCATATGCAGAGCTGCTCCCCACGCCCCCTCTTTCAATCTGGCTCAGGAGCTGTGACCTGCCCCCCTAAGATCTCGCGCACCAGGCAATGGTTATTATAGGACTAAACACTGGGAGCAAGCTGGGGGATCCTCTTTCTTTTACAGATGAGGAAACTGAGGCAGAGAGGGGCAAGGGATTTGCTTGCGGTTACACCGGTAGTAGGTGCAGAGAGAGCTGGAGCCCGGCTTCTCTGCCTGTGGATCGCAGGCTCCCCACTATTCTACAGCCCGCTGCCCGCCCCTCCACTAGCCTGGCTGGAGGGTCTAGTGGCCCGGGGGTGGGGGGATGGGAGTGCACCAAGACCTGAGCAAAGGGCCAGCGGAAACGGGGAGGAGACGGCATGCAGTGGCCAGCGGTGATGAGCCTCGCCGGGGAGGGTGTCCTCGAAGAGGAGGAGGGGTCGGGTGGAGATTGGGGGGGGGGGGGAGGAGGAAGGAGGGGGGACACCACTCACCGAGCTCCAGGAACGCTCTGCTAGTCCGAGTCCGAGTCCGAGGCTGCTCGCTGGGGATACTTAGAGACCCCCACCCCCGCACAACACCTTGCTCAGTCCCTGCCCGCGGAGAGCCCCCAGCCCCGGCCCTGCCACTGCCCGGGTCCCCTCCCGCGTGCCTGGTTTCCGCAGGCAGCGCAGCGCGAGCCTCAGCCCCGGCCCCAGCCCTAGCCCTGCCGCTCCTCCCTCGGGGGCTTCACGCCCTGCCCGCGCTGCCCAGCGCTGCCCTGCCCTGCCCAGTGCAAGCCGGGCCGCCCTCCTCCGCAAAGCCCGCAGTGGCCGCGGCCCCGGAGCCTAGAGCCCCCGGCCCTGGGGCAGCCCTAGGGGATCGCCTAACGCTGCGGCTGGACTGCCCGGGGAGCAGGCAAGCCCAGAGGCTAGCGTCAGCGGCGAGCCAGCCTAGCCGGAGCGGGCAGACTCACAAGCAAATGCGCCGCAGTCAGGGCTCATACCCAGAAGAGAGAGCAGGCGGGGTGTGCGTGCGTGTGTGCGCGTGTGCGCGCGTCTGTGTGTGTGTGTGTGTGTGTGTATGTCGGGGTGTCTCCGTGTGTCTGCGCGCGCGCCTGGGAATGCGCCAAGCGTGTGCCCGCGGGTATGCATGAAATCGACAAAGCCCGCTGCCCCCCCCCCCCCTCCCCCGCCCGCGAGCTCCAGTCGGCGCTCTGCAGTCCGCGGAGGGGCTCGGAGCACTGGGCGCTGTCGATCTCGGACTGGCTCAACCCAAGAGAAACACCTTCCCGCACCTGCTCTCTCGTTCACTCGACAAACAATGGTGGTACGGGCGGAGCAGCATCTGTGCTGCCGTCTAGAGTGCACGGGGATTTTTCTGGGAGTCAGCAAGGCTTGAGTTCAAATCCCAACTCGGACACTGGCCGCCACTTATTTCGCCCCCTCAGCCTCCCCCTTCCCAGTGAGAGAATGGGCATAATAACGGCGCGCGGCCTCAGGGAATGCTGGGAAAGGTCCCCACTGAGGGCCTGGACCTCCGAGGGAGGCCTCCAGAAGGGGCTTGGGCCCCTAAGAGGGGCGGGGGGCTTCCTCCGGGAGGGCCAATTCACCCGCCGTGTGGACCGTGAGAGCCCGTTTTGTGTGCCTCAGAAATGCTTGCTCAGCGACGACTGAATAGTTCAGGGAGCCCCGAGACCCGGGCCTAGAGTGGGTTCAGATGTGGCCTCAGCCAGCCTAGCTGGGTGACCCTGGGTGAGTCACTTGCCCAGCCCTCGCCTCTCTTCTGCGGAAGTGGAGGCTTTTACTAAGAAGAGTCCACATGAAGGCTGACAAAGAGGGCTGTCGGCGGCGTGCGCTCAGGTTGTCCCAAACAAGCACCTTGGCTGGAGCTTGGGAGGAAGAGGAGAGCTGCCGCATCACACCGGGAGGCGACTCCCTCTGGGTGTTGGGGGGGGGGGGGTCTCCCTCTTTTCTAAACAAAGCTCGCTTTTCAAGCTCCCGGATGGCAGCCGTTCTGTCTGGTGGCAAATAGCCAGGCTCTGCCAACTCCAAGCTGAGGGAGGCACAGCCCGGCGGCGGGAGCACTTCTCCGAGGCTCCCCGGGATCCAGATCCGAGAAAATATCCAGGAGATGTTGGGCGGGTCGTTCTCCCCTTCGCCTCCCTGGTGGGCATGACCCAAGCTCCTCCCACTGCTGGGATCCTCCTTGGAGTCATTGTTGGCCTCCGAGCTGGTCTCCTCCTCGGCTGGGCTGGTACTTCGGGACTGTGGAGGCCAGCCTGGGGAGGAGGGAAGATGAGGCGGTCCTTGGAGGGGCCGAGCGCACATCCGAGCCCTGCCATCAGTTTTGTCACCTCTAAAATGGGCAGGACAACGACGCCGGCCCTGTGCAAAGCGCTTTACAATCCTCTGATCTTCACAACAACCCCGAATTCAGGCATCTTTCTTATTGGACATCAGAGGAAGTGATCTGCTGTGAGTGTCTGGAGGCAGATTCGAATTCAGGCCTTCCTGATGCCAAAGTCAGCATTCTATACAGGAGGGCACCCACTTTACTACGAATCAGGGATGTTGGGGGAAAGCATTCAGCACCCCTGAAAGTGGCCACGTTGATTTTTAAAATCCTTCCCTTCTGTCTTTTGTTCTTTCTTAAACCCTTTCCTTCCATCTTAGAGCCAATAATTCCGAGGCAGAAGAGTGGTAAGGGCAAGGCAATAGGGGTTAAGTTTACTTGCCCAGGGTTAGTGTCTGAGGTCAAATTTGAACCCAGGACCTCCCCGCTCCAAGCCTGGCTCTTTATCCACTGAGCCTCCTCATTGCCCCTATAACTTTGGAATTCTCGAATTTTGGTTTTCACTGTCAATCACACAGCTGTGGAGGAAGGGGCCAGACCAGCTCGATTACCTGGTTAATAGTTCCCTTTTCTTGCAGAAGAAAAACATATGATTTATCACTTGCTTATATGGGTTTGGGAGTTTTGGGGTTTTTTTTAATCCTTACCCTCCATCTTGGAGTCAATACTGTGTATTGGTTCTAAGGCAGAAGAGTGGTAAAGGTTAGACAATGTGTGTTAAGTGACTTGCCCAGGGTCACACAGCTGGGAAGCATCTGAAGCCAGATTTGAACCCAGGGCCTCCCGTCTCTAGGCCTGGCTCTCCATCCACGGAGCTACCCATCTGCCAACAGGGATTTTGGTTTTAAAAGATGACTCTATTGCAAAAATGAATAATATGGAAATAGATTGTGAGTGATGAGACCCGTAGAACTCAGTGGAATTGCTTGGCAGCTCTGGGAGGGGGAGGAAAGAGGGAAGGGAGAGAATCATGTAACCATGGAAAAATACTTTAAAAATAGAGAAAAAAATTAAAAACCTATTTCCTTTTTCTGTATACGATTTGATGTAACTAAGTGGAACGAGGGCAGATAGATCGTTAACAGGATTGTTCATGGGTCAGCCCTCTGCGAAGGAAAACAGTCTGGAGCAGCTTAGGGCGTCAGAGGGTCCATTAGCTCCCCCTCCGAGGCTGGACTTCCCAAGGGATTCCAACCAACCTGATCCAATCATCATTCGTTAAATGCCTACTATGTGCCAGGTACTGTGCCAAGTGCTGAGAATCCAATAAAAAAGAGGACAGCCCCTCTCCTCCAAGAGCTTACAATTTCACATACTTTAATTTTTTCCAGATTACTTTGATACAATTTCTAATATTCATGTTCTGATCCTTTGCCATCCATGCTCTCTCCCTCCCGCCCAAGAAGGCAGATAATGCGATGTAGGTTAGACAAATATTATCATATGCTACATATTGCCTACACTAGAGAACAATTCATGGGGAATTTTAGATAATAATGTAACATACCTTCTCCCATATAATAATAAATGCCGTGTTTCCATCTGCATTTGGACTGTCTGTTCCATCCTCCTTTTTTGTCATGGGTCCCTTGGAGCTGTTCTGGAACGTTGCCTCGTAGATCAGGGAACATTATTGCAGTTCCTGGTTACAAGGTTCTCCTGGTTCTGCTCACTTCACTTTGCATCTGTTCAGGGAAGTCTTTCCAGGTTTTTCTTTTTTTTTTTTTAACATTATTTTATTTGGTCATTTCCAAACATTATTCACTGGAGACCAAGATCATTTTCTTTCTTCCCCCCCCCCCCCCATGGCCGACGGGCGATTCCACCTTTCCAGGTTTTTCTGAGCTCCTCCTGTGCCTCATTTCTTCCCAGGCTATTCTATTCCATCACAAGCACACATCACGACTTGTCCGCCCGTTCCCCAGTGGATGGCTAACCCTTTGCTTTCCAGTTCTTTGCCACCACAAAAAAGAGCCGCTAGAAATCTTTTTGTCTGTGGTCTCTCTGGGATACAGACTTAGTAGTGGTCCTCCTAGGAGGACATCCACAGTTTGATGGCACAATTTTGGGCACGGTTCCAGATTAGGAGTTTACAATCTAATGAGGGGGAGACAACACGAAAGGAGGCGGGAAAGGGAGAAGGGGAGGCTAAAGACCGCTTTCTAGTCCCATGGAGTCAAGCAGAGCAGCAGATGCAGACATGAGTGAGCTAGAAGGTCCTCTCCAAAGGAAGGCATTAGGAGACGTTGGTAGTCTGCCCTCCAATCGGAGGGAAGAGGAGGCAGAGAGGGCTAATGCCTGTCATGGCCTGAGTTAGCAGCTCAGTGGTGAGATTAGACGGGATCAGCCTAACCTGGGAAGGGAATATTGTTCTCTGGAGTTGAAACCCGGCAGGGCAACCGATGCTGAGAGGAAGCTAAGGGAGGGGTTGTGACTTGTCAGAACTTAGTATCCAGCACAGCTAGGTGGCTCAGTGGATTGAAAGCTAGGCCTGGAGATGGAAGGTCTTTTTTTAAATATATTTTTTAAATTTTATTTAATTGATTTTTTCCATGGTTCCATGATTCATGTTCTTTCCCTCCCCTCTTCTCTCCCTCCTTCAGTAGCCGACACGCAATTCCTCTGGGTTTGCATGTCTCATTGATCAAGCCTATGTCCATATTATTGATATTTGCACTGGGGTGATTGTTTAGAGCAGGGGTCCCCAAACGATTTACCCAGGGGCCAGTTCAGTGTCCCTCAGACCTTGGGGGGCCGGACTATAAAGCCCTAACCCTAACCCAGCAGCAGCATACAGTGCAGAATCCCCTCCCCCAGATCACCACTCACCATGCTGACGTCTTCCATTGTGCAGCCACATAATCCTTTGCACAGTCTCATTCTAAGGCGCCACACAAACGATTATGTCACCAGAAGTAGTACTGTATGTGAGTAATGCCGCGCTTTGCAGCGCCAACACATAGTGTTCCTCGCACTAACCACCAATGAAAGAGGTGCCCCTTCCTGAAGTGCGGTGGGGGCCGGATACATGGCCTGCCCCCCTCCCCCCCACATGTGGCCTGCAAGCCATAGTTTGGGGACCCTGATTTAGGGTCTACATCCCCAATCATATCCCCCTCGAACTGTGATCAAGCAAATGCTTTTCTTCTGCATTTCTACTCCCACAGTTCTTCCTCTGGATGTAGATAGCCTTCTTTCTCATAAGTTGAGATGGGGGGAGGGGCAGCTGGGTAGCTCAGTGGATGGAGAGCCGGGCCTAGAGACAGGAGGTCCTGGGTTCAAATTTGGCCTTAGACACTTCCCAGCTGTGTGACCCTGGGCAAGTCACTTGACCCCCATTGCCTAGCCCTTACCACTCTTCTGCCTTGGAGTAGACTCCAAGACTGAAGGTAAGGGTTTAAAAAAAAATAAGTTGAGATGGGAAGTCTTGGTTTCAAATCTGGCCTCAGACACTTCCTAGCTATGTGACCCTGGGTAAGTCACTTAATCCCATTGCCTAGCCCTCACCACTCTTCTGCCTTGGAACCAATACACAGTATGATTCTAAGATGGAAGGGAAGGGTCTAAAAAAACAAACAAACAAAAACTTAGGGTTTGTCCTAGAACTCACCACAAGGTAGGCATTTCCTAAATCTTTCTGACTGAATGAACATTTGCATTTCCAGTTTAACCAGCTCAAACATTTACTGAGCCAGGCATTGGGCTAGAAGGAAGAAAGGAAACAAGCAAATAAGCATCTACTATATGGTTAGGCACTGTGCTAAGTTCTTCAGAAATATTCTCTCCTTTAATCCTCACAACAACCCTGGAAGGCAGGCACTATTATTTATATTCATTTTACAGTTGAGGAAACTGAGAGCTTAAGTGACCTGCCTGGGTGTGACACAGCTAGTATATGAGATTAGATTCAAACTCATATCTTCCTGACTTGAGATCTAGAGCCTTTCCCCATGAACCATCTAGCAGCTAAAAGGCAACTCAAAGATACTTGACTCAGACCCAAGCTTCATATAGAGACA
The DNA here is from genome assembly GCF_027887165.1 of Monodelphis domestica. Classification (NCBI taxonomy): domain Eukaryota; kingdom Metazoa; phylum Chordata; class Mammalia; order Didelphimorphia; family Didelphidae; genus Monodelphis; species Monodelphis domestica. The sequence continues at coordinate 6,444,373 of NC_077232.1, forward strand.
GGAAACTTGAGACTTGGAGAGAAGGGACTTGACCAAGCTCTCACAAGAGAAGTGGCAGAGCAGAAATTCACACTCTGATCCTTGGAGTATTCCATTGTCCCCCAGTAAAGGACCTACTTCCCAGCTCAGCAGATGGTCCTTAGTTCATAAAAAACTCCTTGAGATGAGAGGTCTTGGTTTCACATCTAGTATCAGACACTTCCTAGATGTGTGACCCTGGGCAAGTCACTTCACCCCCATTGCCTAGCCCTTACTGCTCCCTCTGCCTTGAAACCAATACATAGTATTGATTCTAAGAAGGAAGATAAGGTTGATTGTTTGCTTTTTAAGATAAATGCTTTCCAGGGAATTACTCAGCACAATAAAGGTTTTTTAGGACTACCTCTAATTTTATGAATCCTTAATGTCCAGGATTTTTTTTTTTTACAAATATTTTACCAATTTTTTAAAGACATTTACTTTGCTGGGGAAGATCTAAATGGAGTGAAGATTGATCCAAGAAAATATTGCCCAGGTATAAAGTATTTTGTGGGTCATCCTCTATGCAAATCTCACATCTAATGCTTCCATTCACTATGAGAATTCAAAGCAAAGTAACTTAATTAAGCAGAATAGCAAATAAGAAAAACAATTCCCTGCCTCATATACACAGACTTCTACAGTTTCTAGCCTTGATAACACACTCCTAGGGTTCTATTCCAGTTGGAACACATCTCTCCTTCCAAAGCTGCCATTTGCTGCTTCCCCACAGAGCCACTGATGTCATCTGCTGGGCTGCTTCCTCTGCTGAGCTGCCATCTGCCATTTCTTGGCTAAGGTTGCTTCTCCATTGAGTAGTGACTGCCATCTGCTGCTTCTCCACTGAATTGCAGCAGCCAGGTGGCATCTTCCCTACTGGGAGTGTTCCTAATTAGTCACAGGATTAATAGGTGAAAGGGAATTTAAATAGCTTCCATGAGGTAGCCTATGACCCTCCAGGGATATTTCAGTTCTTTTATGAGTCAGCCCCACTGCTGTATCCACCCAGTCAGCACAGCCAAAGTGACTCTAAGGTCATCTATCTTTTTTATCTACACTAGTTCCTCCTTAGTGAGCTTTCACTCAGGTCTCCCCTTTTTTTCTATCTTCCATGTTCATATTCATTGCCTCCATGATACTATCTCTCCCTCTTATCCTCTACTGTCTCTTTCTCCTTTTGCCTTCAATCTTTCCCAGCATCAGGGGCTTTTCCAACCAATCCTATCTTCTCATTATGTGGCCAAAGTATTTAAGCTTTAGCTTTAGGGCTTGACCTGCCCAGGAATAGTCTGAATTAATTCCTTTAAGTATTAACTGATTTAATCTCCTTACTGTCCCACAGTGTCTCTGAAGTCTTCTCCAGCATTGATTCAGTGACGCTTAGCTTTCCTTGTCAAGCCCAGCTCTCACAGACATACACTGCAGTGCTCTAGCCATCTTCCCATCCTTTCCCACCCTACCGTTCATAAACAGCTCAGTTCAATTTGGCAAAAGATTTTTACCTTCTTTCCTAAATACATTTTTGTTGACACCTTTTGTCTTTGCCTCACTATGTTTACCAATATGCCTCCCCAGAGGTCCTTCCCTTAAAAAGTAAAACCAGCACATCCAAAAAGGCCGACTGAAGCTTCAAAGCTCTGCACCCATCATCTCCCACCTCTACAAAGACGCAGAAGAAGGTGCCTCCTCCTGAGTCTCCTCCGGAAGCAGGCTTAGTCCTTGGAGTTTTGAAGGGATTTGTTTTGTGGTTCCTTTCCTGTGTACACGTTATTTTTCTGAGTCTGCTTATATGTTTCTGCATCAATTAGTTCAAGCAACTCTTCCCAAGCTTCTCTGTGTTTATTTTTCATCCATTTCTTATAGCTCAACCCAGTACAATTTCCTTTATATCTATGGATAACAATTTGTTCAGCTGCTCAGGGCTTTTCACTGTTGATTTCATCGATCCTCACAACTTCCCTTGGAGGAGAGTGGTACAAAGATTACTGTTCCCATTTCACAGATTAGTAAGAACCATGTGGGGGAGCAGCCTAAATAGCCCTGGTCCTCTCTTTGAAAGACCTAGAAAGAAGCTCAGGCCAGCACTTCCCCCGCACCCCACCCCACCCCACTCCTAATGAACGATATTCAGACCAGGGATTCCTGCCAGGCCTCACCAGCCCCTTTTGCAACATCATCTCATTTGACCTTCAACAGTCCCAGAGGGAGTCCTGGCAGACTTGATTATTCCCCTATGACAGGTGGAGAAATGAGAGTCAGAGAGCCTGGGCTGAAATGAGCAGAATCCAGATAAAGCATCAAAAGTCCTGGGTTCAAATCCAGACTTTAATTTACTACCAGGGTAACCTGGAGCAAATCACGGATCTCCTCTAGCCTTTAGGCTCTCTCACCCACAAAATGATCCCGAAGGAGAAGCAGAGCCAAGATAGCAAAGGAGCTTCAGGGGCCCACCTGACTTCTACCAAATGATCCTCCACAAAAGCAACAATATAATTCCTCAAAATGAGCTCTGGAGTAGCAAAGCCCATCAAAAGACAAGGGGAAGTGATTTTTCAGCCCAAAACAACTTAGAAGACTGGTACCAGGGATCTCCTACACCAGGCAGGCCACACTGAGGCAACAGAACTTGGACCCAACTGAGGCACCAGCCAAGGCTTCAGAGCTCTGGCCACAGATGGTATGGGGGGGGGGGGGCTGGACAATTTCTCAGAAGGAGATTAGATTAGAGGGGTCCCTTGGCTGGCTCTGGGTGCAAGACTCTTGCCATTTTGCCCAAACACAGTCCTAAGGTGCAGCAGTCTCTGGGCAAGGAGGAGCCCCAGCATGCACAGCACTTGAAGCCACAGAGGAGCAGGGGACCCTGGTCAGAGTTCCAAGGAGGGAAAGAGTACTTGGGGTGACAGAGCAGAGCACAGGCTAGGACGGTAATAAATACACGTCTCCTTACATCGTCCCTCCTTGGAAGAACTAAACCCAGACAGATCCCCAGAGCAAGCTCTGGAGGCAGTTGCGCAAAGAACCTGACGCTTAGGCTAGTGCTCCCTTCAGCCCAGTTGCAGAACCCAACTTTAGTAGTTTTTGAAACTAAAAGAAAAGAAAAAGCCTGGAAAGTGAGCAAACAGCAACAACTGGGTAGGCAAACTCAGGAGAAAGACAACAAAGTCAACACTGCTGCATCCCAAGCCTCCAAGAAAAATCGTCATTCTCAAGAGCCCAAAAAGAGTTCAGGGAGGAGCTCAAAAATGATTTTAAAATCAAATAAGAGAGGCAGAAGAAAAATGAGAGTGAAACGGGAAGATCAGGGCAAAAGAGTCAACAGTTTAGTAAAGGAGGCACAAAAATGCTGAAGAAATTAATAGCTTAAAAAATAAAACAACAACAGAATAGGCCAATTGGTAAAAGAGGCACAAAAATCCAAAGAAGAGAAGAACTTTTTTTTTTGTATTTCTACTAGTAGGAACAAAGAATTTTGTAATATGGATGGATGTTGCGAATGGCAAATAATACAAATATATTTTATTTTGGAAAAAAAAAGTTTACTTAAGTAATGGGACACTCTGTAAACACTCTTTTTTTTTAACCCCTTACCTTCCGTCTTGGAGTCAATACTGTGTATTGGCTCCAAGGCAGAAGAGTGGGAAGGGCTAGGCAATGGGGGTCAAGGGACTTGCCCAGGGTCACACAGCTAGGAAGTGGCTGAGGCCAGATTTGAACCTAGGACCTCCTGTCTCTAGGACTGGTTCTCAATCCACTGAACTACCCAGCTGCCCCCTTGTAAACACTCTTCCTTAACCATATTACTAAACAAAAACAATGCCACTTTCCTCTTCAATGTGTGTTTGGAGATAGAAGGACAGTACTTGTGTGTGTGTTTTTGTTTTTTTGTTTTTAAATGACCTATTGTTAAGGCCTGGTCACCTATGTGTAAACAATGTAGAATAAATTCACCATACGTAGTTCTGATGCTAACCATAAGAAATCCATGAGCTTTGGAACACATGCCTTCACTCACCCTCCTGGAAGGGCTGCTGCATCACTGTCTCACTTGAGTTCTTGGAGGCAGCACTGAAGATGTCAAACAAGGTTTGCAAACTATTTAGAGTAAATTGCCAGCATTCCCCGGAAGTACATTAAGAAACGGGAGCAATAGAAAGACACCACTTAGAAGTTATTCCTCTCACTTTGGTGCAAATCCCTTTTGTTTTTATTTGTGATTTCTGCTCTTGTCTGATTCATACACTTCCAGTACAAACTAGTCACCTGCCACAAAGCATTAAAGCACAATATGCCTATTATGGATCCTTGGGCAGCTGCATTTTTCAAGTTTTAGTATTTATTCATCTACATCCAGACTGTCAGCAGTTCTTGAATATAAAAAATATATAAATGGGGTAACTATATTCTAAAAATGCAGATGCCTACAACAACCATGTTACTGGGGGGGGGGGGAGAAAGCAAACAAGTTCACTTGGAGGGAATGTGGCTCAAGTGTTTGGATTAAAAAAGAAACAACACAAACCCCCAAATTTCCCCCAGAGAACCTGGGTATCATGGAATTTCCAGAAAACTCCCTTTCCACCAAAGGGACCTTAAAACCCCATTCCAACTATTTAAAAAGCTACAGCTACCAGGATGCCATCAAGTGGCATCAGCATTCAGAAGAGAAAGGATGTATGTAGATATGTTTTGCAGCAGAGCATCTTTAGGCATCGCTTGATAGTAAAAACCACTGGTATACCAGAAGGGCTATTAAGGGTGAGGGTGGGTTAAGTATTGAAACGTTGCCTGCCTGCTTGTGAGAGGGCTTTCATGGCTAGGAAATTTTCTAACCAGTATCTAAATTTTCTTTCTTTTTTTCTTTCTTTCTTTCTTTCTTTCTTTTTTTCTTTTTTTCTTTCTTTCTTTCTTTCTTTCTTTCTTTCTTTCTTTCTTTCTTTCTTTCTTTCTTTCTTTCTTTCTTTCTTTCTTTCTTTCTTTCTTTCTTTCTTTCTTTCTTTCTTTCTTTCTTTCTTTCTTTCTTTCCTTTCTTCCTCTTCCTCTTCTTCCTCTTCCACGTCTTCTTCTTTCTTCTTCCTCTTCTACTTCTTCCTCTTCCACTTCTTCTTCCTCTTCCACGTCTTCTTCTTTCTTCTTCCTCTTCTTCTTCCTCTTCTACTTCTTCCTCTTCCACTTCTTCTTCCTCTTCCACGTCTTCTTCTTTCTTCTTCCTCTTCTTCTTCCTCTTCTACTTCTTCCTCTTCCACTTCTTCTTCTCCTTCTCCTTCTTCTCCTTCTCCTTCTCCTTCTCCTTCTCCTTCTCCTTCTCCTTCTCCTTCTCCTTCTCCTTCTCCTTCTCCTTCTCCTTCTCCTTCTCCTTCCTTCTTCTTCTTCTTCTTCTTCTTCTTCTTCTTCTTCTTCTTCTTCTTCTTCTTCTTCTTCTTCTTCTTCTTCTTCTTCTTCTTCTTCTTCTCCTCCTCCTCCTCCTCCTCCTCCTCCTCCTCCTCCTCCTCCTCCTCCTTCTCCTCCTCCTCCTCCTCCTCCTCCTTCTCCTCCTCCTCCTCCTCCTCCTCCTCCTCCTCCTTAACTTTATTTCTTGGATCTAAAAATCTGTCACTACCCAGGTCACCATGTTCTGTAATTAAGACCTGATCATCATATCCTTCTATCTTCACTGGAGTGAATTGATCCATATCATACTGGGCAAATGCATGAGCTGCCCCTTCCCTGAGACGATTATCATTGTTAAGCACTAACTGGATATCATTAAACACTTCATTAAATTCTCCTGGAGGAGCATGAGTGATGAACTTAGCAGCTGTCCTTACCTTCTCCTCATCCAACACTGGATCCTTGAAGTTGGCCGTCTTGGGCTGTTCTGGCCCAGCCCAGCGGCTGGAGTGAAACAGAAGAACTTCTTAAAAAGCAGAATTGGCTAAAAGGAAAAAGATACAAAAATGCACTGAAAAGAAAATTTTCTTCAAAGACAGAATTGGCCCTTTGGAAAAAGAGGTACAAAAATTCGCTGAGGGAAAAAGAACTCTTTAAAATGTAGAATTTGCCAAGTGGAAAAAGAGTTACAAAAACTCACTCAAGAGAATGATATTCTAAAAATCAGAATTGGCCAAATGGAAGCTTATGACTCCCTGAGACATTAAGAAACAATCAAAGAAAGTCAAATGAATGAAAAAAAGAGAAGAAAATGCGAACTATTTCATGGGGAAAATAATTGACCTGGAAAATATATCCTGGAGAGATAATTTAAGAATTATTGGGCTACCTGAAAGCCATGATCAGAAAAAGACCTTAGACATCATCTTTCAAGAAATCATTAAGGAAAAAAATGCCCTGCTATTCTAGAACCAGAAGACAAAATAGAAATGGAAAGAACCCACCTAACCCTAAGAGGGATCCCAAAAGGAAAACTCCTAGGAATATTATAGCCAAATTCCAAAACACCCAGGTCAAGGAGAAAATATTGTAAGCAGTCAAAAGGAAACAATTCAAATATCATGGCACCACAGTTAGGATAACATTTAAGACTTTCTATATTAAAGGATCAGAGGAACTTGAATGTGATATTCCAGAAAACAAAAAGGAGTGAAAACTTCAACCAAGAATCACTTCCCCAGCAAAACTGAGTATAATCCTTCGAGGACAGAAATCTGTGGGAACAGCATTGTTTTGCACTTTCTAAAATTTTATTTTATTATTTTAATGAAAAACCCTGACCAGATTCTGTTTGAGAATCAATATCATTACATCAGAACCATATTGGTTCTAAGACAGAAGGCAGTAAGGGCTAGACAATGGGGATTAAGTGACTTGCCCAGGGTCACTCAGCTAGGAAGTACCTGAACATTTGAACCTAGGATCTCCTATCTCTAGGCTTAGCTCTTAATCCATTGATCTACCTTGCTGCTCCATGACTCATTTATTCTTGCATTTCCCATCATCTACCCTAAATAGTACAACCTCCCCAATTTCTGTTTTACTATTTGTTTTCATAAACATGTTGCTTGTTGTTGATAACTGTCTTTTGGGTAGTCAGAGTTTGGTAGGAGAGCACTAAGCTGGCTAAAAGTTAGCCAGGCTGCAATTGTCCTCTTCACCCCTAAAAGAGAATTGGGATCCCAGATCACAAAGACTTGGTGTGTGCTTCCCCTCCCCCTTGCCCAGACAAGTAAAGCGGTAAGACAAGTTGGTACAAGTTTTTTTTTTTAACCCTTACCTTCCATCTTAGAATCAAGTATTGGCTCCAAGGTAGAAGAGTGGAAAGGGCTAGGAAATGGGGGCTAAGTGACTTGCCCAGGGTCACCCAGCTAGGAAAGATTGATTCAATTTGAAGTTGAAAGGGCCCTCAGGATGGTAGATTTAGAGCTGGAAAAGCCCTGGTAGGCCACCAAGGCCACCCCCTCTCATTCTACCGATGAAGAAGTGGAAGTCAGTCAATCAAGAGCCCTTCTTATGTGCTAGGCCCTGGACCCGGCCAAGAGAAGAGGAAGTGACTCAAGTCTCACTAGGGGGAATCAGCCCCAGGCTTCTGGCTTCAGGTCCTCTCAGGGGCTCGGGCCAGGACTTGCTTTTACCTGCTCCCACCCAGGAAGTGTTATTGATTAAAGGGGCTCATCCGAAAGGCCCTGGTTAGGCAGTGTTGCTGAATTCAGGCATTCAGCGGGGAAGGACAGATGCTTGGAGAAGGTCCCTCTGCATTCAGATCCTGTCTCTGAAACAGCCACAAACCCTCCATCTCTCAGCTCTGGCCATTCTCTGGGGCTGCCCCTGAGGCCCGGAGGCTCTCCCTCCTCCTCCTCATGCCTCCTGGCTTCCTTCAAGTCCCAACTCAAATTCTACCTTCTCCTGGAAGCTTTCCCCATCCTCCCTGAACTTGGCGAGACGAGCCTTCCTCAGTGTGTCCTGCGTGCTTGCCCACTGCCTCCCTCCCCAAGACGGAGCCTGCTTTTCCCTTTTTCTTTGTACCCCCAGCACTTACCAGTGTCTGACATGTAGTAGGCATTTAATAAGTGTTGGGCAAGGGGCCTCTGGGTGGCTCAGTAGACGGAGAGCCAGGCCTAAAGAGGAGAGGTCCTGGGTTCAAATTTGGCTTTAGACCTTTCCTCACTGAGTGACCCTGGGCAAGTCACTTAACTCCATAATTGCCTAGCCCTTACTGTTCTGCCTTGGAACCAATACACAGTATCGATTCTAAGATGGAATATAAGGATTTTTTTAAAAAGCTTGAACAAATTCCTCCCAACCTCTCCCTCAGTCTCAGTTTCCTCATCTGCCTCATGAGATTGACCCGAATGGCAGCCCAGTTCCCTTTCAACTCTAGCTTGGACTCCTAAAATTTTGACTCTGATCTTGGAGATTCACTGGAAGTCGGCTCCAGAAAGGACTGGCAGACCAGGTGGAGAAGCCATCTTTGGGACCTCCTAGATCCTCCGCAGCCAGGAGCAGAGAGAGAGGAAGGACCATCCCCGGCCGCCCCTCTGAGCATCCCCGAGAGAGGAAGGACCATCCCCGGCCGCCCCTCTGAGCATCCCCGAGAGAGGAAGGACCATCCCCGAGAGAGGAAGGACCATCCCCGGCCGCCCCTCTGAGCATCCCCGAGAGGGACTGTCTCCTTTCTGTCTTCTGTCCCGAGCCCTGAGCCTAGAGCCTGGCAACACAGGAGGATGGTGAATGGAGCTCAAGGGCAAGACCCTGAGCCCAGGGTAAGTGCTTGACAGCACTCAGTGGCTGCTCACCAAATGCCTTGGGAAACCGGGAGGGAGGTGGAGCCAAGGTTCCATGACTGTTAGAGTTAACTGTGAGAGATGGGCCTGGGACCCGGGGCAGCATGAGACCCCCTCAGGCATAGAAAGTGTGGTCACAGTAGATGAGGGCTCAGCCCCTGGAAACAAGTACAGGAGGACCCTGTGTCAGGACTCTGGGAAGGGAATCCTGCTGGGAAGGGAGACTCTCTGGGAAAGGAGGCCCTCTGGAAGGGAGGCCCCCTGGAAGGGAGGCCCCCTGGAAGGGAGGCCCTCTGGGAAAGGAGGCCCTCTGGAAGGGAGGCCCCCTGGAAGGGAGGCCCTCTGGAAAAGGAGACCCTCTGGAAGGGAGGCTCTCTGGGAAAGGAGGCCCTCTGGAAGGGAGGCCTTCTGGGAAAGGAGGCCCTCTGGGAAAGGAGGCCCTCTGGAAGGGAGGCCCTCTGGGAAAGGAGGCCCTCTGGAAGGGAGGCCCCCTGGAAGGGAGGCCCTCTGAGAAAGGAGGCCCTCTGGAAGGGAGGCCTTCTGGGAAAGGAGGCCCTCTGGAAGGGAGGCCCTCTGGGAAAGGAGGCCTTCTGGAAGGGAGGCCCTCTGGAAGGGAGGCCAGGGGCTTCCTGATCAGGGCTCCAGAGACCTCCTTGACTCCAGCCAACAGGGCTAGCAGGATAAGCTGAGCCCTGGTGGGACCCAGCAGGCCATGCTTGGAGCCAGCGACTGCTCAGAAGGGATAGGCTAAGATGAGTTCAATGGGGAGGGAGAAAACACTTTGAGCCAGGGCTTAAGGGGGAGGAAAATCAGGGAAGTTGGAAGCTGGAGTGTTAGTGCAGAGGCCACACACTCTGGGGAAAGGGAACGGGGCCTGGCAGGCCTTGGGGTTGGGGCTGAGGCTGAGGGAAAATGGAAATCCCACCCTAGGTACAAGCGATGCAGGTGACTCTCAAGCCTTCCTTGTTGTCCTCGACCCATTCTCTGAAACGAGATCAGGATCACCAAATCAAGTATTATATCACCAAGAGGAATTTCTTGAGCCTGAGGCTCTTGGCCGTGGCCCTCTCCACCCTGGGCTGGGTCATCATGCTGGTGGCCTGCATGTGCCCCAAGTGGGTCATCTTGGGGCCTTCCAAGAGGGATCTGTGGAAGAACAAATCCTTGATTTTTGGTCTCTGGGACAACTGTGTTCACTGCTGGAGGCCCAATCAATTGTCAAGTAAGCCAACTGGCTCTTCTCCAAGGGAGAGAAGGTCTGGCCAAGGCACTCCCCCCAAGCGGGGCCCAGTTGGGATGCTGCACTCCCCAGGGGAAGGCCCTTGCCCAAGGGCAGTTAGCTAGGAAGTGTGAGGAAACCTGGGAGAGCTCCAGCTCAGGGGTCCTCAGGCCAAGTCCAGCACCCTCTCCCTTGCTAGGTCAGTCGCCGTTCCTGTCAACGCTACCTTCAGAGCATCTCGCTGGGACACTGGCCCGGCCTAGGGCACATCCTCCTCCCCTCAGACCTGACTTTATTGCAGTAGCGGCTGGGAGGAGCGGCTCTGCCTGCCCAAGGCTCTCCCCTCTCCAGGCCAGCCTTCACTCAGTTCCACACCCATCTTCCCAGAGGGTTCACGGATTGTCCCCCGTGCCCGGTACTTTCTCCCTCCTGACGTCTCAGGCTTCCTTCGAGTCTCAGCCAAAAGCCTACCTTGTGCAAGAAGCCCTTCCTGGGCCCCCAGTCGTCCTGCCATCCCTCTGAGATTGCCCCCGATCTAGCCTACCTAGAGCTCCTTGGCACAGGGTCGTTTCCCCCATTAGGCTGTAGCCTCAGCACACACTGAGTCCAGGACTAGGCGCGCAGTAGGAGCTCCCTAAATGCTTGCTGGCTTGACCGAGCCCATCTCGAGGTGGCCTCTGGGACAGCTTCCATATGCCTTGCAGTACACCTCCTGGTCTCTCGAGGGAGCATGTTTCTGAACCTCGTCTTCACGTCTCTCCTCATTCTCTCCATGCTGTGCTCCTTTCACCGAATATTCAGCCGGATTTCCAAGCTGGATGTCATCTTCTGCATCATGAATTACATCTCAGGTTCTGCTTGGCAGCAGGTGGGGGTTGGAGCTGGGAGGCAGCAAGGAGGGCCAGAGCCTAGAGGTGGGGCCCAAGGGCACGGGGGAGAGCATTGCTGATGCAGGCATCCCAGGGCTGGAGATGGAAGTGGGCCCGGCCTCTAACTCCACCTCGGATGGGGAAATAGGAGGGGAAGGAGAGAAGGGAAAGGACAGAGGTAACCAAAGGGAGGAGGTTATTAAAGGAGGCAGCAGATAGAAGCACAACAGACCTGGGAGGAGGGAAGCATAAAATGATGTCGAGAAGAAAGCAGGACAGAAGGAAACACACAGTAATCATAACTGGGAAGGAAGAAGGCGTGGGCTCACTCACAAAACAGAAACAGAGGTGCAATGCCTCCTTAGAGCAGGGACCTTGGGCAAATCACTGAGCCTCAGTTTCCTTATCTGGAAAATGGGTCTAATAGCACCAACCACAAGACGTTGCCATAAGAAGCAAATGAAATCATGTATGTAAATCTTAAAGACAGACAGACAGACAGATGGATAGATAGATGGATGAGAGATAGATAGATGGATAGATGATAGATAGATATATGGATGGATGGATGAGAGATAGATAGACAGATAGATGGATGGATAGATAGATGGATGATAAATAGATAGATGGATGGGTGGATGGATGGACAGACAGACAGACAGACAGATGGATAGATAGATCGATGAGAGAGATAGATAGATGGATAGATGATAGATAGATATATGGATGGATGGATGGATGAGAGATAGATAGATAGATGGATGGATAGATAGATGGATAGATGATAGATAGATATATGGATGGATGGATGGATGAGAGATAGATAGACAGATAGATGGATGGATAGATAGATGGATGAGAGATAGATGGATAGATAGATAGATGGATGATAAATAGATAGATAGATAGATAGATAGATAGATAGATGGATGGATGGGTGGATGGATAGACAGACAGACAGACAGACAGATGGATGAAAAGAAGGAAAGAAAGAAAGAAAGAAAGAAAGAAAGAAAGAAAGAAAGAAAGAAAGAAAGAAAGAAAGAAAGAAAGAAAGAAAGAAAGAAAGAAAGAAAGAAAGAAAGAAAGAAAGAAAGAAAGAAAGAAAGAAAGAAAGAAAGAAGAAAGAAAGGAGGGAGGGAGGGAGGGAGGGAGGGAGGAAGAAAGAAAGAAAGAAAGGAAGAAAGGAAGGGAGGGAGGGAGGGAGGAAGGAAGGAAGGAAAGAAAGGAGGAAGGAAGGAAGGTGGGAAGGAAGGAAGGAAGGAAGGAAGGAAGGAAGAAGAAAGAAAAAGATAGATGGATAGATAGATGATGGATAGATGCATAGAGAGATAGAATAGATAGATGGATAGATAGGTAAGTAGGTATAGATGTTACAGTGGATAGAGCACTGGACCCAGAGTCAGGAAGATTTAAATTCCAATCCAGTAGCATATATGTCTTCGTTATGTGACCTTGATCAAGTCACTTACCCTCTGTCTGCCTCCGTTTCCTCACCTGTATAAATAGGAATAATAACAGCACCTACCTCCTTGAATTGACTTGAGGATAAAATGAGCTGATATTTGTAAATGCTCATTGCAGACCTTCAAGCGGTGGGTAGATAGATGGTGGCCATCATCATCATTCTATTTCTTTCCATTTTGTAATGAAGGGATCTGAGGCCCAAAGCAGGGACAACTTGCTTTGTGGCCTCCAACCAATTCACAGCAAAGTGGGCACTAGGAGGAGCTGCTCTCACCCCTAGTTCAGGATTCTTTCTGCTCTGTCCCTGTAGGCAGGTGAGGCTGAGGTTGGCCCAATGACACCCAAGCAGAGTGACCCCAAATCTCCCACTTCCTATTGGCCTGCAGGAGAACTGACCTCGTCTCCAGAAGGTCGCCGTCTAAGGCAAGTGTGATACCCAGAAAGGACAGCATCAGCTGGTCAGTGCCCGCTGCCACACTCTGTGGGGCAGGCCTGGGGCCCAGGACATCAACAGAGAGGCGATGTCCAATGTAGTGAAAAGAGAAATGGATTGGAGGCCCAGGTGCTTGGGTTCAAGTCCCTGCTGGGCCACTAATAATTTGGGCAACTGTGGGTGAGTCTCTTTCTGTCTTTGAGCCTCAGTTTACCTATCTATACATTGTTCAAAGGATTTTAGGGCTGGAAGTAGGACCGGCTCTAAGATGAGAACACCGAGGCTCCGAGGGTAAGGCCTTTGCCCAAGGACACTCTGGAGCTAGCACTCGCCCTCAGTTTGGCCATCTCTAAAATGGGGATTGTAATCCCTTGTACTTCCTGCCTAGCAGGATTGTTGGAAAGAAAATGTTTTGCAAAGATGAGCCACTTACAGTATCATTATCACTGTTATTTTTACAGAGGCAGAGGAGGAGGAGGGAGGGTACAGGGCCTGGGGGTGGCCATAGAAGAGAGCCTTGGGACTGCACGCTCCCTCCCTCCAAGCCTCCCCCCCCTGGCCCTTCCCTGGTGATTATTCACTTTTGTCAGGTGTCCTTTTGAGGTAATTCATCTCCTTCTTAACAGGAGCCTTCTGGAGACACTGGCAGCCGCACTTCAGGCCAGTAGGAAGGGACTGCTGGGTGGTCTGAGTCCTAGAGGAGTGTCTGGTGTCTCCCAAGAAGCTGACTCGAGGGAGGAGCTTCCAGGAAGACGCCCCCCACTTCTGCCCCCTGGTCCTAGCTGAGGAAGGCTGGCTGGGCAGAGGCCTTGGAGGAGGCAAGGCTGAGGACGTCTCGGCTACCTCTGGGCCTGGGAGTGCTGGGGCCTCGGGCTGCTGGTGCCCAGCTCCCCAGGGATTGCCCTTGCTTTGGGTGTGTCTGGGAGTAGGACTGGCCCTGTTCCTGTGCGTCTTGTTCTTCGGGCTGCAGCTGTTGGACATCTTCACCCAGGAAAGGCGCACCTTCAATATTAAGTGGCCCCCCTTCGTCTCCATCTTCGGGGTCCTGAGCTTCCTTCTGGCTGGTGAGGGTCAGATCCGAGGGACGCAGGGCCAGGCTTTGGCCCTCCAAGGTAGTCGAGCCCCAGAGCCAGAGAGACTTCTGGGAAGATCCTGGGGGCCATCGTGTCCTACCATCACATCCCGGTTCCCCACTCTGCTCGTCCCCAGGGTCATGAAGTCCCAGAGGGGGGCGTAGCCCAGAATGCCAGAGTTGGGGGGCCCTTTGGGGAAGCCGCCCCTCACTGGGCCACTTTCTGCCCTGCCCTGCCCTGCCCTGGCCTCCCATCCCAACCTGGTGTCCCATTTTCCTTCTCATAGGGACCATCTGCCTCAATAGTCGGAAAAATTCCTGGGAAGTTTCATTCTTTCTCCCTGGCAGTCAGCCCATCAAAATAAAGACGCTGGTAAAGTCCGGGAAACTAGTTGAAACATCCTTCTATAGCATTCTCTCACAACTTACCTTCTCTTCCGGAGCCTTCCCTGAAACGTCAGGCATCTCCGCCATACTCATTCCTGGCTTGCCAGGGAAATCGCACCCTCCTCCGGAGACAGCCCAGTAGCTGGCCCCGAGCCTTCCCTTCTTCTCCCACTCCCATCCCGACCCCCCACCCCCACAGGCTGCCCCCTCTTTAAGCAGGGAGTTGTTCGGGCCTTGGTCACTGGGTGCCCTCCCTGCTCGGGGTCTCCCATCTCCTTGTCCAGCCTCATTCACCCTCCCTTTTGTTAGAATTCTTTCCAACTTGGTAGGTTGTAAGTTCCTGGAGGGTAAGGACCAGGGCCCATCTCTCTGTTTCCAGTCACCGAGCATCCAACCTTGTATACAGTAAGCACTTAATAAATGTTTGAGGAATGGATGAATGAACCATGGCTAATGTTTCCATAGCCCTCTCTCTTGACATGATTCTGTTTGTTCCTCTCTGGCAGCCCTGTGTTAAGATTATACCCATTTTACAGATGCACAAATGGCCTCAGAGAGGTAAAAAGTGATTTATTCAGTAGGGAACAAGGACTAGATTCAAACTAAAGTTCCTTCTGAGTACCAGGCCAGTGTTGTCATGAAAAAATGAATGCGTGTGTGAGTGAGTGACTGAATGAATGAATCAGTGAATGAATGAATGCCTAGAGAGGATATCTTTTCAGGACATGAGTGAGAAGGAAAGCCTAGGATATCCCAGGGAAGGGCAGGCAGAGCAGTGCAACTGTTCTAGACTGCAGAGGCAGTCAGAGTCCAGAGGAAGACTGGCTTCTTGGCCAGAACCCCAGCTTCCCCAGGAAGTCCAAATGCCACCAGTGGGGTCTAGAAAAGGACGCTGAAAGGAATCAGTCATTGAATTGACATCTGGGGAGGGCCTTCAGGGCCCAAGAACCAGGGATCATCGACTAAGAGCCAGGAGAGATCTAAAAGGGCATTTAATCTAGTTTCCTCATTTTCCAGAGGAGGAAACTGAGGCCCAGACAGGCATCACTAAGCTCAGAAGCGACTGACTCTACTTTGAGACAGTTCTCACTACAAGGCAGTTTTCCTTTTCTCAATCTGGGCAAATCTATTAGTCCCTCTGCCTCACAGCAACCCTTCAGATCCTTTAAGGTGGTTATTATGTACCCTCAGGCTTCTCTTCTCTAGGCTAACCATTCCCAATTCCCTTAATTAATCCTCCTTATATTGAATGATTCTAGGTCCCCTCATCACACCTTAGGAATGTTCCAGCTTATCAATGTCTATCCTTTCCTTCTCTCCCTTCATTCCTTCTCATCCTTTTTCCTTCTCTCCCTTCTCCCCCTTCATTCCTTCTCATCTTTTTTCCTTCCTCCTCCCTTTCCTCCTCCCTTCTTTCCTTCTCTCCCTCTCCCCCTTCATTCCTTCTCATCTTTTTTCCTTCCTCCTCCCTTCTTTCCTTCTCTCTCTCTCCCCCTTCATTCCTTCTCATCTTTTTTCCTTCCTCCTCCCTTTCCTCCTCCCTTCTTTCCTTCTCTCCCTCTCCCCCTTCATTCCTTCTCATCTTTTTTCCTTCCTCCTCCCTTTCCTCCTCCCTTCTTTCCTTCTCTCCCTCTCCCCCTTCATTCCTTCTCATCTTTTTTCCTTCCTCCTCCCTTTCCTCCTCCCTTCTTTCCTTCTCTCCCTCTCCCCCTTCATTCCTTATCATCTTTTTTCCTTCCTCCTCCCTTTCCTCCTCCCTTCTTTCCTTCTCTCCCTCTCCTCCTTCATTCCTTCTCATCTTCTTTCCTTCCTCCTCCCTTTCCTCCTCCCTTCTTTCCTTCTCTCCCTTCTCCCCCTTCATTCCTTCTCATCTTCTTTCCTTCCTCCTCCCTTTCCTCCTCCCTTCTTTCCTTCTCTCCCTCTCCTCCTTCATTCCTTCTCATCTTTTTTCCTTCCTCCTCCCTTTCCTCCTCCCTTCTTTCCTTCTCTCCCTTCTCCCCCTTCATTCCTTCTCATCTTTTTTCCTTCCTCCTCCCTTTCCTCCTCCCTTCTTTCCTTCTCTCCCTTCTCCCCCTTCATTCCTTCTCATCTTTTTTCCTTCCTCCTCCCTTTCCTCCTCCCTTCTTTCCTTCTCTCCCTTCTCCCCCTTCATTCCTTCTAATCTTCTTTCCTTCCTCCTCCCTTTCCTCCTCCCTTCTTTCCTTCTCTCCCTCTCCCCCTTCATTCCTTCTCATCTTCTTTCCTTCCTCCTCCCTTTCCTCCTCCCTTCTTTCCTTCTCTCCCTCTCCCCCTTCATTCCTTCTCATCTTCTTTCCTTCCTCCTCCCTTTCCTCCTCCCTTCTTTCCTTCTCTCCCTCTCCCCCTTCATTCCTTCTCATCTTCTTTCCTTCCTCCTCCCTTTCCTCCTCCCGTCTTTCCTTTCTTCCTTTGTTCCTTGTGACAACTACATGCCAGGACCTGTTCCAGAGGCTGGGGCTAGAGATCCCAAGAACAAAAGGGACCCTGACCTCCAGGATCGGAGACACCCAGCTGGCCCCCATGTCATTCATTACGTTCTCATTTGAGTTGTGGTTTTTGGTTGGACCTTCCTGGTTGGGACTGAAGTGTCCCTACTGGTCAGAACTCTGCTCCTCTACTTCTGCTCCCAGCCAACTGGCCACACTTGAAATGGACCAGCGGGCGAGGTGTGAGGATGGCTGAAATCATGGCGCCCACCAGTGCCCTTGGATGGATGCGTTCCTGCGGTCCTCCTCGTCCAAACCACCTGACGTCTGCTCTTTTGGATTTCTTGAAGCTAAAATACTTCTATGCCTCAGCATTTTTTGGCCTGTAAAAGAAGGGAAGAGAGAAGTCAATCGGGTCGTGGGCTACAGAGACATCAGAGAGGGTGAGGCCTGAGAAAAGGCCACTGGATTGGGCCATTTAGACGGGGAATTTCCGAGAGGGCAGTTTCAGTGGAATCCTGAGGCTGCAGCCATCTTGGAGAGACCAGAGGAAATGGCTTTCGATACAAAAGGCAGAAGAGAGAGAGAGACAGGGGGAGAGTGAGTGGGAGCTGGAAGGCTGGAGGGAAGGTTTCCCTCAGACTGGACGGGCCTCGGCCAGCAGACGGGGAGACACCGATAATAGGGATAGAGAGAGGAGGACGCCGGAGGAGACGGGCTGGAATTGGACCCCTTGGTCGGGAAGAAGGGGGAGCCTTGGGCAGGAGTAAGGCCACCTCATTAGGTGCCACAGCAGGGAAAGAGGAGGGGCGCAGTGATGGGAGATGACAAGTGCTCTCCGCCTCCAGAGAAGGAGCTGATGGGGTCTGAGGACAGATCAAAGCAGACTGGGTTTGGACCTTGTTTTTCTTGGGGGGGGCTCTGTTTTCTTCCACAACATGACTCATATGGAAATGTTTTGCATGACTGCACACATATAACCTTTATCAAACTGCTTGCCTTCCTAAGTGAGGGAAGGGGAGGAGGGAGAGAGAACTGGGGACTCAATTGTCTTCATGGGTAATTGGGAAAAATAATAAATCTAAAATTCTGCTTACAAAGGGGCAGAAAAGGGAACTCCTGGCAAGTGGCCTCAGTTTCTTCTGTAAAATATGAAGCAAGGACCTCAGCTGGGGGGGGGGGGACACAGGCGCTCTGGGGAGGGATGGGAAGGTTTGGAAGAGCAGATGCGAGCCTATGGCGGAGATGTAGAGCAGGATTGCTGAGCAGCAGGAGGGCCCCCACTGAGGTTGTGTCTCCTCCAGCTTCATCCAGCAGCGCCTGGAAAAGGAAAGGAGGCACTGAACAGGGGTGGAAGGGATCCAAGGGGAGGCTTGGCTGGGTGCGATTGCTGAGGTGACCAGAGGGTGAGGGAGTCAAGAGAGCAGGACAACAGAGTCAAACGGGTTTGCCGAGGGGTCAAGATGAGAAAAAGAAGAAAGAGTGGCTAGTGCCGTGGTGGGAGCCCACTGAGGATTGGAGGTCATGGTGGGGATGAAGCTTGGTGTTGGAAGGCAGAAGAAAGGCAGAAATCCACATTATGGTGGATAAGGGAACTTTGGCAGTCTTTTTTTTAACCCCTGACCCTCCATCTTAGAATCAATACTGTGTACTGGTTCTGAGGCAGAAGAGTGGTAAGAGCTTGGCAATGGGAAGGGTGAGTGATTTGCCCAGGTCACACAGCTAGGAAGTGTCTGAGGTCAGATTTGAACCCAGGACCTCCTGCTCCTGCCCTGACTCTCAATCCACTGAGCCACCCCCGACGTGTAGCCCCTATAACTTTGGAATTATTGAATTTTGATTTTCACTGTGCCAATCATGTGGCTGTGGGGGCAAGAGCCAGGCAAACTCTCTTCCCTGGTTAATATTTCCTTTTCTTTACATGATTTGATGTAACTAAGTGGAAATAGGGCAGAGAGGTAACAGGGTTGTTTGTGGATACTCAAAGTCCCCACATCACTCACTCAGTTTCAGGATTTGGTCAGTGCTGGCACCTGCCAGGTACCAGGCATTGTGCTAGGTACCGGAGAAAAGAAAGGCAAAAGTGAGGTAGTCCAGTGCCTCAAGGAGACCATGCTCCTTCAGGTAGAGGTCTAGACCCCCCCTCACCTGGGGTTAGGGTTAGGGTTCAGAGGTCTCCATCTGCAGGAACTGCTCCGATTTCCTCTCTCCCTTGTTTGGTCAGGAACTCTTCCCTCATCCACAGCTGAAAAGGGCCTCTTTTCCTCTTCATCCAGCTCTCTGGTGATGTGGCTCTTCCCATCTAGCTCTTGTTCCCATTTGGAGCTTATCATGGTCTGCAGTTTGAGACATTGGACTAATTTAATTAGTTCTTTTTCTAGTTTTTCCCTTGCATTCCCAATTCATTGATCTCTTCTTTCTCTGGGGATTTCAGGACCATGCAAGGAGAACTAGCATTTGCAGGGCAGACAATGCAGTGGCAGATGATTCGCCAGGAGAAACGGCTTCTTCTATGATTTAATAAGCTGACCTGGAGATATCTTGACCAACTCCACTCCTAGCATAGGCAGGGGACAGAGTGCCAGCCCGGAGTCCAATCTGGCCCCAGACACTTCCCAGCTGGGTGCCCTTACTGCTCTTCTTGGTATTGATTCTAAGAAGGTGAAGGTGGGGAGAGGAAAGGGGGAAAGAGGCAGAGAGAGAGAGAGAGAGAGAGAGAGAGAGAGAGAGAGAGAGAGAGAGAGAGGAATAAGGAGGGAGGAAGGGAGGGAGGGAGGCAAAGAGGGAGAGAGAAAGAGGAGGGGGAAGGGAGGGAGAGGGGAAGAGAGGGAGGGAGGAGAGAGGAGAAAGGAGGGAGAGGGAGGGAGAGGGGAAGAGAGGGAGGCAAAGAGAGAGGGAGGCAGAGAGGGAGAAAGAGAAGAGGTGGGAGAGGAAGGGAAAGAGAGAGGGAGGGAGGGAGGGAGAGAAAGGGAGGGAGGAGAGGAGAGAAAGAGAAGAGAGGGAAAGAGACAGAGGAGAGAGGGAGGGAAGGAAGAAGTTCAAAGTAATTTGAAAAGCAGGGTGCATGGGGAAGAGAGAAGAGGGGAGTACCAGGAAAGGCCTTATAGAAGAGACCCCTGAGCTCCTTCAGGACAGAGGTGAAGGGAGAATGTTCCAGGCATAAGGGACCTAGTCTGTGCAAAGACTGAGATATGGAAAGGAGAGTCATGTAGGATTTGGGATCATTCCATCTCTTTAGTGATGCAAAGGAAAGATGGTGCAGAAAGAGGGCTGGGCTCTGACTCAGGACACTTGGGTCCAATCCCACCTCCAACACCAACTTCCTGGGTGGTCCTGTGAACTTCCTTTCTCCTCTCAGCCGGTTGCTATGAGGCTCAAAAGAAGCCTATGGGGTACTGGCTTTAGAGGCCCTGGGTTCAAATCCTGCCCTTTCAGTTCCTATCTGACCTTGGGTGAATCCCTTGCTCTCTCAGGGCCTTAGTTTCCTCATGTGGGAAAAGGCTGAACCGTTGGTAGCTTCTAGGAAGCCTGTGAAGAGGTGCAGGGGTGGGGGATGGAAGGCTGAGCGTCTGAAGCAGCAGGGGCTGAAAGGCTGCTGCGTGACCAGATTTTATCTCATAAGCAACATGCCGAAGCTGCACGCTAAACCTGGCGGAATGAGAGGGGCTCCTGGCCCCTCCCAGCTCTCCGTGGCCGAGAAAGGGCTTTGAAAAGCTCTCAGTGAAAGACGCAGGGATTTCGCCCCGCCCCCCCTGCCCGCCCGCCCCGCAGCCCCGGGGTGGGGAAATGCTTGTCAAGGTAGGCGCTGGGGGCCAGGGTGACCTGGGCTGCGGATAAAGGCATCTTTTCATTCCCCGCCTCGCTAGGCTGTCTCCGCCTCCCAGCGGTTACTAAGCAACTCCGGATGCTGCTGGCGCTGCCGGCTCCTGGTTTCCCATAGCAACAGACAAATTCCCCAGGCACTGGCGATGCCCTACTCTGGACCTCCGCAAAGGTCATCCACTGCCTTTATTCCCAGCCTCCTGTCTGTGCTTGTGTGCCTCAGCTCCCCCCAAGCTTCCCAAAGGAGGCCCCGGAGTGTTTCCCCCAATAAGTCGGCCCCCACGCTTTCCAAAAATACGAGATAAGTGCAGCCTGGAGATTCTCTTCCGGTCGGGAGGTCTGAGCTCTAAAATTGTCTGCCTGGGCCAGCAAGGGACCCAGACACGCCTGGCTTGTGGGTGGCTCTTGTCCCCAGAAGTCTTTCCCAGGAAACCAAGCTGTCCTCAGTTCACATTCTTTGGCTCCCAGAAGCCAGGATTCCCAAGGCTTTGCTTACTAGAGGATCCTGGTCAGATCATTGCCCATCTCTCGGTTTCTGCATCTGTCAAATGGGCATACAGATTAAACCTGTAGTTCTTTTCTCCCAAAGTTGTGGCAAAGCTCAAATAATTGCTTTGTAAGTCTCTAACCAGAAGCCTGATGTTATGATCGTGCTCCCAGCCCCTATCTTAGGGGAACGAGAAAGAAGCAAAACATAGTTAGTGTCGTTAGAAAGCTGGTCTGGGAGACAGGAAGACAGATTCAAGGGGGTCAACAAAAAGTCCCTATGGGGGGGGGGGCAGCTGGGTGGCTCAGTGGATGGAGAGCCAGGCCTAGAGACAGGAGGCCTTGGGATCAAATCTGGCCTCAGACACTGCCCAGCTGGGTGACCCTGGACAAGTCACTTGACCCCCATTGCCCAGCCCCTACCGCTCTTCTGCTTTGGAATCCATACACAACATTGACTTCAAGATAGAAGGTCAGGGTTTTAAAAAAAAGTCTCTATGGTGGGAAAGTGGGAAGGCTATGCCCCGCTGACCCCATCTGGTGCCAGGATTTGTTGTCCCAATCTGGGCACTCAGCTCAATGCCAAGCACCGTGTAAACACTTAAAAATGCTTGTTGGATGTACCGATTCTTTCCATGCACGTGGCCTCTTAAGGGTCTCTGAGGGAGCCCTATGAGTTAGCTGCTATTAGCCCCCTTTTACAGACCAAACTGAGACCCAACAAGGCAACAGACTGCTCCAGGGCCACCTAGCCAATGAGAGTCAGAGGCAGCATTCAAACCCAGCTCCCATGGAGCCAACAACCACCCTCCTTGTGCTCCTAGTTCAGAGCAGCCTCCCAGCTAGTTGCTGGAAAAGCACAAATTAAACACCTACTGTGTGCCAGGCTCTATTCAAGGGGTCAAGGATTCCAAGGCAAATGGAAACCATTCCCTGCCATCAAATAGGGAAATCTGCCATTAATCCCAGCAGCCTTGTCCTGAGTAGGGGAATGAATGATGCTGTCCCTTGGAGTAGGGACCTCTGGGACAATAGAAAAAGAGCTGGATTGGGAATCAAAAAGCCTAAGGAAGAATCTCACCTCTTTGCCTATTAGCTGAAATCAGGCAAGTCCTTTAACTGCTCCAATCCTCAGTTTCCATATCTGAAATGTGAGGAAGTTGTATTAGATGGACTCTAAGTTTCCTTCTGGAAAGCCAGGCGGTACAGTATAGAGCAAAACTGATTGTAGAGTCAGGAAGATCTAAGTTCCAATGCAGCCCTAGATACTTCCAAGCAGTGTGACCCTGGGCAAGTCACTTCATTCTGCCTCAGTTTCCTCATTTGGAAAATGACCTGGAGAAGGAAATGGCCAACCACTCCAGTATCTCTGCCAAGAAGACCCCAAATGGGGTCCCAGAGACCTTTCCTTCTGGCTCTAGACCAGGGGGTCAACCTAGGCTCCATGAACTTGTTATTCAAAAAACATTTTGGCCAGTGTACTTTCAGAGAATCGGTTACCTCTGGCATCCTGTGTATTTTTATACATTTAACAGCATCATTCTGAGAAGGGGCCCCACCGTTCTGACTGCCAGCAGAGCCCAGGACATGGACGAGGGGAAGAAGCCCTTCTCTCGAGCTCAGATCTCTCGTCCTGTTTGCATTGGAGGAGTCCAGGGTCCTTCTGAAATTCTGCCTTCCTCCCAGGACCTTATCTCTGCCTCCTCACCCCCAGCCATGCCCTCGGTGTCCGGCCTGCCCTGCCCCCCTTCTCTTCCACCTACCCACACCCCCTCCTCCCCACTGCAGCCCTGGAGGGGCCCCCCTGCGCTCTGCCTTGCTGTAATTGCTTTTGCCAATCAGCCAACAAATTCAATTACCAGCCAGGCCCAAATGAGTTAGCACATTTCTGGAGCGAGTGAGCGAGCAGTGAGGCCCTTTCTCCACCGCCCAGCCAGGGAGGGGAGGGATGTGAGAGAACAGAGGCGGCTGGGCTGGGCATGCGGTGGGTGAGCTGCCTGCCCAGCTCGGCTGGGACACCGAGGGACACGAGGGCCGGAGGCAGGGGGACCCTGGCTAGTCCGAGCATCAGCCAGCGGGCAGCTGTCAACAATGACGTATTAAGCACTAACTAGATGCCAGGCACCGTGCTAGGCACCAGGGCTGACGGCCCCAAAGTAAAAACAGGCTGTCAAGGAACTACAGTAGGGGTGGAGCCCATTCTTCGTGTCTGCAGAATAGAGAGGAAGTGAGTGCCAGCTTGGAGAAAGGCACACATGGCAGCCCATCAGGCAGTTAGTAAACATTTACTAAGAGCCTGCTGAGGGTGGCACAGGGATTGGAGTCAGGAAGACCTGAGTTCAAATCCAGCCTCAGACACTGACTGGGCAACTCACTTCATGCTGTTGGCCTCCATTTCTGGGTTGAAGAAGGGAATGGCTAACCAGTCCTAGATCTCTGCCAAGAAGACCCCAAAAGGGGTCACGAAGAGTCAGACGAGACTGAAAACAACTGAGCTTTCCAAAAAGAGCCTACTATGTGCTGGGCAGCATTTGAAGATCTTATCAGGCTTGCATGAGAACCCAAAGCTGGGCTGGCTGACCCTGAATGACAGCTTGTAAAAAGGCCTGCTTGTCTAGAGCACTGAGAAAAATGTCAGCGGGGATAAGCATGAAGGTCTACACCACCCTCACCAGTACGAGGTGGGGGAGGTCACAGTGGGGCAGGGGCATGCCTTCGGAGGGGCAGAGGGCCCAGAACCACCCGATCAGCCCCAGGCAGGGGATGGTGTTCAGGGGGGGCATCCCCCTGGAGGGAGGGCATCGTTGAACTGGGGCTGATCCAGAGCAGGGAAGCCAAGGGCTCCAAGTCTCTGCCATATGAAGATCGTTGAAGGAACCAGGCAGAAATCGGTTGGAGAAGAGAAGCTTCAAGGCTCTGTAGGGTTGCCCCAGGGAAGAGGGCTCTTCCTGTTCTACTTGGCCCCAAAGGGAGCCCTTTTAAGCCTAGTTTCAGGAAAAGCCTCTTAACACCTAGAGATGGCCAAAAGTGGAACTCACGCCCTTAGGAGGGAGTGAGCTCCCTGTCTCTACAGGTCTTTGAGCAAAGGCTGACCAAATGCCCATCTGGGGATGTGTGTATGGATCATTGAAGAGAGGATTTTTGTTCAACTCCAGGTGAAACTAACTGCCTCTTACTTCCTTCCTGTGCCCAAGATTCTGGGGTTCAGATAGCTGGAACGCCCAATGTCAATCAATCAGTAAACATTGATTAAGCACCTACTGTGTGCCACAGGGCATTCAGAATCACAGAACTGGGAAAGCCGATGGACCTTTGGTGACCACGTAGAGTGGAACCCACCTACCCCTAAAGAAGGAGGGACGCCATTAGTCACAGGAAATGCCCTCTGATGAAGTCACCACTAAGCCAGGTGGTTTCTGAAGCGGAACTCGAATCCAGGTCCTCCCATCTCAACACTGGTTTTTTGTCCACTCTCTTCCTCTGCCTCTCACCCCCAAACTACACATTGAGGGGCACCAAAGAAGTGCTGGTGGTCTGGGGAAGAAAGGCACGAGAGAAATCCCTCCAGGAGGACTTCCTGGAGGAGCTGGCCTTTCGTGTGGGCTTCAGGGAGGGGGGCAGCTAGGCAGCGGGGAGAGACAAGTGGTCCTGGATTCATATCTGCTCCCAGACCCTTCCTGGCTGGGTGGCCCTGAACACGCAGCTCTGCGACCCCCAATGCTTGGCCCTTCCTGCTCTTTTGCTTGGGTCTGACGCTTGGTGTGGGTTTTAAGGCTCGAGGTAAGGGTTAAATAAAAGAGAGACAAAGGAAGGTGGAAGGGAGGGAGGGAGGGAGGGAGGCGGCTCCAGGCCCCAGCTATAGAATCCTGGCTTTGGGTTCAGAGACCAGAGTCTGAGCCCTGGAGCTGCTGGCAGTGAGGTTGCTATGGAAACAAGCACAATCGCATAAAAATTGATTCCTGGGATGCGGTGCTCCAGGTCTAATGGGAGGCTCAGCGAGTCTGTATCAAGGAGTTGGGGGGGGCTGCGGATTTGGGGCCCTGCAGGCCACCCGCTGGGGAAACGAGCAGAATTCAGATTCAGTCAGAGCATCCGTGCTGTCATTTCAGTCATGTCTGACTTTCTGCGGCCCCATCTGGGGTTTTTGTGGGGAAGATACTGCAGTGGTTCGCCATTTCCTTCTCCAGCTCATTTGACAGATGAGGCAAGAAGGGTGAAATGGCTTGTCCAGGGTCACACGGCTAATAAGTGTCTGAGGCCAGATTTGAACTCGGGAAGAGGAGTCTTCCTCACTCCAGGACCAGTGCTCTGTCCCTGCCCCAACTAGCTGCCTAGAGTGAGAATTAGAAGAGGACTCAGAGGCCCCAGAGGCCAAGGCACTCATTTTAAAATCTGAGACCGAGAAGAGAGAAATGACTCCTCCAAATCACAGTCTCAAAGGCAGGATTGGAATCCAGGTCCTCTGACTCCAAAGCCAGCACTCTCCTCCAGTAGGCCACACCTCCTTGCAAATCCTAGGATCACAGAATTAGAGTGGAAGCCCTTCATTTTACATGTGGCTTATTTATAGACTGGGGCGAACCCAACTTCCCATCCCCAGAAGACTTCCTCCTGAGCATCTGGGGCAACATTCTTCGCCAATGTTGTTGGCTCAAGTCTCCATCCTGATAGGTCGCTGCCACAAAGTCATTTGTCATGAACCCGTTAATGTGTCAATATCCTTAATACAATGTATTAGCCCCGCCCCCTTGCCATCAATTTCTCAGGTTGACATCAATTAGCTTTTACGGAGGGATGTTGACTGAGATCATGGCGTGGGAGCAGAAGTTACAGCACTCTCCCTAAGGACGACTCTCCTCCCATTGTGCCCAACCTTCTCCCCCAAAGGCGGGTGCCAGGCTGCCAAGCAGACCCCTTTGTTAAGGGAGAGGAGTGGGAACCAAGGCCTAGAGGCCTTTCCTTTGAGCCAAGTCTTGGTACCAGCCCGAGAGATCTGCTGAGCTTCGATGTGGAGTCTTCCGTCTCCCTTATCCCCAATTCATCCTTTGCTCCATGCCGCGGGGCCTGACGAAAGGCAGGAATCAGAAGTTGCAGGGTTGAGTCTAGCTCGGAGTCAGCACGGCCATGGCGGAAGGCCGACCCCATTGGCAAAGCTCTTTACGGAATACTGGAGGAGGCGTCTCCTGACAGCCCTGGGAGGTCAGTGCTGTCCTCAGCCTTATTTTGCCGAGGAGCAAAGGGAGAGAGACGAGGGCTTTCCCAGGGACACGGGGCAGGGTTGGGTCTCCATCCATGAATGGCAAATCCAGACTATTTCGCCTGTGGGTTCTTCCATCCTTTTCCCGTCACAGGCCTCAGTTTGCTCACGGGACACGGAGTGGGTTGACCCAGAATCATAGACAAACCACCATCTAGTCCCACCCCCTCATTTTACAGAGAAAGAAACTAAGGCCCAGGAAGGTTAAGTGACTTGCTCAGGGTCACGCAATGGCAAAGTTGGATTTGAACCCAAAGAATAGAAGATCTCTACGGTCACGTTTCAGTCCAAAGCTGCTGCCTCCCAGGGTCTGGGTTTTACACTTTTGAGGTCCATCTTCCCTGAAGTTGGAGAATGTGCCTAGGACTGTGAATAACAAGATGGTGATGCTTTAAACCAATAGGAGCCAGGCTCAGGGGCTAGAGATAGGTACAGGGACTCCCTTTCTTGGGGTAAAGGTAGCCGCTTCCTCAAGTGTCCCTCAAGGACAGACACCCCTGGGGAAGCCAGAACCCTTGGACAAAGATGCGGGTGTATCCTGGAGGTCTGCCCATAATCTCTCCTCTGGCCTCGGGCCTATGCTAAGGGGAGAGCCCAGCCCAAAGGCGAAGCCTGGCTCTCCCCCGTGCTTTACAGACTGGGCTATGCCTGTCAAGCTTGGTGGCAATTTTGATGAATATTTAACATATTTCTACTTGCCTCTAATGACATAATTAATTATAAAAATGAACAAAACTGTGATTCGGAGGCAGAGGTGGGAGTATGGAAGTAAGTCTCTGCCGTCAAAGAATGATTTAAAGCCTTCTTGAGCTGACTGGCATTTCTCCTTCCTAAGGACAGAGAGCTGGACTTGGCGTCAAGAAGACCCGAGTTCAAATTCGACCTCGGACCTTACTAGCTGTGTGACCTGATGCAAGTTACTTCCCGCTGTTTTCCTCAGTTTCCTCAATTCTAAAATAGGATGCTGATAGCACTGAGCTCCCAGGGATGCTGTGACGATATTTTTAAAGCACTTCTAGAAATACTGGTTGTTGTCATTGCAGTTTAATTCGACAAATATTAATTAAGCATCCGCTAAGGGCACGTCCCAGGGAGGTCCCGGGTGCCCTCAGGGAGCTCGCCTTCTGCTGGCCGGGGCAGACGTGCCCACAGGCCTGGGGCCAAAATCATCTGAGCAGCTTGTGGATCTCCAGCAATCAGCCCAAGGACCTGGGCCACTCTCGCAGCAGCGTCCACCGAGGCTGGGGGGGAAGGGACAGGCGCTCCCAGAAGCCAGCCCCCCAGCTGTGGTTTGCAGACCATCTTCCTGGCCTTCACCATCTCATCTGGCCTCACCTAGGTGACCACAACCCTGGGAGGGAGGCGCTCCAGGCTGGGAGACCAGAGAGAGCTAGTGGCCGAGCCGTGGTGGAGAGGTGGAGGGAAGGGGCTGCCGGGAGAGCCCTGGAGGGAGAGATGATGGCTTGGGAACGGGGGAGCAGAAGGGCGGCGAGGAGGCCAGCAGACGAGGCTCCCAACCTCGATTTCCCAAAATCCAGAAGTTTGGAGGGAGGGAAAGAAGCCGAGTTGTGTGTGGGCCGGGTGAGTCAGAAATAGCTCCGGAACGTTCCGTTTGAAATGTCGGCTACACGGCTTGTGACGCGGAGACTGAAATGCAGCCCGGAGAATCGCACGGGGGAGTCACCTGCCTAGAGCTGATCATGGAACCTGTGGGAGCTGACTGGGGCCGAGAAGTCAGAGAACAGCCCAGGAGGAGGGGCGGGAGAGATGGCCCGGCGAGGAGAAGGCCTCTTCTTCCTCCGCACCTAGAGAAGGGGAGGGGAGTCTGGGCAAGAGGAAGATCATACAATCTCTGAGCCGTGGTTTAGAGCTGGAAGGGACCTTAGAGATCATTTCACCCAAAGCCTTCCTCTCCCCCATTTTACAGATGACAAAACCGAGGCCAAGAAAAAGTGAGTGACTCACCAGAGATAGAAAGAATCAGAGGTGGGAGGGGAAGCGGGATCCCCCAGTTCCGGCCCTCTTTCCTTTGCACCTTGGAGATAACCTTTCTCTTTTTATAGACTGTAAGGTGGGGAGAAGAAGGAAGGAGCTCCCAGGGCCTTAGTAAAACAAGGGGGCGAAGGGCCTCCCCTCCACCATTTATTCTCCAACGTGGAAAGGAGGATTGTCTTTACTTTGCCCTTAAGCTCTCTCCTTCCAGCTCCAAATGCCAAAAGCTGGTGACTAAGGAAGGCCCAGAAATAGACCCGGGAAGTGGCTTATAAAGCAGAGGATCCAGCCCAGTCTTCTCATCGCAAAGAGGACACCCTTGAGACCCAGAGAGGACCGGCCTTCCTGGAGTCAATCTGGGGTCTCCGGATGTCCGGCAGCATCCCTCGGCCCTGCCCGCCCGCCAGGTCCATCCCTCACGCCTCTGGCCCAAACAGATCCCATTCCAGCCCAAAGTCCAGTAACCCACCCGAAGGTCCAGAGATGCTTACTCGGTAACTAACAGTGTGAGCTCTCCCTCGGGAACGTGACCCTGACTGAGGGCACCCAAGGGAGGGAGCTTTGGTCACTGAACTGGCAAACACAGTTCTTGTCTCTCTTCTTGGAAGGCCACGCCATGCTGGGCTGCTGACTGTCAAGGACTGATGGCCTGAGCTGGGCTCCCTTTGGGGCTTTTGGCGCCGCCTCTCCCAGAGGCCCTTCCTGAAGCTGCCTGAAGCAGGGTTGTTTCAGGACAGAAGAGCTCTCCCAGCGGCGAGCATCCTGCTTGGCTTTTGGCCTACACCCAGGAGAAAAAGCCTGAAGGCTGCCTCCCTGGAGGGACGGTGGAGCTCCCTCCACCATCGACCTGGCACTCTCCATCCAGAAGCCCAAGAACTCTCCTCACTGGAAGCCCAGGCTCGGCAACACAGGCACGAGGAGAGCCAGGAGGCTCCTCCGCGAATGAGGACTCTCTCGCCTTCATTCAAAGAGCCTTTGCGAAGGGTTGACTAGAAGCCAAGGATTGGGCCGGGTGCGGGAGACACAGGCAAGACCCAAGGGCTCCCCGTCCTCCCGAAGCTTTGATTGTACTGGCTCGGGAGGGAGAAGCAGCATGTACACAGAAGAGGAAAAATGGCCTGTGTGCAAAACAGAGACGCTGATCGCTGGAGAATGGAGTGGGCAGCACTAAAAACTAGGGAAATCCCATAGTTCCAAGAGGACTCTGAACCATGGGGCGCTACTCTAAGTTTGGAGGACTGAATAGATTTCTAGTGGGAAACTAGGCCTCACCAAAGGGTACAAGAGCTGTGTATATTGGGGTGCAACTAGGTGGCACAGAGAATAAAGAGCTATGCAAGGTCCTGGATTCAAATCTGACCTCAGACACTTCCTAGCTGTGTGACCCTGGGCAAGTCACTGAACTCCAAAAGTCTAGCCCTCACCACTCTTCTGCCTTGGAACCATTACTTAGCATTGATTTTAAGATGGAAAAGGATTTAAACAAAAAGACAAATTGAACCTAGCTGTGTGACCCTGGGTAAGTCAATTAACCGGAATTGACTCTTATGACTCTTCTGCCTTGGAACCAATAGACAGCATTGAGTCTAAGATGGAAGGTAAGGATTTAAACAAAAAGACAAATTGAACCTAGCTGTGTGACCCTGGGCAAGTCACTTAACCTGTATTGCCTAGCCCTTACAACTCTTCTGCCTTGGAACCAATACTTAGTATTGATTCCAAGATAAAAGGTAAGGGTTTAAACCAACAAACACAAATTGAACCTAGCTGTGTGACTGGCCAAGTCACTTAATGCCATTGCCTAGCCCTTATGACTCTTCTGCCTTGGAACCAATATACAGCATTGAGTCTAAGATAGAAGGTAAAGGGTTAAGAAAGAAAGAAAGAAAGAAAGAAAGAAAGAAAGAAAGAAAGAAAGAAAGAGAGAAAGAGAGAAAGAGAGATAGAGAGAGTTACAAGTTTGGGGGTGGATATTCTCTGGGAGAGAGATAGAGAAGGAGCCAGAGACACAAAGAGGAATCTCTTTGTGTCTCTGGGTGTCCCTGGTCCCTCTGTTAGATTTTCTGTGGCTGTTTGGGGATGATTAGTTAAGTAATTCACCACCTGAGGCCTGATCCCATCCCTCCTCTGGCCCTAAAGTGACCAAGTGATACATAAATTCAATAGCTGACCATTTTATTTAAGATGTAAATAACATGTAAATAAGTAGAATGTGTATCAGTTCATAAGAACATCCTCTTCGTCCATCAGCTGGGGAGCAGCTGAACAAGTTGTGGTGCATGTTGGTTGTGGGGTTTTCCTTAATGGACTTCCCTGACCAGCAGGGTCCCACAAGGGAAGGGGCTCACCTTTGTGATGGGACCCGAGGAGAGGTAGGAACCGAGAACCAGGGTGGAAATGAAAGACATGGACAAATCAGTGATTGGATAGGGCAGGCAACCCCTATGATTTCCTTAAGGCGGAAAATGAGGATAATGGAATACAAGGTGGTTGAGGAGATTAAGATAGAGAATGCAGGCCGAGATGGTTCCAGCCTCGGGGAAGGAGAAGGTCAAGAAGAGAGAGACATAGTGATAGAGGAGCCCAGTGGAGCTCCATGGAAGGGAGAAAGGCCAAGAGAAAGTTCATGGGTTTGCCTCTGAATTTATTCCTGTCCTGCTTGGGCGGTACTCCCAAGGACGTAGTAACCACATCACAAAGTATAGACAATTAAGATTGGGTGGCAAGGTAGAGGGAACACCTTTTGGGCGTGTAGGACATAACCACGCTTTCCCGGGCTGGTCTCCGAACATGTTAATGGACTTGTGTTGGGCAATAGGTCTCGTGATCAGGTCAAGGTTACCTTCACAAAGCTTATGGGTAAAGCCTCATGCTTGGAGACACAGTAGTAATACAGTCATCTATATTTCATAGATGTGAATATGCTTGGGATGCTACATTGGTGATGGAATATTATTGTGCTCTAAGAAATGATGAACAGGATGACTTCAGAAAGAGCTGGAGATTTCTGCAGGAACTGATGCAGAATGAAATAAGCAGAACCATACAGAGAGGGATACAATGTAGCACAATTGAATGTAACTGACTTTGCTACTAGCAGCAATGCAATGACCTGGGACAATCCTAAAAGACTTCTGTTGGGGAAGGCCAGCCACCTCTAGAGAAAGAACCACTGGAGTTGTCTTTCCCATCAGTGTGTGTATGATTTTGTTTGTGGGTTCTGGCTAGGTATGACTGTGCTCTTACAACAATGACCGATATAGAAGAATGTTTTGCATGACAATAAAAATTAAAAAAATAATAAAGAGCATCCCCTTAGCCCAGGCACAGGAATAGAGCTTTTCCAGAAGAAATATAATCCCAGTCCTCTTAATTCTCTTAACAGCCAGCACAAAGGAAGAACGGCCCACTTGCTTTAAAGCTCTAGAGCCTAGTAGTAAATTCCTGGTAAATGGTTTGCATCTAGGTTTGGGCTCAGGCTGAGAGCTGAAGCCTAGAATCCTTCTGGGGCTGAGCAACAGCATCTTTCTCCTCCCTGGGGTCCCCTCTGTGACTTTGGTGAGGCATCTTTCAGATTCCTCCTGTGGAAGGTGAACCTAATGAAACCAGGATACTTACTTCATCCCAAAGGGATAAAGTGCCTGGAACATACTTTGCAGACTCAGAAGTGCTGTTATTCTCTTTGAAATAATTTCGTCAGTGGTGTGTGCGACCTCATTTAATTTCCTCTAGCTGGAAGAGGCCCCAGCTGAGGGGTAACCTGGAAAGTGACTGTCCATACCCAGGAATGATGTTTGATATGGCCTTGCTGGCAGCTGCTCTCTCCCCCATGCACACAAGTGTCTAAGGGCAGAGAGGCTTTGGACAGAGTTCAGAAGCAAACAGAGTGTTGCATTCAATAGATAGATGATAGATAGATAGATAGATAGATAGATAGATAGATAGATAGATAGATAGATGGATAGGTAGATGGATGGATGGATAGATGGATGGATGGATAAACAGATAGATAGATAGATAGATAGATAGATAGATAGATAGATAGATAGATAGATAGATAGATGGATAGGTAGATGGATGGATGGATAGATGGATGGATGGATAAACAGATAGATAGATAGATAGATAGATAGATAGATAGATAGATAGATAGATAGATAGACAGATAGACAGATAGATAGATAGGTAGGTAGATAGACAAACAGACGGATAGATGGATGGATGGATGAATGGATAGACAGACAGACAGACAGATAGATAGATAGATAGATAGATGGATGGATGGATAGATAGATGGATGGATAGATAGATAGATAGATAGACAGACAGATGGATAGATAGATAGATAAATAGATAGATAGATAGATAGATAGATAGATAGATAGATGGATGGATGAATAGATAGATAGATAGATAGATAGATAGATAGATAGATAGATAGATAGATAGACAGATAGATAGATAGGTAGGTAGATAGACAAACAGATGGATAGATGGATGGATGGATGAATGGATAGACAGACAGACAGACAGATAGATAGATAGATAGATAGATGGATGGATGGATAGATAGATGGATGGATAGATAGATAGATAGATAGACAGACAGACGGATAGATAGATAGATAGATAGATAGATAGATAGATAGATAGATAGATGGATGGATGAATAGATAGATAGATAGATAGATAGATAGATAGATAGATAGATAGATAGATAGATAGATAGACAGATAGGTGGATGGATAGATGGATGGATAGATAGAGAGATAGATGATCTAGATATAGACATAGATATAGATATCGATGATATAGATATAGATTATCTAGATATAGATATCAATGATATAAATATAGATATAGATGATCTAGATATAGATTTACTCGTGTGTGGTGAGACTCTGGACTCCCAGTCAGGAGGATTCTATCTATCTAACCTCCAAGGTTCTAGGAGGATGACTGAAGAGTGTCCACGCCCAGAAGTGACTTTTTCTAATGCCATTGCCCAGGCCCTTCCCCAGAATGTTAATTGCCAGGGATTAGTGCCCAACTTCCATTTAAACAATTAACATCAATTAGCTTTTCGTTGTCATTAGGTTCTTTCTCAGACATTTCCGACTCTTCAAGCCCCCTTTGGGCTTTTCTTGGCCAAGATCCTGGAGTAATTTGCCATTCTCTATTACAGCAATTAGCTTTTGCAAAGGGATATTTACTGCACAGAAAGAGCAAGGTCCGATGTACAGATATTTTTCCCTAACACTTGGGGGCATGCTCCCCCCTTATCACTTTTATTCTTGGGGAGAGTGGGCTCAGACTTAAAGCAAGTCCACTTCCATATGGGTTGTTGGTTGGACAAATCACCATCTCAACTACCACTGGGCTGGGTCAAGCAGCCACAGGCCCCAGGCAAGTCACCCTGTGGAAATTGCTAGCTTGCTCTCCTAGCCTTTCAATGTTCAAAAAATCAATTATATTTTCAATCTCCTTTGCTTCAAAACAAGAAAGAGTAGTCACAATAGCAATGGAAGCAACAGTCATGCTGTGTTCTCATGGTCAGTTGGGTAAAAGAGTGATGCCCCTAGAGGCAGAAAAACCTGAGTTTGTATGCCCAAAGGGCATTAAAAGACTGCCTGCCCTTTGATTCAGCCATACCACTGCTGGGTTTATACCCCAAAGAGATAATAAGGAAAAAGACATGTACAAAAATATTCATAGCTGCACTCTTTGTGGTGGCCAAAAATTGGAAAATGAGGGGATGCCCTTCAATTGGAGAATGGCTGAACACATTGTGGTATATGTTGGTGATGGAATACTATTGTGTTGAAAGGAATGATGAACTGGAGGGATTCCATGTGAACTGGATGACCTCCAGGAATTGATGCAGAGTGAAAGGAACAGAACCAGGAGAACATTGTACACAGAGATGGATACATTGTGGCACAATTGAATGTAACTGACTTCTCTACTAGCAGCAATGCAATGATCCTGAGGGATTTAGGAGAAAGAACACTATTCACATTCAGAGGAAGAATTGTGGGAGCAGAAACTCAGAAGAAAAACAAGTGCTTGATCACATAGGTCGAGGGGGATAGGATTGGGGATGTAGACTCTAAACAATCACCCTAGTACAAATATTAATAATATGGAAATAGGCCTTGATCAATGGTACATGTAAAACCCAGTGGAATTGCTCATTGGCTATGGGAGGGGGGTGGGAGGAGAGGAGGGAAAGAACATGAATCATGTAACCATGGAAAAACACTCTAAGGGGGTAGCTGAGTAGCTCAGTAGATTGAGAGTCAGGTCTAGAGATGAGAGGTCCTGGGATCAAATCTGGCCTCAGACACTTCCCAGCTGTGTGACCCTGAACAAGTCACTTCACCCCCATTGCCTAGCCCTTACCACTCTTCTGCCTTGGAACCAATATACAGTATTGATTCCAAGATGGAAGGTCAGGGTTTTAAAAAACAACAACTCTAAATTAATTAAATAAGTAAACTTTTTAAAAATAAAGAAATATAAAGAAAAAAAATATGTGTGTGTGTTAAACCCTTATTTTCTGACTTAGTAATAACTGTAAGTCAGATAGGTAGGAACTAGGCAAATGGGGTGAAACAACTTGCCCAGGGCCATATAGCTAGGAAGTGTATGAGGCTAGATTTGAATCCAGGACCTCCTGACTCCAGGCCTGGCGCTCTACCACTATACCACTTAGCTGTCCTTCCTTCTGTGTGTGTATTGAGCTAGAAGGCTACTGAATTCCCTTCCAGCTCCTCAATTCTGTAATTCTCTTTCCAGACCCTAAATCCAATATTCTTCCCTTTATGCCATACTGCATTACCCAGCAGCCTCCGTCCTCTCCTCCGTCGAGGGCTCCCATGAAGGCTGGGATGCCGCTGATCCCGCTGGGGTAGAATTGCTCAGGTTTCCCCATCTGTGAAATGGAAGTTAATATCAACACTTTAATTGCTGACTTCACACTGTTCTGAGGGAGGTTGGAGGGAGATAAGAAAGTCCAGAGTTATTTAACAAGTTCACAACCCAAAGTACAAAGTCGCTACTCTGATCTCCCCAGGACTGGAATGTCCCGGGAATATGGGGAAAGGACAGGACGTTCCGATCGCTGGCTGCCTTCCAGAGGACAGAGCCCACTGCTCCTTTGCTCCATGATGAGGAGCCTAGAGAAGCCGCAGGGCCACTCCCGCAGCCCTGCTTCCTAGCCCAGAATGGCCTGCTTGGGGAGCCTCTCAGAGGCCAAGGCGGGGAAGCAGCTGCCTGAGGGGTCCACTCTGGGAGAGCCTTGAAGGATGCCAAAGCGTCCTAACTGAGACTTCCATCTGGGTGGCCCTGGGCTGATACTTGAAGTCTTTTCAGCTGAGCTGGAGCCTATACCGGCTCCCACTGGTGCTCCCTTCAGTAGGTCCCCCTCCTCGAGGAGCTACCGCAATGAGACTTTAGTGAAGAATACACCTCGGTCCCCGGTCACCCACTGAACGGGATCCCCGCTTGGAAAACAGAGGAATTCCGGTGCTGCCAGGGAACAATGCAGACTTCACTCAGGGATGCTGAAGCTGGAGGGCACAGAGAGCATTCAAACACCCTTTTTAAAAAACTCTTACCTTCCATCTTAGAATCAGTACTGCGTCTTGGTTCCAAGGCAGAAGAGCAGTAAGGACTGGACAACGGAGGTCAAGGGACTTTCCCACAGTCACAAAGCCAGAAAGTGTCAGAGGCCAGATTTGAACTCAGGACCTCTCATCTCCAGGCCTGGCTCTCTATCCACTGAGTCCTCTAGGTGCTCCCTCCCATACCCTTTAGGGGCATGGAAACAGTAAAGTCCAGCCTATAGGAGAAAGACAACATGCTCCAAATTGGAAGTTCTCAAGTGTGAGGCTGGGTTGAATTCTCCTCTCCAGGGCTCCTGTTCCCCAGCCCCCCAGCTCCCAATGTACTCCTCCCCATCCCCAACAACTGATGGCCTTCTTCATGCCTCTTGCTTTGGGCAGAACTAGTGGCAGCCCTAGAAATCCAAATTCTTTCAGGAGCTGGGATTTCATCTCTGTTCTTCCCCCCTCTCTACCTCCCCCCCCCCCCCCAGTTCAAAGGCCCTCTGGACCTTAGCAGATGCTGTCCCGAGTAGCTGTGGCCACCAAAGACCACGCATTGCCTTGCCAAGTCCCTAGGGATGAGCCTCTTCCCCCTTAGCCAGGCTGATGAGGAGCTGGCAAGCCCCCACTGATGTTGGCAGGCATTGCCTATAGGCCTATGAGAATTAAAAGGTCTAATAAAATTATTAACAGTTTGTGGCATGCTCATGTGCTAAAAACTACAACCAAGAGCTCTTCCTGGATGAATTGTGTAAGACATAAACATAAATACACATATGTGTAGATTTTGCTCCGTATGTGTGTGTTGCTATATATATATTACACATATATCAGTATGTGTATAGTATATGAGACTGTGCTATACAATGGAAAGAGCAATTGATCTAGAATCCTAAGACCCGAGTTCAAAACCTAACATTACCATTTTCTACTTGTATGTGACCTTGGGCAAGTCACTTAACCTCCATGGGCTAAAGTTTCCTCAACTAGCAGAATGAGACTGTTGCTCGCTCTCAGTTTAGGAACTTATGTATACAGTGTGTATGTTGTTTGTTATATAGCTACATTAGTATATACGGGACAGTCATGGTGTAGAAGCCAAAAGGAAGAAACAGCAACAGCAATCTTTTCCCCCCATAAAATGAAAACAAATGGATCCTGCTAATGAACCTTCCAAAAATGTTTTCTTTTTTAAATGGACACTTTTGGCTTTTTTGTCATTTATTTTTGAATTTAACCCTCCCCCTTGCTTTTTCCACCAGAATTTCCCTTTCATCTCAGAATCATTGTATATCATCGCATACATTTCCATGGCAGATGAGCAGTAACGGTTAGGCAATGAGGTTTAAGTTACTTGGCCAGGGTCACACAGCTAGGAATTATCTGAGGCCAGATTTGAACCCAGGATTTCCTGTCTCCAGGCCTGGCTCCCTATCCAATAAGCCATCTGGCTGCACCCTAGAACATCAATTTTATTTATTTATTTCAATTTTTAATTATTTTTAAAATTAATTTAAAATTAAAATTAAATTAAAAATTTATTTTCCATGGTTATGTGATTCATGTAGAACAATTTTTTAAACCCTTACCTTCCATCTTGGAGTCAATACTGTGTATTGGCTCCAAGGCAGAAGAGTGGTCAGGGCTAGACAATGGGGGTGAAGTGACTTGTCCAGGGTCACCCAGCTGGGAAGTGTCTGAGGCCAGATTGGAACATGTAGAACAGTTTTAAAAGAAACTGAAGGAAAAAACTGTTTAGCAAAACTAGACAATACAGCCACTATTTCTGCCGGCATCACCCACATGCTTGAGTTGGTATGTCGATACTCAGAGAGAGCTTAGAGTTCATCCACATGGACGTTCCTGGCAATGGCTCGGTGCCACCCTTGCCTCTGTTTTCTCTTCAGGCTCTGGAAAGGCCCAGCCTGCATTCTGGAGGCCCTTCGCTAGCTCTGTTGACATTGGGTGGGCACTCCGGATGGGCCATCCAACCATCATTATCCTGGCAATAGGCCTGCCCACCTGGCCACTGGCCCCCCTCCTTTTCTGGTAACAGCCCTCTGGAGTGGTCGTCTTCTCTTGGCTTTTTCATGCCAGGTTGGGCAGACAACAAGCCGGACCCAGAACAGAAGAGGAGGAGGAAGAGGAGAGGCAGCTAGATGCCCTTTGAGGAACAGGGCTCAGTGCTTTTAATGGACTAATGCCTCTTCTTGGAACAAGAGTCCATCTTGTTAATGGCAGCACTCTGCTGGCTGTGAGTCCTGGGGTGCAATGGACTGAGAAGAAAAAAAGTAGAGGGTACCCAAAGGGCAACGGAGGGGCCGGGGTGGACAGGAGCGGGCAGGAGCTCGTTATCCAGAGGGAGCAAAATTGGCTGTATTTAGAAGGCATCCACCCACTGGCCGAGGAGCGGGGAGTGCCCCCACCATGTTCAGCCCTGCCTAGACCTTCTAGAGCTTGCCTTTCATTGGCAGAGCCGTTGAGATCCAGGGTGGCCCTCCTGCCAAGATGAGGCATCTCTGAGGGAGGTGCAGGAGTAACAACATTAATTAGGACTTTTGAGAAGCCTTCTCACCTTCCTTCATTACTGCAGAGACTTGCTAAGGTTGAAACCAAAAGGTGAACTTGGAATGACCTGGAAACCGAGTCGCTGATGCTTTCCTTACAGCAGTCGGTCAAGATGCCCCGGAATCCCCAGCAGCCCCATTCCAGGAAAGAAGCCCTTAAGAAGCCCCAAGGTCTCCGATGTCTACACTGCTAAGAGGAAAGGAGGAGGACCCCTGGGATGTCAGCTTAAAGGTTGGTCTGAGTGTGTCGATGATCCGGCGCCCCCAGATACTCCCTTCCTGTTCAGCCAGAGAGCTGGTGGCCACCCTGTCCTGGATCTACAAGATGGAGGCACAGGTGAAGCCGAGGACGACACCAGATTTGGGCAGGCCACAGGAACAGAGAATGACGGGCGATCAGGAAGTTTTCCTCCTGGGAGACCGTCTGGTAAAAATCCCCTTGCTGGAGGAAAATCATTGGCGTCCGAACCGGGGCTCTGCTTAGCCTGGTTCTGATAGAGATCTCCCTCCTGGACCGGACCTAAACCCCCAACCCCCAACCCCCAACCTTCCTTCTTCTTCCTTTAAAGATCTGACTGCCACTGAATAAACAACTATTCATTTGGGATGGGATAGCTATGCTGGGGTTAGGGAAGAGGTTCAACAGGACTGATGTTGGGTCCTTTCCGCTCAGGCCGACAGCCAAAGGGACCAGCTTGGAAGCTTTCTCTGTCTTCTTTTTTTTTTCACTCTTATCTTCCATCTTAGAATCAATCCTGGGTATTAGTCCTAAGGCAGAAGAGTGGTAAGGGCTAGGCAATGGGAGTTAAGTGACTTGCCCAGGGTCACACAGCTAGGAAACGTCTGAGGCCAGATTTGAACCCAGGACCTCCCGCCTCTAGACCTGACTCTCATTCCACCGCGTTACCCAGCGGCCCCCTCTCTGTCTTCTTGATTCCCCTCCGCTGGCTATCCTAATCTAATGTTGAAGAAACAACAAACGTCTTTAGATGGACCTGGCACAGAGGGAGACGTTTCTGTCTTCAGGACTGACTCAGCCCACCCTCCAGGGAAAACCCTTTTAGGCAGCTGAATGTCCTGTCAGCCCACCCAGCTCTCAAGATGACAGAGAGGCAGGACTGATTCACAGTCCATGTGGGCATCGGAGACTATTGGGAAATGCTCAGGAAAGGTGGGTTTCAAATCCTGAGACAGGAAAGGAGCTGCTTTTAGTCCTCCCGTCCGTTGGTTATTTTCCCAGAAGCCCCCTCTCTCCAACATTCCAACTGCCCATCTGTCAGTCTTGCTTCTTCACTCTTCCATTTCTACTCTGTGTAAAATCCCTTACCAAACACAACTAACTACACGAGCCCGGCTACGGAGAGCCCAATGCGAGGAGCTCAATTGGACTCATTTGGTGTCACCAAGAGTTGGTGGCATATCATTGATGTGTCTCTGAAAGGGCAGATCTGAGGCAGCTGGGGCTGGCACAGTAGAGTGAGGGTTGAGCTTAACTTGGAGTCAGGAAGACCTGGGTTCAAATCCTGCCTCAGAGACTGGTTATATGGCTCTAGACAAGTCTCTTAACCTGTCAGTGCCCTTTAAGATCATTGGTGGTAAAGCAGATACTAATCTGCTTCAGTAGAGGGAATTACCTACTTGGGGCTCGCTAGACAGATGCATCACAGGTTTGGTCCCAATATTCCCCGCCTTTAATGAACAGGCATTTGTATTATATAATCTCTAGGATCATATTGCTTATTGACAGAGAGATTTATGAGCTGTGTGACCCAGGGCAAGTCATTTAACTCTGACTCGGTTTCCCCATCTATAAAATGAGCCAGAGAAGGAAATGATGAACCACCCTGATATCTTTGCCAAGAAAACCCCAAACGGGGTCATGAAGAGCCAGGCACAACTTAAATGACTAAACAATAACAAGAGGATCATGTGTCTAGGCAGAGTTTTTAGATGTGAATATGTTAAAGTCTCACATTTTAATTCTGGGTAATTAGTTACCGTCTTCAATGGGAAGTTTGTCAAGAATTATCGTGCATCAGAAAGGCCCCTGGACAGAAAGTACCGGGGATTAGAAGGTGAGGAAAGCCAGATTCCTGGCTGAAATCCTCCCCGGACTCTAGACCTCATTCCCCCTGGGGCCTCCTTGCTACTCCTCAAATAAGACACTCATCTCCTGACTAGCTCAGTGTCTAGGGATGTCACTTAACTTCTATTTCCCTCAGTTCCCTCATCTGTAAAATGGGCATAATCATATTGACCTTCTAAGAGTTTCTGCCAGACATTTGGGAAAGGGCCGTTTTCATGTATAATCTGGATCAAATGGCTCGGCTTCTTAAGGATGGAAGGAGTTAGGGAGGGAGGGAATTTGGAATTCAAAAAAAATTTTTAACCAATATTAAAAATGATTTTTACTGGAAAAATATTTTTAAAAAGAAGGAAATGTGTCCAAGACTAGCTTAATAGGAGGAGAGGATCCGTCTCAGAGTCAGAAGAGAAGAGAAAGTTCAGAGAGAGATGGAGAGAGACAAATGATGGAAAGAAATGCCCGATTCGAGCATCTCTGGACTCCCTTTGAGAATGAGCACCTTTGGGTTCTGCCTCAGTGGCCAGAATCCCATCGGAGCCCTCTCTGAAGAAGGTAAAGGCAGCCCCAGGGTTTCCTCCTCCTGCCTCAGGACCTGGAGGAGCTGCGGCTCACACACCCTCCTCAGCGCGGCCTCATGCTTCTCCAGCTGGGAGGTGGAGGTGGGAGTCAATCCCAGCACTCCTTTCACTCTATCTTAGCCTTGCTCCTAGGGGAGCAGACACGCTGGTGACTGCGTTCCCTTCCCTAACCAGAGCACACATCCAGTCAGTCCCAGGTCCTTATTTTCCAGGCTCACGGGGCACTTAGGCTCTATGGGCTATTTTGAACCCAGGTCTTCTGCCAGCAAATTGAGCTCTTCTGCCGCTATGCTTTCAGAATCCCTTTCCTGAGCTTCTGGGAAGCCAAAGGGCTGGAGCACACGTTTAAAGGCCTTTTCCTCCCTGACAATTTAGGTTTGGGGTTCTTTGAAAGAGAGGAGGAAGAGGCAGGCCCCTAGGAAAAGGGCCGGCCCGCCATCTTTGGCCCCTAGGAAAAGGGCCGGCCCGCCATCTTTGGCCCCATATCCATTCTGACGCCTTGGGAAGGATGGCTCTGCTGTTGGCAAATGGGCACCACTCTGGTGCCCTCTGGTGGAAGAAATGCTGAACATCCTCCCCACCCCCGCCTTCACTCCCACCCCTTCTCCAGGAGTGTGGAAGGCTAGATAGCCGGGCAAGATGGCTGGCGAGCCTTGGAATGAGACACCTTGGAGATAGCATCTGGTTTTTATTAAATGGAACAAATGAACGAGTGATTCATATCCGGAACAGAACAGAGGCGAGACACCGACTGTCGCATTGTAAATGGGGCCAGGCTGGGAGGGGCAGCCACAGCTGGCCTTGACGGAGGGGTGGGGGAGGATCCACAGTCACGCAGGGCCCAGAATCCCCCAGGGATGCCCGGGGCCTCGGCCCGGAGGGGAGGCCATGGAAACAGCAGGAATTCAGCACGGACGGAGC
Source organism: Monodelphis domestica (assembly GCF_027887165.1). NCBI lineage: Eukaryota > Metazoa > Chordata > Mammalia > Didelphimorphia > Didelphidae > Monodelphis > Monodelphis domestica. The sequence goes on from NC_077232.1 coordinate 6,486,312, forward strand.
CCCCTTCCTCTGTCTCTCTCACCCCTCCTGGCGCACCCAGAAGGCCTGGCAGAACCATCCTGCGCGTGGAATCCTCAGGAAAGGCAGTCCTAGGTCCTAGAGGCTGGCGGCCCTCTGCCATTCCATTCCATCAGTCAAGGCCTTGGATCCTCCGCCCCACGCAGAGAAAGAGGGAGGTAGAAGAGGCCAGGCTTTCACTTGATGAATGCCTACTATGTGCCACCGAGGAAGGCAAACGAGAGGCCCTGCTCTCGAGAGCTCTCAATTTAATAGGGGAGACGGCGTGCAAAGAACTGTGTCCACATGATAAATTGGAGGTCATCTGCAGAGGGACGGCCGGCCCAAGAATTAGGGCAATCAAGAAAGGCTTCCTGGAGAAGGCAGGATTTTAGCTGGGAAGCAGGAGGCAGAGATGAGGGGGGACAGCACTGCAGGCATGAAAATGTCGAGGCAGGAAATGGAGTGCCCTGTTTAATGAGCAGCGAGGAGGGGTCCAGGGAGGATTTCGGCCAGGAGTTTGGCTTCACCAAGCCTCCAGTCTCTAGGTTCTTGGTGTCCTCGCTGGTCATAACAGGGCAAGAGATCCCTGCGGCCTCCTTAGGGCTTCCTAGGTTGGAGATGCCAGAATGCTGTAAGAGCCAAGGCCTGGCCACCTCTTTAGAGGTCAGAACCCCAGAGAGAGGAGCTGCCTCTGATTTCCAAGCCTTTGGGGCTCTAGCACACCCCGCTTCTTGAGAATCAGCCTCTTCAAGAAGGAAGCCAGCTAAGGCCTGGAGATGGGAGGTCCTGGGTTCAAATCTGACCTCAGCTACTTCCTAGCTGTGAGACCCTGAGCCCCTTTTGCCTAGCCCTTAGTGCTCTGCTCTTCTGTCTTGGAATCAAGATGGAAGGGAAAGGTTTAGAAGAAGAAGAAGGAAGCCAATGGATCAAGGACAAAGAGGGAATGCACGATCTGCAAAAGGCTGGCTAATTTGCAAATGGTCTGGCTAAGCTCCATGAAGAAATACTGTTAAGGCTGAGGGAAGCAACGTCTATAAATGACCAGATTTATCCTTTTCTATATAAAGTGCCAAGAACTGAATGGAACAGCTCATCTGGAAGAGGCCACAGTGGTCCGTTTGGGGGTCTGGAACAGTCTCAACAAAAGGTCCCAGAGGAGTTGGGCGGCAGCGGTGTCCTCCCAGGAACATCGGGCCTCCTTCACCTGGTAATGTCCAGCGGGGGACTAGGCGATGTTGACTGGCTGAAAGTCACCCCCGGCAGGTTGGCCACAAAGTTCTCCCATGTTCTTCTCAGGGCATAATTTACCTGCTGGGGGCCAGAGAGGTGGGAGTCAGTCAGGAGAAAGGTATTGTGTCAAGGGGAAAACAGGAATGATTGAGCAGCCTCAAATGTTCTTCCATTCAGGGCTATCAGATGGTGCTAGGGAGCCAAAGCCAGGTTCCGTGCTTATCCTGCTTAAATCTCCCTCTGATGCCATTTAACCTAGCTGAGCCTCAGTTTCCTCATCTGTAACAAGGGTCTTAAAAACCCTGTAATGCTTTATAGGCTTGTTATGCAGTGTAACAGAAAGATTCAGAGTTAAAGGACCTGGGCCCCAATCTCTGCTTGGCTCTATGATGTGGCACATGTCACTCAGACCCTTCTAGCTTTCAAAGGACAATGTCCCAAATCTGAAGCCACAGGACCTGGGTTTGAGGGCTGGCCATGTTGCTGATGTCTGTGTGGCTTTTCACCTCTGTAAGCTTTGATTTCTTCCTTTGTTAAACAAAGGAGTTATCTGAGATGACTTCTAGCCCCAAACCCTAGGATCATGCTGGTGAACCTATGGCACATGTGCTGGTGTGTGCCAGAGGGGCTGCTCCCTTCCCTTTCTCTATACACGCCTGAGGACATTTCTCACTTCCCCTGGCCCTCTGCCCAGCAGCTCAAAGGGAGCACTTCCTCCCTCCCCTGTCTGGGGTAAGGCTGGGGGCTCACATGCAGTGTGAGGGTTGCAGTTGGGGCACTCAGTCTCTAAAAGGTTTGCCATCACTGCCTAGAGAGCTCAGTTTGAATCAGAAGTGCAAGCATCAGTCAAGGCTCAGCTCTGATTCGTTCAGACTGTTGTGAATGGCACTTCCATAGACAAAACTACTGGAGCCGGTTATAAGAAGCCAGGTGACCTGCCCCTCCGGGACGCCCAGGATTTGTCAGGGCAGCCGAGACCTCCCAGATGCCCTCTAGAAAAACAGTAGAAACAGCCCCACTTACAAAACCGCAGTATATTCTGGAGTCTGGGAGCAGCCCAGTGCAGGAGATACTATCTGTCTCTATCTCTAAACTCCCCATATAAGGAGGCATCATAATACTATATGGAAGGGGATGCAATAAATACGACCTATATCCTGTGTATAATACCACAGATGGAGCTACGATGCTCTATGTACTCTGTATGAGGAGACACACTATGTGATAGTAGACAACAACTCCTCACCTATAATATCAGGGCTGAGATACAGTATATAAAGCTCGGCATGGGGAAATACAACGTATAAGATCCCCTTTGTAAGGAGATACAGTACGGTGAATACTTTCTGTAAGAAGATCTCATAAAATTGCTCCCCGGTTACAGACAGGGAAGCTGATGGGAAGCCAGAGCAGCCCAGGAGGATGTTGCGGCAGGACTGGGGCTTTCTGTCACATGACCTTTTACAGTAGGGGGAGCTTGGGCTCCCTTGTCTCTGCTTCCTTCCCTCCCCCATCACTTACCTTCTTGTACTGTCGTATTCTCCAGCTCCCCCGATTCTTGCCTTGGATCAGCTGTTCGGTGTCCCCCAGGCCCACAGCGGGGATCTCATGAGGAGACAGGTCCAGCCCTTCAGGGGGGCCAGCACTACTTTCCAGACCCCGGGAGCGGGACTTCTCCCTCCGGTGCCGGAAGCTTAGGGACCTCTGGAATCGGGGCGCCTGCTGGTACCCCTCGGGGATGGCAGGGCTCAGCCCGGGTTCCCCCCATGTATTCTGGAGTTGGCCATAGGAGCGCTGGGGAACCCTAAGGGACTGGCTACGAGTGGTCACCATGGCTGCCGGTAAGCAATGGTCAGGTCAGGGCTGGGGCACCCTCCTAAGTACCCAGCGTTCAGACTGGCAAGTCGCAAGTCTCCACCCAACTGACAGGGAACTTGGGGCCAAAGGTTGGAGCTGCTGAAGTTACAAAGTACAAGCCACATCATCTTCTGGGAGCAAAGGGAGCCCGGACCACCTGCCACCCCTTCCCATCCCCAACTAGGTGGAGAGTTCAGTCCCAGCTGCCCCCTCCCTAATCCCTCGTAACTATGTCACTGGAAGCTTTACTGTGAGATTTAAATGGTTGAGGTCTTAAACTGTAGTGAGTTAAAATGGTGGAAGATATAAATTGTGATAGATATAAGAGAGGGAGAGTAAATTTGACCGCAGATATATGTTTCACTAAAGTGTCTTGGGTTCCAAAATCAAATATGAGGTGGTCGCCAGGGAAATATTCCCAATTATTCAGATACCCAAGTCAATTGGGTTTTATAGAGATTTTAATTAACAATACAATGAGTAATCAAAGAAAGAGAGAGAGAGTAAGAAAGGAATAAGTATGAAGGGCCTCAAGCCAATATGGCCTAGACCTGAGTCTTAAAAGAGAAATCAGTCAGTTTTTTAACACTCACCACAAGGTCTGACTAAACAAGGATTCTAGTGACATCAGGCCAGCTCCATCTCAGCTGACTTCACCAGAGAGCCTTCCAGCCAGAGACTGTTCCAAAAGGCCTCTCTCCAGAGCCTCCAGAGGGACAGAGTCCCCTTAGAGGAGCTCTAGTGAGACCTCCTTAGAGATTGTCGTCCAAGAGCTTCCCTTCTCCAGAGCCTCTCTCAAGAGAGTCTTCCCAAGTGGTCCTCATCAGAGATCCTCCAAAAGGAATTCCTCCAAAAGGATATCTCCTCAAGAGATTCTGCTTTTTCTTATATAGGGGTTTTTCTCCCATGTCACCTCCCCTAAGTCCCTACATCTACCAATCACTGTAGACGCTTTCCAAAGGACTGCCCATCTAAATTCCTGCTAAGTCGACCAATCTCCTCAGTAAGTCTGAACTAGAGAAAACACAGCTGAGTCAATTAATCTCATCAAGAGAAAACTTGCCTGACCCTTTTAAGTACCTAGCATCCCATTGTATCAATTCTAAAAACAGTCCTGGCTCAAAGAACTCCTTGCCCCACCATAAGCTTGGATCCAAGTACTTTCATTGTTTAGCAAGGAGTTTTCTCCCCTAAAGCAGTCTTAAGTACAGTTGGAGTAGAGGTCCTCCCATTTCTGATCCTGGCGAGTTCTCACATCAAAATGGGGAATGTTTCTCAGTAGGGAATTTGTTCCAATTAAGAATTCCCCATGGGGAAATTTTTAACATTCACAAGTCTGAGAGATTTCAAGATTTACATTACAAAGCTACAACCCTGGGAAAGCATCCTCCCCATTTCACAGATGAGAATATGGAGGCTTAGAGAGTTTCTAGGATTTGCCCCGAGCCCCACAACCAGGAAGGATCAGAGCTGGGATCTGAACCCAACCCTCCAGATTCCAAGGCCATCAGTGCTCCTTTTATTTCCCCCAGATTAAGGAATTTACCCAAAATCATATGGCTAGTGAGTGCAGAGGAGGAGACACTTGAATTGTGCAGCTGGTGTAACCACGTATTGAGCCCTTGACCCGAGTTCAAATTGAGCCTCATATATTTACTCCCGATGTGACCCCTAGGTGAGTCACTTAACCACTGTCTGTCTCTGTATCCTGAGCTGCAGAATGGGTCTCAGGCACTTATTAACTGTGTGACTCTGGACAAGTCACATAACTTCTGTTTGCCTTTATTTACTGGAGAAGGAAATCAAATCACTCCAGTGTCCTTGCCAAGAAAACCTCATGAGCAGTTACAGTCCATGAGGTCAAGAAGAGTCAGACACACTGAACAATCTCTCCCTGACCCTGCAGCACGTGCACGGCCTCCTCTCCCCATTCGCACCCCCAACAACCCAGGGTTTGCTCTCTCCCTGGGACCACCTGGAGACTAGCAGCTTCTCAGCTTCTCAGTTTCCCCCCCAAACTCTCATCCTCCCTTAGCCTCCTGCCAGCTCCCTGGGGAGCTCCAGACCAGCCTCACTGAGGTAGATCTCCTTGTCTGCCCCCCCCCCCCTTCTTCTCTTGCTCCTCTCATATCTTCTACTTTTCTACTCCAGGGATTCGCAGGCCCCTTCCAGCTGGGGATCTCTGATGCTTTGCCCCTAAGGATGCCTCACTGAGCAGGCCTGAGGACAAAGGGGAGGATCTCAGGAGATGCAGTCTGTAAACAGGATCCAGCAGCCCCAAGGCAAGAGATCAGCACCCAAGGATCCCCAGAGATGACAAAGCACCCCTGAGAATACAGATAGAGCCTCCTGGGCCAGCCTATTAGGACAACCTCTGAAGAAGCCTAACCTAGACATGGCTGGTAGCAAGGACCCAGCTGCCACCCACCTTTTGACTTAGAAGTCAGCCCTGCCCAGTTGTCCTCTGCTAGGAAGGCCCCCTGGCATGGCTCTGTCTGACCTTCCTGGGGTCAGACTCAACACAGAGGCTCTTGGAGCCCAAGGAAAAGTCATTAGAATGGGGGGGGGACTAAGTCATCATCATCATCATCATCATCATCATCATCATCATCATCATCATCATCATTCCCTTGAAATCCACCAGCCTCCTAACTTTGCTGTTTCTATTATGGGTTTGACTAATCTGTTTTGTTTTGTTTTTTAACTCTTACTTTCCATCTCAGAATCAATACTAAGTTTTGGTTCCAAGGCAGAAGAGAGGTAAGAGCCAGGCAATGAGAGTCAGGTGACTTGCCCAGGGTCACACAGCCAGGAAGTAACTGAGACTAGATTTGAACCCAGAACCTCCCATTTCCCTGCCTGGCTGTCTCTATCCACTGAGCCACCAAGCTGTCTCACTCAGTCAATCTGAGAAGCAACTCAGTTTTCAACCTAGTATCCATTCATCCTTGACTTTTCTCTCACTTACCTGTCTATAGACAACCAGTAGCTTTCAGACTCTTCTCTCCCTCTTTTCAACACATTTAGCTCTATTGGCACAGCATAAGGGCCCATTTGGGGAACCTCCATCCAGAAGCTAGAGTTCTTCCTGCTTTGAATTTGTGCCATGGTAGAAAGAGCTCTGCCTTAGGAGTCTGGTGAAACTTAATTTCTCCGAACCTCAGTTTCTTTTGTTGTAAAATAGGAACAATAATAGCTAGTATACTAACTGCTAGTCTCCAGGTGGTCCCAGGGAGAGAGCAAACCCTGGGTTGTTGGGGTTACTATGAAGGTCAGAAGCTCTAGATTCCTTTAAGGAAATAGGGAAGAGAGGAAGAAAGGAAGGGAAGGAGGGAGGAAGGAAGGGAGAGAGGAAGAAAGGAAGGGAAGGAGGGAAGGAAGGAAGGAAGGAAGGAAGGAAGGAAGGAAGGAAGGAAGGAAGGAAGGAAGGAAGGAAGGAAGGAAGGAAGGAAGGAAAGAAGGAAGGAAGAAAGGAAGAAAGGAAGGAAGAAAAGAGGGAAGGAAGGAAGAGAAGATGGAAGGAAGGAAAGAAGGAAGGAAGGGAGGGAGGAAGGAAGGAAGGAAGGAAGGAAGGAAGGAAGGAAGGAAGGAAGGAAGGAAGGAAGGAAGGAAGGAAGGAAGGAAGGAAGGAAGAAAGGAAGGAAGAAAAGAGGGAAGGAAGGAAGAGAAGATGGAAGGAAGGAAAGAAGGAAGGAAGGGAGGGAGGAAGGAAGGAAAGATGGGTGGAAACATGCAGTTATTAAGTGTTTATTATGTTCCAGGCACTGGGTAAAGAGTTTCTAATTATTTCATTTGTCTTGACAACAACCCTGGGATGTAGATGCTACAGTTCCTGTTTACAGACTGCATCTCCTGAGATCCTCCCCTTTGTCCTCAGGCCTGCTCAGTGAGGCATCCTTAGGGGCAAAGCATCAGAGATCCCCAGCTGGAAGGGGCCTGCGAATCCCTGAGTAGAAAAGTAGAAGATATGAGAGGAGCAAGAGAAGAAGGGGGGGGGGCAGACAAGGAGATCTACCTCGGTGAGGCTGGTCTGGAGCTCCCCAGGGAGCTGGCAGGAGGCTAAGGGAGGATGAGAGTTTGGGGGGGAAACTGAGAAGCTGAGAAGCTGCTAGTCTCCAGGTGGTCCCAGGGAGAGAGCAAACCCTGGGTTGTTGGGGGTGCGAATGGGGAGAGGAGGCCGTGCACGTGCTGCAGGGTCAGGGAGAGATTGTTCAGTGTGTCTGACTCTTCTTGACCTCATGGACTGTAACTGCTCATGAGGTTTTCTTGGCAAGGACACTGGAGTGGCTAGATTTCCTTCTCCAGTAAATAAAGGCAAACAGAAGTTAAGTGACTTGTCCAGAGTCACACAGTTAATAAGGGCCTGAGGTCACATTTGAACTCACATCTTCCTGACTTCAGGCCCAACATTCTATCCACTGAGCCATCTATTTGCCCCCAATGTCTTAGGTCAGTCAGTCAATAAGGATTTTTAAAGCACCAACTGTGTGCCATGAACTAGGCTAACTGCTGGGGAAACAGAGAGATCCTGCCCTCAGGGAGTTCTCAGTATAATAGGGAAGCAACATCAACATGAAATACATAGGAGAAAGTGAGGCTAAATCTTAGAGGGAGGGCATTATAATTAGGGGGGGATCAGGAAAGGCTCTTTGTAGGAAGTAGGATTTTAGTTCAGGACTTAAGGGAAGACTAGGAGATAAGGAAGGAGAGAATTCCCTGCATGGGAGACAGCCCGTAAAAAACGCCCAAAGTGGAAAGTGTTTATACAAAAATATTTTTTAAAAGAAATTTAAATTAATTTATTTAGTCAATTTATAACATTATTTCTTGGTTACAAGAATCCTATTTTTCCCTCCCTCTCCTCCCCCTCCCCCCTCCCTCAGCCGACGCACCATTCCACTGGGTATCACATGTGTCCCCGATCAGAACCCATTTCCATGTTGTTGGTGTTTGCATTAGGATGTTCATTTAGAGTCTCCATCCCCAGCCATATCCCCTCGACCCATGTGATCAAGCAGTTGTTTTTCTTCGGTGTTTCTACTCCCACAGTTTTTCCTCTGAATGTGGATAGTGTTCTTTCTCATAGATCCCTCTGGGTTGTTCAGGATCACTGCATTGCCACTAATGGAGAAGTCCATTACCTTTGATTGTGCCACAGTGTATCAGTCTCTCTGTACAATGTTCTCCTGGTTCTGCTCCTTTCACTCTGCATCAGTTCCTGGAGGTTGTTCCAGTTCACATGGAATTCCTCCAGTTCATTATTCCTTTGAGCACAATAGTATTATTCCATTACCAACAGATGCCACAATTCGAAGGGCATCCAGAAAATGAGGAGATGCCCTTCCATTGGGGAATGGCTGAACAAATTGTGGTATATGTTGGTGATGGAATACTATTGTGCTCAAAGGAATAATAAAGTGGAGGAACTCCATGTGAACTGGAACAACCTCCAGGAACTGATGCAGAGTGAAAGGAGCAGAACCAGGAGAACATTGTACACAGAGACTGATACACTGTGGCACAATCAAAAGTAATGGACTTCGCCACTAGCAGCAATGCAATGATACAGGGCAATCCAGAGGGATTTATGAGAAAAATGCTCTCCACATACTGAGAAAGAACCGAGGGAGCAGAAACACAGAAGTAAATATCGCTTGTTTGTGTGGGTGTAGGACTTAGGGTTTGGGTTTTAAAAGATTACCCTATTACAAAAATGAATGATAAGGAAATAGGTTTGGAGTAATAACCCAATGGAATTGCTTGTCAGCTCCAGGAAGGGGGAGGAAAGAGGAGAGGGAGACAACATGAATAATGTAACTGTGGAAATTTCTTTAAATTAAATTTTAAATTAAAAAACAATGAAAAAACATATTTTAAGTCCAAAGTAGGGAAATGGAGTATCTTGTGCCAGGAATAAATGTCTTGCATCTGGAAGGATTTTTGTAAAAGGCAGCTAAGTGGCACGTTGGATCGAGTGCCAGACTTGAAGTCAGGGAGACTCCTCTTCCCGAGCTCAAATCTGGTCTCAGACATTACCAGCGCTGTGACCCTGGGCAAGTCACTTCACTCTGGTTGCCTCAGTTTCCTCACCTGTAAAACAAACTGGATAAGGAAATGGCAGACCCTTCCAGTATCTCTGCCAAGAAGCCCCTAAATGGGGCCACACAGGGCTGGACACAACTGAAAGACAACGAACTTCTGAACTTCCAGCACAGTAAAAAATGTGACTCCAAAGCCCTAATTTCAAGGCTACAGAAAGTTCCTACTAGTGTGAATTATCGTGAAAAGTTGAATGAGCGGCATTGCCCACCAGGTGGCGCTATACTTGAACGAGCTCTTAGTCTGGCGGATGCTTGAGTCACAGCCCTTCCCTAAGAGGGTGCAGGACCGCACTGCTGCCACCAGAGGGCACTCCGACAGCAAACACGGCCTCCCCGACATCCCGCCCACTTTGGATTAACCTTGGACCTCTCTGAATTTCACCTCGGGCTTGCAATGGCTGCAATCTTGCTCAAGATATTGGGTGTTCAGGACACCGCGCCCAGCGAATTTCTCAGCTCACTCCCCATTGCATTCCACGTACTGTGATCTCACGATTTATTGTACATGAAATAAAGCACAAAGGAAACCCCAACCTCCTTGGCTCTCTTCCCGGGGGCGAGCGGGGCAGGGAGGACGCCTGGCTCCGCGGAGCTGCCCAGCTCACCGGCATGCCCGCTGGCTGGCGGCAGTCCCAGGAAACCTGCGGGCTCCCAGGGGCTCCCCGCCTGGCCAGCCCGGGCCACACTCTCCTCTCTAGGAATTCGGAAGCCCTTCAGAGAACGGAAGGCAGGAAGCCCCAAGGCCGATGAAAGAGCTGGAGAGCATCCTTCGGCCCTGGGGAGGGGGGGGGGCGCTTCTGTCAGCAGCCTCGGGGTGCCCGGCACAAGCTCTGCTCGGTCCCCCTCTGCGGAAGATCGCCACAAAAAGGAAGAGGGGACTTCAGGGGCCCCCGAGCTTCCGCCCCCCAACACGCCCGCGCGCACCCCTTTTACCTCGGGGTCTCGGGGCAGACTGGAGTGTTCCTTTAAGGACGAATTACAAAAGGAGGGTTTGCTCGGAAGGGAGGCTGAGGGGACGCAGCCCCGGGGCTGGAGGCCATAGGCGGGGACCCAAAGGGAGACAGCCAGGCCTCTCCTGGCAAAGGAGGATGTACAAGGCGAAAGCAGACAGGCCAGAAGAGCCCTGCCTGCCCAGAGCTGCCAGTCTGCCTGGAGGGAGAGCAGCGGGCAGAGAGCTAGGGGCAACAGTAAAGAGCAGCGATGAGCGCTGGCTCCCTTTTCCACTGAAGGCTCGCCAAGGGTTGCACCTAGTCTAGATGAGCTCACCTGAGCCTTCTGGGCTCCCAGAGGTGGTGAAAGAAGGAACAGAAAAGGCTCCCCGCTCCCCAGGGCAGGAACCCATCCAACTCCTGCCATGCGGGTGCCCAGGCAGTGTTTCAGGTGGAAAGTGCTGCCCCAGGGCCCAAGTGGGAGAAAAAAGGCTTCAGAAGCCCGGAGGGGGCGGGGATACATTGGTTGGGCTTCCAGAGCACCACTCAAATGTAATATGTAGCCTTTGGCTCCCACAACCCCTCCCACAAGACAATCTGGCTACTATTGGTGTATCCTCAAGAAGGCCATATGCACCCCTGAGGCCATGTAGCTGGCCCCCACCGCACTTCCGGAAGGGGCACCTCTTTCACTGGTGGTCAGTGAGAGGAGCACCCTATGTGGGGGCCACTCTCGTAGGTGCTACTTCCGGTGACGTAATCCTTTGCTGTGGCGCCTTGTTCTGAGAGTAACTGAAGGAGAACGAGGCGCTGCACAAAGGATCCTGTGGCTGCCCAGTGGAAGACGTAGGCATGGTGAGCGGTGATCTGGGGGAGGGGATTCTGCCCTGTGTAGACTGCTGCCTGGTATAGTGGTGGCAGTGATGGGCCTGTGTGAGGTGTGACAGGCCCATGGCAGTCAGTGCTGCAGCCTCCGCTATCCCAGACAGCGCCATACAGGTTTGTTCATCTTTTTTTATAGTCCAGTCTGAGGGACAGTGAACTGGCCCCTGTGTAAAGAGTCTGGGGACAGTGTCTAGAGACACTTGCAGCCACCCTAGAGAAATAAGTGATGGGGATGTGCTTCTGGTGACATCTCCTAGCCCTGGGGAAGAGCCAAAGAGGTCATGGGAATACCTTGGGGGCAGTTTGGAGCCTAGAGACACGGACATTGCCATGTCTGGTTCTGCTGGCCTCTTTGGTTGGCCTTAATTGTATCCCTTCTCTCTTCTCTTCTCCTCCTTCTTGCCCTCCCTCCTCTCTCTGCGTCTCTCTCTTGCTTGCTTGCTCATGATTTGACTCTATTGCTGCTAAGAGACAGTGTTCTAAGGGAAGAAGCCATGGACGTCTCCCTCCAAGCTGACACAGACCCCTTGGCCAAAGGTCTCCATCCTTTGCCTCAGCCTCAGCGTTTACTCTTTTGTTTTAGGTGAAGAGATTTGAGGTTGCAGACCAGATGCTGTGAAAAACCAGGAGGGTTTCTAGGCAACCAGGGAGCCTAAGGAGCCTGAGATTCCAGGCCGGGCTGAGCCCTGAGGTACTGAGGAGCATCCTTCAGCATCCCTGACAGTGTGCTTTTGAGTACTGTGGTTCTTTATCTTGAAAGGAAATGGCTCTTCCTTAAAACCGATTGAAGGGAAGTGCCTCAAAGGAACTGGGCCAATAGTCCGTCACTGGTAGCCAGGATTCCAGCTGGCACTATCAGAGAAAGATACCTCAAACCTTGAGAACCCAGAACCACCAAAGTAGTTAGAAAGAGCAAGTCTTTAATCAGGAGGAGGAAGCCGATGCTCTATTGGCCACCACACAGAGCCAAGCTCAGGGACTCGGGGAACACTGTCTCTGGGGAAAGTACCTCTAAAGGAGATCATCCAATGAGCTGAAGAACTTGGGGTCTTACATACCTTCTGGGGAATAAAGGACAGAAAGACTCAGTGGATTGGCTTGTTACAGTGGAAATAAATAAGGGAGGGAGGATTCCCGCCAGGGGCTGGACTACCTCAAGAGAGAGGCTTAGATACAGTGGGGAAAACTGCCAGGAAAAAAGGCTACTTACAATTTGACTTTATCTGCGTATTCCACCTAAGCTGAGCTCTTTGGGGACTTGAAGGTTTATTGTTCAGTCTAAGACAAGATCGATCTGGGCCTTCCCTTAAGGCAGGTTCCCAAGGGACACAGGCCAACTAGGGCGTTCCATGAAACAAAGTGGCCAAAGGGTACCCCTAAAGCCCCGAGGCAAGATGGTAGCCTGGCTCTGGAATGTTGAGCCACAGCATACTTGTCTCGCCTGGCTTAGGAGTTGGAAGCTGAGGTTGATACTGTAAAAATGGACTGGAATCCAGGACTTCAATCCCCACAAGCCTTTGCTCCACTTCCCCAGAATGCTTTGTAATCTCACCTGGGCCGAGATCGAGAAGGTATTTAACCTGATTGCAAAAGCTTTTGCGGTCTCTTTTGGACTTCCATTTTGGGGCAGATGTGGCTCTTTCCATAATGTAGGTGAGGTCTTGTCTAGGCCTCTCTGGCCTGGGCACATTTTCCTTATCCTGTATTTTCTTTAATCCTTAATCTTCAATAAACCTCTAAAAATATAATACTCCTTCCAGAGAGAAACTAATTTCTACCTGCCTCAGTCTCCCTTAAATTTTAATCTTTACAATACCTATGGCTGAATGCCAGTGAAACACCATTGACAAACTTAAAAATGATTTTGTGTACTCTATTGTGCTGTGGATAAGTTGGTGGCCGAGACTCTTTTCTTATTTATTTTATAAACCAGAGTTCAGAACAAACTGGCTAACAGGAAATGTGAATTTCTGATAACTAATGAGGAAATATTGGCACGTGCCCATTGACTGCCAAGATAGAACAACCTGGGATTATTGGGGGGGCTTGAGGTGAACCCCTGGGGTTCAGGAAGGGTGCCCTTTGCAAGGACGCAAGACTCCGAAACTTAGCTCAGAAATAAAAAATGTATTAATTGAGAAGGTACTGTTGAATTCTGCCTCCCAGAAGACATCACTTCTAGGGGCTTTAGACTCTTTTTTTTTCTTTTCAGATTGTGAAGTACTTTATTTTTTTTCCTTTTAAACATTATTTTATTTGGTCATTTTTAAACATATTCATTGGAAACAAAGATCATTTTCTTTTTCTCCCTTTCTACTCTTTACAACAGGCAATACTTGACAGAGGAGGCACAAGGGATGGGGGGCGTTGGTCATCTGACCAGGGTCAGCCTGAAGACATAGGGGGTGACCCCCATAGTTTAGGGGACAGATAGATATCTTAGATACAACCCGATGGCATCAAAGCATAGCTGGAGGTGTATCTCTGGGCCCATCTCAAAATCTAAAAGAGGGGGCAGCTGGATGGCTCAGTGGATTGAGAGCCAAGTCTAGAGATGAGAGGTCCTGGGTTCAAATCTGACCTCAGACACTTCCCAGCTGTGTAACCCTGGCTGGGCAAGTCACTGGACTCCCATTGCCTAGCCCTTACCACTCTTCTGCCTTGGAACCAATACACAGTATGGAGTCTAAGATAGAAGTTCAGGTTTAAAAAAAAAAAACAAAAACCTAAAGGAGTGTCCAAGGAGCATCATTCTCTCAGGGGACTTTTCTTTTGATGTAGCAGGGTCTTATCAGGATGTTTTAGGGTTAGTAGTCCCAAGGATAACAGCAAGCACTTCTAAAATTTGGGGGGTACAACGTCCCATGCCAGGATGAGAATTAATGAAGTAATGTGTCAAGAAACAGACTGAGAGGTGTGGACCAATGTCCAATCCACCATACTCCACCCAGGCTACCTTTGGGATGCCCTTTCCAAATCCTGTTTCATCAGAGATGAGTAACTCCTGGAATTAGGGGGAGGGAGGAACCCTAAACAAAAGCTGCTAAGAAATCCTTTGCTCAGTCCTGGAACTCCAATCAAAAGGGCTTTCATCTCTAAAGGGACAGGGAGTGGTGGGAGAGAGGCAGAGAGATTGGTGACATGTTTTCAGAAATCTGGAGATCACAGAGAATAGTTCGAGAAGTGGCAAGAGACTGATCCCTACCTCTCTACCAGAGGGACAATAGAGGTGGAAGAGATTTTCTTTCCTTTTCCTCAACTGACCAAGGTGTCTCTGCCATCAGGAGACACTAAATCCATTAGGGAAGAGGGATACATACTCTCAAATGGAGGCAAAGACATAGAGAGGGGCATCATTCCAAGAAGGAAGCAGCTTCAAGAGCATGATCTCTGGGCAGCAGAGAAGAGAGCTGGCTGGATTCAAGAGAGAACAGGCCTTGGCAATCCAGCTAAGAGACCCATCTAGCAGAAACATGTACTCAGAGAATCTGCTAACTTAATAAACACTCGGGATTTTCTAGAGAGAGGGGAAAGTAAAAAGGTGTCTAAAATAGACATGAGAATCAGGTAGTTTTTATTTTTATTTTTTTTAACATCCTTTAAATTTTTTTTTGAGTTCCAAATTCTTTGACTCCCGCCCTCTCCCAACCATTGTGAAGGCAAGAAATGTGATCTCAATTGTACATGTGCAATCAGGCAAAATGTATTTCCCTATTGAAGTTGTAAGAAAAAAAAAAGGTGAGAAAACAAAGAAGGTGAAAAAATTATGCTCCATCTGCAATCAGACTCCATCAGTTCTTTCCTTGGAGCTGGGTAGCATTTTTCTTCATAAATGAGGGAATTTTATAATTTATAATCTCGTAAATTTGGGATTGTCTTGGATCGTTGTACTGCTAAGACAGCAAGTCATTCACAGCTGATTGTTGTTACAATATTGCTGTTATTTTGCACAATGTTTTCCTGGTTCTGCTCACTTCACTTCGGCATCAGTTCATATAAGTATTCCCCAGCTTTTCTGAATCCATCTCCCTCCTCATTTCTTATAGCCCCTGAGTATTCCTTCACAATCCAATACCACAACTTGTTCAGCCATTCCCCAACCGATGAGTATCTCCTCAATTTCCAATTCTGCCACCACAAAAAGAGCTGCTACAAATATTTTTGTACATGCGGATCCTTTTTCCTTTTCTTTGATGTCTTTGGGATTAGTTGTCATTGTTTAGTCGTGTCTGACTCCAAATTACCTGTTGAACACTGTCCATGGAGTTTTCTTGGCAAAGACACTGGAGTGGTTTGCCATTTCCTTTTTCAGTGTGTTCTCATTTTACAATATCAGATTGTTTTGACAATTCCCACTTTATAATACAATTTGAGATCTTCTAAGCCACCTTCCTTTATTTTTTTTCACTGATTCCTTTCATACTATTGACCTTTTTCTTCCAGATGAATTTATTATTTTCTCTGGCTCTATAAAATAATTTCTGATCATTTTAATGGTATGGCACTGAATAAGTAAATTAATTTGGGTAAAATTGTCATTTTCATTATATTGGCTCAGCCTACCCATGAGCAATTCATTTCTCTAGTTGTTTAGATATGCATTTATTTGTGTGAAAAGTGTTTTGTAATGGTCTTCACTTAGTTCCTGGGTTTAGCTTAGCAGGAAGACTCCTAAGTATTTTATATTTTTTGCAACTATTTTATTTTTTAAACCCTTGTTTTCTGTCCTAGTGATGATTCCAAGACAGAAGGGCAAGGGCTAGGCCAGTGATGACAAACCTTTTATAGCAGCTGGTGGTATGGTGGTCCTCAGGCATTGGTGGAGAGAGGGAGGGGAGCAGGCTGGACCTGTGTCCTTCTGGCTTTCTAGTGACAAACTCTGGTGAACTCTCTGCTGGGGCAATGGTGTACATGCTCACAGAAAGGGCTCTGAGTGCCCTCTCTGGCACTCATGCCATAGGTTTGCCATCATGGGGCTAGGCAAACAGCTTAAGTGGCTTGCCCAGGGTCATCCATCTAGGAAGTATCTAAGGCCAGCTTTGAACCCAGATCCTAACTCCAGGACTGCTTTTCTATCTACTGTGCTGCCTCGCTGCCCTTCCTACAGCTATTTTAAATGGAATTTCTCCCTATTGGACTTTGTTGGTAACATATGTGGAAATGATGATGATTGATGAGTTTATTTTAAATTCTGCAACTTTGCTAACGTTGTTCATGATCTCAACTAGTTGGTGCCTTTTCTTTTTCTGGCCCACTTTTATTATTTAATAAATACCTTTAAACTAGGATGCAGTTCCAGAGAATTTGAATCATGGCAAGTCCATTTCTCTACTCCAGAGCCTGGAGGGACTTGCCATGAAGGATCCTTCCTTCTTTCCCCTCATTGGATCGCCGCTGCCTCCAAGAGACCATTTGCCAGCTGGAATGGGCCTCTCCTGGGCAGCTTTTCGGAGTCTCTGATCAGTGATGAGGACGCCACTCAAGGATGGAGCTGGAAGCTCTGGATGATCCCATCTCCGTGTGGCCTCCCCAAGGTTGGGCGGAGAATATCTGCGCAGATAGTTATCAAAAAGGGGAGGAAGCGAAGGTGGCAAACTCTTAAGCCTGACTGACTGATACCTGGCAAAATTCTAGAGTATCTGAAGGAAATGAAACCCATCTTGACCTCTACTGGGGTGGGGGAGGCAGCGAGCACGCGTCCGTGGAGAAGTCAATCCAAAGTGGACCCCAAATAAATAGAAGGTCATTTTGTGGGGAGAGGGAAGGCCTTGAGAGGAGGCAGTCTTTGAGCTGGGTTGAAGAACAATTAGGAAAGGAATCTAAGCCCTCATCTGCCTTCCTGCCCTTCCATCTCTCCAGTCCAAAGGCCATTCTTGGTCCTCACCCAACTCTCCCATCCCTCCACCTCTCTGCTTTCCAGGCCGGCTCCTGTGCTCTGGCTTCCCTTCACCCCCTTCGAGATCTGAGGCGTTAGGCAATCGATGCAATTTTACATTATCCTCCATGCCAAAGTCCTTGTCCCCTTGTCCTGCCAACGTGGGCTGCCCCCCCCCCCCATCTGCCTCAATGCTTAGTCCAGAGAAAGGAAGGCCCACTGTCGTGGAGAGCTTCCCGGGTTCGAGACAGGCTCTTCTTTGCAAGGATGCAAGATTCCGAAGCTTAGCTTAAAAAGAAAAAGAAAAGGAGAAATGCATTAATTTAGAAAGGAATGCTGACTCTGGCCAGGAGGATAGTAGAGGTGGAGCAGCAAGGCAGGCAGCTGCTCCTTGGGAGGGCGTCCCCACAGACCACATCAGTTTGGGGGATTTTAGACCCTACGGCAGAGGGGACGTGACTAGTGTGGTAAACTCTCAGGCATTTGGTGGGGGGTTTGGCCATCTGACCGGGTCACACACAGCGGGTGACCCTCATAGTTTGGGGACACGTGGAGGGCTGGGATACAGTTTGATGATATCGAGGGGTGTCTCTGTCCATCCAAAGGGCCATCCGAAGAGGATCACCCTCTCAGGGGCTTAGAGGAGTTATCAGATGTTTGGGGTTACGAGTCACCCGGACAGAAGGGAGGAAAGGAACGTCCCTCCCTTGCTTTGGTCAGGGTCCAGCCCCACTCGTGACTCCAGGGTTCCCGGCAGGTGGCGAACGATCAGTCAAAATAAATAACATAAAATAAATAAACGGAAGATAGCTTAATCATAATGGCCAGGGGACTGCTTTGCATTTCCGAGCTGCTCCACATTCCCAGGCCTGGGATTTATTTTTATACCCATTTTCTTGGCATGCAAGTATACAAAATCAAAGAGAGATCATTGGAAAAGTGACACATTAACTTTTAACAAATCACTTGATTAACATTCTATATTTTTGTATTGTGATTACAGACAGAATACAAGATAAATGATTTCATCACAGGTGGCTTACTAGGGAGTTTGAGTTACTGATTTGTGTAATTGAGTCACTGAGGCATATTGAAGCTTAGGGCACCTGTACTGTACCTGAACCTATTGTACGGGCCTCTAGGATTGATTTGTGGGCTGGCTTCATGAGAAAGTTCTGGGCTTGGCCTGTAGCTGCGGTTTCACTGGGAATTATGTACCTAAGTAAAAGTTAACCCATGATAGTCTTTTGGGATTGGGTTTGAGGTCTGATCTTTTGGGGATGTTTTGGAGAATTAGGTACAGCTGTTTTGCTCTTGCATTATTTCTTTTGAGACTAGGAGGAATGATAATCATGTCAAGTCATAGGTAAGGGGCATTGATGAAAGAAGCCATGCAAGGGGGATAGAGTGGGAGTCACATCTCACCAAGGACCACTCTGTGGTCTCCCCGGCTACCACGCGTGACTCTGTCAAGGTGTCATGGACTGATGGCCCCCAGCACTGCCTGCCTACAGTGTGCCTGGTTTGGGGGTTGACAGTCTAACCCTAAATATCTAAGGAATCGGGGTGAAGGGCTCCGTCTTCTGCAGCTTGAGGGCTGGGAATGGTTGTCTGTCCTGGGGGGTGGTCCTGTCTGTAAGCACCGTCCAGGGGTTCGGGACGGAATGGTTGCTGAGGCTGTGGTGGCATCTCAGGGCTCCTGGGCATGCTCTCACCCTAGAAGCAGCTAGAGAAATGACTTCCAGTTCGCCTGCAACACTTCCATAGTTTTGGGGGTGCGCGGATGCCCGTGCCGCTGGGGATGCAAAAGGAGGTAACACGGTCCCTGCCCCCCAAGTCTGAGGTGTCAGCAAACACACAAGGAAAGCAAAGTCGGCCCAGGAGAAAAGAAATCACGAACAGAGCAAAGAGGAGCCGGGGAAGGATTCCTGTGCAGAGTGAGATGTCAATGGGAGCATAAAGGAAGCCGGGGAGCTCAGCAGTCAGAGCAGAGGAGGGAGAGCATCCTGGGCGCAGGAGATGTCCAGAGAAAGTGCTGGAGCCGAGAGATGGAGCAACCAGGAGGCCAGCTGGGGCCATTGGATAGAAGAGGCTGCAGTGGGGGCCCAGTAGGGGACGAGCCGCAGTCCAGAAGCAAGGGGGAAGCCCCTCCGACAAAGCCTCCCAGAAAGGAGAGGCCCTGGAGAAGGGCGATGCTAGGGACCAGCACCAGAGACCTTGCAGGAGGGGCCCAGGCTGGGCAGCACCTGCCCACACCATTCACCTGGGCCTCCTGCCCTCCCTGAACAAACCAGGGAAAACCCAGAACCCCACAGGAAGTCCAGGAAAGCCTCGGAGCATATGGAATGCTCTGAGGCCGGGAGGACTAGAGGACATGCTCTGAGGAGCTGGAGGACAAGAAAGAAAAAGCTAAAGGAAGGGGGCTGCCGAAAGGGGAGCCTGGGGAGCGGCTGGGTGTGGCAAGGCTCACCCAAGGACTGAATGTCCTCCAAAGCGGAAGGACCAGAGCAGGAAAAATGATTCATTGTGAGGCTGACACGGAGATGATTTACACTGGGGAACTGGAGGGAAAGGAAGCTCATCAGTCAAACTAAGAGGGAGTGAGCGAAGGAGGGGAAGGAAGAGGCTAGATTTGGGTTTGCAATGGCCTCAATCCCCCTCCCAGATTTCTCCTATTTCCCTCCACTCTTAGCTAGAACCTTGCCCCATATTTTATAGAAAACTCTGAGGCCATGTCTTGTGGAGAGACTTGCCCAGGGTCACACAGCTGGGAAGTATCTGGGCTTAGATTGGAACTCAGGACCTTCAGGCCTGACCTTCAAACACCTGTGCCATTTTCTCTTTATCGATAAATTATTTTCCTTCTATTTCTTTCCTCGAGAGTTTTTATTTTGCCTTTTTCTTTCTTTCTTCATTTCTTCTAGGCTTTCACACTGACCTCCCGAGGCTCTGTTGGTAGTGGTTGTGCCGTTCCTTTCTCCTCCTGGGATGGATTTTGTGGTGTTTCTGGACTGACCAGGTTTCCTCTGATTGATTTCTCTCTCTGGCTTTAGTTCGTTCCAGGGCCAAGCTTTGCACTCCCTCTACCACTGCCACACAGCTTTGCCAGGGGTGGTCAGCCCTGCCTGCTGTTGGATTCCTGGGATGAGGCCAGGCTCCCCCATCTCTGATATTCAGCTCTTTGGCCGGTCCTGGCTCTCCTCCGAGCCCTGGGGTGCCCTGATCCGAGCCCTGCTCCCAGTGGCTCCCGAGATCTTCCAGCCTCCTGCGGTTCTTCCTTAGGCTAGCCCTGGCTCCTGCTGCCTCTGAACACAGAGCCCAGCAGGCTACCCGGGTCTCTCATCCATCCTCTGGTCACGCTGAGAGGCTGCGGACTTGTTGATCTCTGCTGGTACTGGCTGGCAGCCCCCTTTCATGCTGTGCCGGCTCCGAGAGAGTGGGTGTAGTCACTCCCTGGAGATTCTCACTCCCTTTCCTGATCATTATTGAGTTCGGTACCATTCATTCGGACTCCGTCCGGTGGCCATCTTAGCCAGACTATACTGGGCTGACTCAAATGGCTCCCCTTCCCACATTTTACCTTCTAGCCAAATTGTTTCCTGTCTCTGACATCCCATCTCCCGTTTCTGTGCTTTTACCCAGGTTGTCTGGAATGCTCTCATTCCTTTCCTCTTGGAACCTCCAGCTCCGTTCAAGGTTTAGCTCAAAGGCCACCTCCTCCCGGAGGCCCTCCCAGGCTGGGAATCACTCCTTTCACCCATCACAGTGAATTTATTTTGTTTAGATCTGATATTTATTTCTCCAACAATATCTCTTACCCTCCTAAGAGAAATAACCTTCATAATCCCATTTGGGGTCGTCTTGGCAGAGACCCTGGAGGGGTTGGCCATTTCCTTCTCCCACACATTTTCCAGATGAGAAAACTGAGGCAAAGAGGGTATTGACTTGTCCAGGGTCACACAGCTAGGACGGGTCTGAGGCAGGACTTGAACTCACAAAGATAAATCTTTCTGGCTCCAAGTCCAGCACTCTATCCACTAAGCCACCCCGCTGCCCAGGTAGAGACATGGCTAAGCAACACCAGCTGAGATTACAAGGACTTCATTGGCAACACGCAACCTCCAGCTCTCTACTCAGCAGAAGGAGGAGCTTCAGCGTTGGTTTTCCTGGCCCGCGGCTGCTTCCATTTATACTGCTGTCACCATTTTGATTTCTGGGATTTCTCCTAACACAATCACCCTCTATTACAGCCACACCCCAACCTGCTCATTCTTTCTCTAACCTTTTGTGGCTCTTGGTTAACTCTGTTTGCCAAGACTTTGACAAAACATCTGGCAAAGAGGCGTGCTATTGTTGGGGCAAAGATGGAAAGCGAAGGCTAGACCATGGCACAATTGGGTAGATTTGAAATGGCCCCAAGAATCCCTATTAATGGCCCTTTCTCTGCTCGGAAACTTTCAGGGCAGTTAGGGACAACTAGACTAGGGGGAGCATAATCAGTGCATTCCAGAATGTGTAGGTCTTTTGTTAACAGCGGCTAGATTTATTCTGGGCCAGCACTGGGTCCCGGGTTCAAATCTGACCTCAGACACTGGCTCACTGTGAGACCTTAGGCAGGTCACTTCACCCTCTTTACCTCTGTTCCTTGTTGGGTCACATGAGCTGGAGGAGGAAATGGCCAACCACTCCAGCATCTTTGCCAAGAAAACCCCGGATGGGGTCAGGAAGAGTCAGATATGACTCAAGCACAACAACAACACACTTGTTTGCTTAGCCCCAGAAGAACTAGAACAATGTTGGGGGAGGACAAACCAGAGGCAAATTTAGGCATGAGGCCCAGCTCTAGAGTGGGACCCACCCTGGAGAAGGTTGTTTACTCTGCCCATAGGCAGCCGTTCCTCTCCCTCCCTCTCTCTCTTCCACTCTCTCCATCTCTCCCTCTCTCCTTTCTCTCTCTCCCTCTCTCCCTCTCTCTTCCACTCTCTCCATCTCTCCCTCTCTCCTTTCTCTCTCTCCCTCTCTTTCACTCTCTCCATCTCTCCCTCTCTCCTCTCTCTCTCTCTCTCTCTCTCTCTCTCTCTCTCTCTCTCTCTCTCTCTCTCTCTCTCTCTCCCTCTCTCCTTTCTCTCTCTCCCTCTCTCTCTTCCACTCTCTCCCTCTCTCCATCTCTCCTTTCTCTCTCTCCCTCTCTTTCACTCTCTCCATCTCTCCCTCTCTCCTCTCTCTCTCTCTCCCTCTCTCTCTCTCTCTCTCTCTCTCTCTCTCCTCTCTCTCTCTCTCTCCCTCTCTCTCTCTCTCTCTCTCTCTCTCTCTCTCTCTCTCTCTCTCTCTCTCTCTCTCTCTCTCTCTCCTCTCTCTCTCTCTCTCTCTTTTTCTGCCTACTTGGTCACCTCACACTGCCAGGTCTGTTTTTCACCCCCGGATTGGGGCCAAGCCAGGCCACAACCTCCTGGCTACAACCGAATCTCTTCTCTGGGTGCAGGAGGTAACTCCCGGACGTGGAGGATACATTCCTAATCCCTGTAGCTCCTGAGCCCCTGTTTATAGGATTCCCAACCATCCAAAGATCCATCCCACTGACACCATTGATTTTCTTTTTTAAACCCTTATCTTTTGTCTTGGTTCCAAGGCAGAAGAGCAGCAAGGCCTAGACAACTGGGGATAAGTGACAGTTCCCAGCTAGGAAATGTCCAAGGCCAGATTTGAACCCTGGACCTCCCATCTCCAGGCTTTCTGGACTTTTGTTTTAAAGTTGTAAATGTATATCTTTTGTTTCTTGTATCTCCATGTATTCCTCCCAGAGAGCCATTCCATATAACAAATAACATTCTTTTCTTTTCTTTTCTTTCCTTTCCTTTTTTCTTTTCCTTTCTTTCCTTTCCTTTCCTTTCCTTTCTTTTCTTTTCTTTTCTTTTCTTTTCTTTTCTTTTCTTTTCTTTTCTTTTCTTTTCTTTTCTTTTCTTTTCTTTTCTTTTCTTTTCTTTTCTTTTCTTTTCTTTTCTTTTCTTTTCTTTTCTTTTCTTTTCTTTTCTCTCTTACCTTCTGAGTCAATACTGTGTATTGGCTCCAAGGCAGAAGAGTGGTAAGGGCTAGGCAATGGGGGTCAAGTGACTTGCCCAGGGTCACACAGTCTGAGGCCACATTTGAACCTAGGACCTCCCGTCTCTAGGCCTGGCTCTCCATCCATGAAGCCACCCAGCTGCTCCCCCATTCTTTTAGAGAGGGGAAAAAATCAGCCCAACCCATAGATACATTGAAAAAGTCGGAACACCTATGCAATGAGTAATATCTATGGACTTCCTGTCTCCTTAAAGGAGTGTCTTTCCCTATATCTTCATTCAAGTCGCACTTGATCTTTATCATTTTGTAACATTGCCTTTTGATTTTGGGGGTGGGGTGGGGCAGTTCTTTCCATTTGCGTTGATGTAATTTCTGTGTATATTGTTTTCTTAGCCCTGATGACTTCAATCTTCATCAGTTCATATAGATTTTCCCAGGTTTCTCTGTACTTATCACATTTATCATGTCTCATAGTACAGTCATGTACCAGTTTGTTTATCCATTTCCCAGGTGATAGGCATCTACTGTATTTCCAATTCTTAGCTATCACAAAATATACAAAGACCTTTTTATTGATGGTAAAAGCCCAATTATGGAGTCTCTAGTTCAAAGGATATGGACATTTTAGTCACTCTATTTGCATGATTCCAAATCACTTTCCAAAATGATTATACTGTTTCACAGCTCCACCAACAATGTATTAATGTGCCAATCATTCCACAAGCCCTTCAACATTGATTGTTGCCACTTTTTGTTATTTTTGTCAATTTGTAATGGGATAAGGGGAAACCTCAAGGACATTTTTGATTTGCACTTCTCTTATTATTAGTGATTTGGATTATTCTTCTGTGTCATTGCTGCCATTTTGTGATTCTTCTTTTGAAAACTGTTCATATCCTTTAATCACTTATTTATTGGGCAGCGGTTATTGGTCATACATATTTATTAATTGTTTGTATATTTTGGATAGCAAATCCTTATCAGAGAAATTTGAAATAAGGACTTTATTCCCCCCATTTGACCACTTCTCAACCTAGGTGCATTAATATCATCTATACAGCTTTTTAGTTTCAAGGAATCAATTATCTATTTTATAATTTGTAATTACCTCTATCTCTTATTAGGCTATGAATAAATCTCTTACCCATAGCTGTGAGAAGCATATAATCTGTTTCTTTTCTAACCTTTTATAATAGTATGAATCTTAATATTGAGATTGAGTATCCAAGAGTGAAAGGAGCAGAACCAGGAGAACACTGTACATAGAGACTGATACACTGTGGTACAATGAAATGTAATAGACTTCTCTACTAGCAGCAGTGTAGTGATCCAGGACAATTCTGAGGGACTTACAAGAAAGATCACTATCCATATCCTGAGAATGAACTGTGGGAGCAGAAACACAGAAGAAAAACAACTGCTTGATCACATGGGTTGATGGCAATAGGATGGGGGATGTAGACTCTAAACGATCACCCCAGTGCAAATATCAATAATATGGAAATAGATTTTGATCAATGACACATGTAAAATCCAATGGAATTGCTTGTTGGCTACGGGAGGGGGCTGGAGGAGGGGTGGGAAAGAACATGAGTCATGGAACCATGGAAAATATTCTAAATTAATTAAATAAAAATTTCAAATATATACATATATATATATAATATATAGAGAAAGAAAAAAAGATTGATTATCCATTTAGAATGTATTGTGGAGTATGGTATAAGATGTTGGCCTAAGCCTAATTTCTGCCAGGATGCTGTCTGATTTTCCCATCAGTTTTTATCATATAAGGCATTTAAAATTTTTTATTTTATCAAATAAGGAGTTTTTCCTTGGATAATTTATATTTTCCACTTTATCAAACATTAAGCTGACTTCTATTATTTCTGATACTCCTTTGTCTAGTCTGTTTTGTTGATCTATCTCTTTATTTTTTAACCAATACTATATGGATTTAATGATTGCTGATTTATAGTACAGTTTGAGCTCTAGAAGTGTTATCTTCCTTTCATCTATATTTCTTTTCATCAGATCTCTTGATATTCCAGATTTTTTGCTTTTCCAAGTGAATTTTGTGAAAGTCTGGGTAAACATAGTTACTGTAGAGTGTCCCCTTAGTAATTTGATTGCTATAGCATTAAAAGTATAAATTGATTTTCATAATTTTGTCATTTTTATTATATTGGCACAACCTATCCATGAGCATTCACAGTTCTCTAGCTACCTAAGCTTTCCTATATTTCTTTAAGGAGTCTCCATTTGAATGGAAACTATGCAGGTCTTCTGTAGGCTTTGGCTGGTCCATTCTCAGATATTTTGTGGTTATACCACTCACTGCCTCTTAAACATAAAACATTTACCAAGTGGCGAGGCACAGTAATAATAATCAATTATAACAGTCAATAGTCACTCAATAGACAATTAATTGTGTACTATATAGCAAGCATTGAGGAAAAGAAAAAAGGCAAAAGACGGTGGCTGCCATTAAGGGGCTTATAGTCTAATGGGAGAGACAATGAGGAAACAATGCTGTGCAAACTCTATATAGACTAAAAGCAAGACTAATCACACACCACTGTTGCTCAATGGAAGGTAAAAGCGGGCCCCATCAAAATAGCACAGCCCACCCACAGAAACCTCAGACAGGCTCTTCCATCGATGCATGAGCCATTCACAGGGGAAAACAGACACACGTTGGCCTCAAGAATACATATTCATGGAGGGTCCTTCAGAACATACGCAGTGTGGCCTCGAGGTCCCAAACCTCAGAGAGGGTCTCTCCAGAAGAAGAAACCGATGGCCAGAGTGGCTCAGTCCCCGGGCCATGGAGGAAGAGGAAGGCAGTAGTAACGCTGGAATTGACCCCAGCATTTTGAGTGGACGCCTAGTACTCTCTTGAACAGGCAAGCTGTTACCCACAGGTTCTTGGAGCAATACCAACCCTGGGCAAAAGGCCTATGGACAGGCCTCCTGGTAGAGGGGAAACCTGGGTGCGGGTTTATAGCGGGTGGGCGAGAGAAAGAACTGGTTCCTTGCTGAAATGACCCGACTTCATGTCCCAGCTTCTGATTTTGTGATCTCTTCACCTCTTCCCTTCCCTTCCTTGGTCAGAGTTTTCTCGTTTGTAAAAGGAGACGCCTGGGCTGGAGGAGGCCTCTTGGACGTCTTTTCCTGCTCTACTCTCTGGTCCTTTGGTCTAGATCTAAGCCAAAGTTCACTCAGGAGGGCCTTTGGGTGTGAGGACCCAGGCCCAGGCTGCAGCTTCAGCCAGCCAGGAATCCTGGGGTGTTCTGAGGTAGTGGGGTACCCTTTGGGATCTGGGGAGGCCCCGGCAGGTCTGAGCAGAGCCAGGATTCTGCTTGGCCCATCCTACCCCCCTGGGGCTCTTTCATCATTCTTTGCTCTTTGCTCCTTCCCTGTTCCTCCTGACTGTTCTTTGGCTCAGGATTTGCTGTGTTTGTAAGGCTGCCAGCTCTGACTGAGCAGCTGACAGGCTAGGGCAAAAGTAGGGGAAAAGGGACCCTTGGTGGCGGGGGCATGAGAGGGTTTGAGGAGAGCTTGCCCGCCAGCTCCGCCCTCCATCAACAATGCAAGGAACTTTATCAGGGATCCACTAGGTGCCAGGCGCCGGAGAAGCCAAGACCCAGGAGGAAACAGCTCCTGCAATCAAGGTTGTTAGGCGCTGCTTTCCTTTCTCACCTGATTCTAATCCCCAAATCTGATCCCAGCCCCAAACTTTAGAATAATCCTTTGCTGTCGTTTTCAGTCATGTCTGACTCCTCATGACCCCATTTGGGGTTTTCTTGGCAGAGAAGGGGTTGGCCATGGCCTTCTCCAGCTCATTTTCCAGATGAGGAAACTGAGGCAAAGAGGTGAAGTGACTTGCCCAGGATCACGCAGCTGGGACTTGAACTCACAAAGATAAGTCTTCGTGACGGCGCTACGCCGCCACCTTGCTGCCCACAGCCAATGTTCATTAGTATTTATTGAGCTGCCAAGGCCCCCCTAAAGGTCCCTGAATTCTGTTGAAGCTATACTTCCCCTGGAGAGAGTGGAAGCCCCCTGAGGGCAGGGGCTGTCTTGATTTCTGGGTTCCTTTCCCTGGCTCCCAGCACAAAGCCTGGCACAAGGAGGCGCTTCAGAAATATTTGTTGGTTGGAACTGAGAAGAACCAAACCCAGATCTGCCTTCCCAACCCTCTCCCCTCTTACTGCCTCCTCGCATTCACTGTACTACCAGCTGATCCCAGAGGATAGGCTGTCCTAGGAGTGGAGAACTGGGTCTGAAGGCAGCAGAGAATCCCAGCTCCATCTCTCTGAGCCTCAGGGGCAAACTGGGCCAACCACGCGCTGCTCTAATTTCCCAAGTCCTGCTATTTTGTCCCCTCCCCTCCTGTCTCTTTGGAGCTCCCCTTAAATTCTCTCCCTGCCTTTGAGGAAGGTGCCACATTCCCTTCAGGATACTCCCCTGGAGCTCCTTGGTGCTGTGGGCCTGGAGGCCAGAAAACCCGAGTTCAAATCTAGCCTCGAACCCTTCTGAGAAAGTCTCATTTTTTGGGTGCCTCCATTTGCTCATCAGTAAAATGGGGATGATGACAGCACCTAGGGCTGCCCTGAGGATCAAGTGAGGGAACATTTGGAGTTCTTTAGCCCCCTTACACGGCTCTGTGAGTGTGATTGTTCTCGTTATGCTCCCTTCCTTCCCCTCCTCTCCAGCACACCCTGCCACAGAAGTATTATCTGTGGAGGGACTGTTCTCCTTGGGGGAATGTAAGTCCTTAAAGGCGGACCCGGGCTCCCGGCGGCGTTGATTTCCCACTTTCCTGACTCTTTGTCCCAACTCTGGCAGCTTGCTACGTGACACCAGCCACGTGGTGTCGTCCATCCCCCTTGCAAGCACCTGGCTGGAAAGGCACAAAGAATGGGCCGGTTTATTTATAGAGCAGAGAACAGGAGCCGCGTTCACGGAAAACATGAGGCTGTCCAGGGGGCGCTGGATGGCTCCCCAGAGCCCCCCAAGTTCCTGATCCCCAGTGCTTTGGGGGGACCCTTTCGACGCCTCCAGAACGCCAGCAGGCCCAGCTCCTAGTGCCAGGCGCCTCTGCTCCTCCCACGCTGGGTTCTTCAGCCTTCCTTGTGCCTGCTTTCAGTTCTCTCTAAGAGAAGAGACTTTCTGTCTGACTCAGGACCGGGGAAGGCACCGAGATAAAGATGGGAACTCGCATTTGGGTGGTGTTTGAAGCTTTGCAGTAATTGAGGACCCACATAACAGTAAGTGCTATTATCGTCCCTATTTTGTATATGGGGAAACCGAGGTGGAGCGACATTAAGGCTCTTGCCCAGAGTCCCCCAGCTTGTATGTCTACGGCTGGATCTGAACTCGGGTCTTTCCAACCCCAGAGCTCCAAGGTACCACCCAGCTACCTAGACTAGAGGAATGTGATCTCTTTACTGCAGAGGGGAACCCAGGGAGCTGCCAGCCCCCCAACACTTGACCTCCCTCTCTTTAAAAGGAGGCTCTCATTGACGCTGGGGTTGGCTGAGGGTTCTGAGGAGCCTCCAAATGCTCACGAAGCACCCCTTGTTCCCCATTTGTCTCCTGGATCCAAGAGTTCTTCTGGGAGTGCCTAATCAGGACGTTTCAAGTATCCCCAGACTGAATCCAGACTTCGGAGTAGCAGGGATGTGCCAAAGAAGTCATGCCCAGGAGGGAGAGCCGGGGGGCTCCTTTTATTTTACAGATGAGGAAACTGAGCCTTAAAGGGAGGCAGGGATTTGCTCCAGGTCCCAGAGTAAGGCCTTGGACTCCTCATCTAAATCAAATGCTTTTCCTACTCCCCTAGGCCCATATCGAGTCTCCAAACATATGGTGCTTGATTTGAAGTTAGAGGACCCACGTTCAAATCCAG
This sequence comes from Monodelphis domestica, assembly GCF_027887165.1. Lineage (NCBI taxonomy): Eukaryota > Metazoa > Chordata > Mammalia > Didelphimorphia > Didelphidae > Monodelphis > Monodelphis domestica. Next base: position 6,515,160 of record NC_077232.1, read on the forward strand.
TTTTGCTACTGCTACCTGTATGATCTTGGGCAAATGACTTAACCTTCCTGGGCCTGGGTTTCCTCATCTGTAAAATACGAGGGTTGTGGGGCAGCTCAGTGGCCCAGTGGGCAGAGTGCCGGGCCTGGGCGCCAATCTGGACTCGGACTCGTGCTAGCTGAGTGACCGTGGACAAGTCACTTACCCCTGTTTGTCCAGGCCTGGCTCTTCTGTCTTGGAGTTGTTACTAGCACAGAACGTAAGGGCCTAAATAAAAGGGAGGCGTGTACTCCTGTCCTCCAAGGTCCCCTCCAGATCTGTATGACCTGCTGACCCCAAATTCTGATTGGCTCTCAAAGCCAGCAGGGGCTCCCCCAAAGCTTACGGGCCCAACGGTGACTCGGCTCTTGGCCCTCCAGTCGGATCCCCATTGCTGCCGTCACTGGCGTTCTTGGCATTAGCTACGTGTGGCTCACAAGAACAGTTTCCCCAAAGGAGACCTTCGCAGGGACCTGCAGACAGGCTGAGGGGCCTCCTGAGGCTTGCGGTGACCTTGAACAAGTCCTTTCCCCTCCCTGGGAAGACCTGAGTTTCGTCCTCTGTTAAATGAGGCCTGGAAGACCTCTAAGGAGCCTCAGCCGCCTCACCATTTGTAGAGGAGGAATAGGAGGTTCAGAGAGAAGGGAAGCGACTTATCCACAGCCCCAGCCAGTAAGGTGTGGGAGCAGGGCTTGGACCGGGTCTCCTGACTCTCTCTAGCCACTAGGCTTCTCAGACAGGCCTGGAGGGGGCCCAGGAGACCACCAGACTCTTCCCTCAAGCCAGTTTCGTCCTGTGCCGGGGAGGAAAGCCCGCCTGGGCTCGGCTGGTAAAGGAGGAGGCCTTGGGAAGTGGGCAGGAGCAAGGGCACTCCTCCACCCTCCTCACCGTCTAAGTGTTGGGGGTGACTGAGGGGGGGATGGCAGGGTCCGAGAGTCTGAGGTACCGAGGGGGGAGGAAAGCACCCTCAGCCACTGAGCCGAATCCCACTTTTCCTTTCACCAGGGATGGGTGAGGGAGCCCAGCAAGTCCCTGAGATCTGCCGGCCTCCCCCCCCCCCCTTGTTCCCCTTCCTCCTTCCATTTTCCTCATCTTTCCTGGCCTAGACTTTCCGGAAGCACCCAGCCCTAGAGAGCACAGATTCTCTTCTTTTGAGCCAGTGAGCATTGATGAAGCACCTACTGGGTGCCAGGGTGTTCAGGGAAGACAAGTGCCTCAGGGCTGCTCCTCCACTTTTGGTGCCCGCCTGGCACCCAGCTCCCACCTAGGGCTCCAAGGGCCATGCCTTGTTAGGCGGTGTCCACCCCAGACTTCCCTCAGGGGAATGGGCACGTGAGAACAATTCCTTCCAAGCAAAGCAGGTGCTGTGGTGCTTGAGGACTCAGAGAGTGAGGCTGCTGATTCTGTGCGCTGCCTCCCTTAAATCACATTTACACTCAGGTCAAAAGTAATCCCCCCCCTTGTCCTTTTGGCTCTCTCAGAGTACAAAGGACACCCCGATGTGCCAAGCACTGTGCTGAGCAGCTGGGAAACAACAGCCGCTGCCCCCCAGGAGCCTCCCGACTAACAGGGGGAGACAAGGATGCACAAACCACTCTGGACAGGCTCAGAAAGACAGGAGTTCAAATATGACCTCAGTGGCTTACTAGCTGTGTGACCCTGGGCAAGTCCCCTCACCCCATCCCGTTTGCCGCAGGTTCTTCATCTGTTAGATGAGTTAGAGAAGGAAATGGCCAACGAAGAAAACCCACAAGGGGTCGCAAAGGGTTGGGACGCAACTGAACAACAAAATCGCCCCCTCCCCTGCCGTATTTCCCTGGATGCTCTGCGCCGGTAGCTGCGGGCTCCATTACCTGCGCCCCATTGTGGATGACAGGATTTGAGAAGCCCCCAAGACTGAGTCCGGTCCTCGTCGGCCCTAGAAACGTTTGTGAAGGGCTGCGGACCAGCTAGGCATGGCGCTGGGCTTGGGACCGACGGACCTTCTCTGCAGACTGGAGACAAGGGTGGTCTGGGGCACTGGCTGGGAGCTTACCGGGCTTACCCAGCCAATATAAAAGGAGGCAGCACCACCAAGATCCCTCCCTCCGGAAGGATTTCTAACCACAACTCCGGTCACTTATAAGCAGATAACAAAATTAAAAACCAAACCGAACCGAACCGGGGGGAAGACTGGGGGCAGAGTCCAGGAAAGCCTTCCGTAAGGAGCGGACTTTAGACTTGAGCCCCGAGGGGAAAGCATGCCAAGAGGGGAAGGGGACGCAAGACTTCCAGGCGTGAAGTTGGATTTGCAAAATTGCCCTTAGAGGTTCTTTTCCTCTTTGTAGCTCCGAGACAAAGGATCCAGCATCTCTGGTCCTGCCCGGAAGCAACTGGTGCATCGGACACGATCTTCCTTTGGGGGGAGGATTTCAACCCAAATCTCCTAGCTCGGTAATTATCCTCAGCAGGAGAGAGAAGAGTTAACAGTTGCACTCAGGCGGCTTAGAGATCTGAGTCTTTGCCGTTCAGTGCCTCAGTTTCTCCACCTGTAACGCGAGAGATCGTTCCTGTCCCCCGCTATGACATTTAGTCTCCCAGATTCCGCCCTCGCTCCTCCTTTCGGCCCTTCCCTTCGCGCCTGCTGGTCTCCTAGGGGCTTGCCCCTCGTCTCGCCCCGCCCCGCCGGGCCCTGTTATGGTTGCGGCTTTAAATGACACGTGCGGCTCAGATGAATGAACCCAAGGGTCCCACCCCCTCCATCAGCCAATCATCGCGATCCTGAGGCCAGCCGCTTCCGCCTATAGCGGCGCCCGGGCCGGCGAGGACCGGGGGCTCGACAGCCCACGTGGGAGCCCGGGGCCGGGAAAGGGGGCGGGCCCTCGGAGCAGCATTAGCCAATAACTGGGCCGACTAGGGATGCGAGGGCGAGGCGAGCACGCGGCGCCAAGGCTTAAATGTGACTGACAGGCGGGCTCGGGGCGGGGCTGGTCTAAGGAGCGTTGAATGACGGGAAGCGCTTCCCAATGGGAAGAGGGGCCTGGCAGCGGCGCCCAATGGGCAGAGGTGGGGCGGGGCAACAGCCTCAGCAAGTTCGGTTGCGCGCGGGCTCCCTGAGAAACCTTCAGTGGCGGTGGCGGCGGCGGCGGCGGCGGTGGTTGAGAAGGCGGCGGCGGCAGCGGCAGCATCCGCGGTGAGTCCCGACCCCGGTGGCTCCCGGGCCCTGAGCTCTGTCCTCCCCCTCCGTGCCTTCCCTTCCCCTCCCTTGGCTCCCGCCGCCTCCTTCCCCCTACCCCCCCTCCCCCGGGGAGGGGAGGGCACGCGCCCGGGCGTTTATGTAAGCTGCAGGCGTGGAAGCACGGGCCCACTGGAGCTGCTAGGGGCTGGCGGGGGCGGGGACGAGGCGGGGAACGCGCCTCCCCCGCCCCCGTCAGAGCGACCGCATCACATGACCCCGCTCACCCGGCCTGTCCCCTAGTCCTCAGACGTGCTGAACCGCTCTTCGTTTGCCCTTCTGTCAAATGGGTGCAGTGTGCCCGGAGCCACCGGGCCGTCTTCCTCACTCCAATCTGGCAGGCAGAGAACCTAAGTCCCTCTCCGGTGACCTGCGGCGAGCTGCTTTCTCACTTCTTTGTGCCTCAGTTTCCTCATCTGTAAAGAAGGGAGTTGGTTCCCTCACTCAGGCCTCTCTAGACTCCCCCACTGGCCCTGTCTATCTGGCGGGAGCCTGAGGGGCAGGAGCAGTCCTGAGGGGAAGCTGAGGCTCCCGGAGGCAGGTCGGGGTCTAGTCCTTGCTGGACTGTAGCTGGAAGTGGTCCTCAGCATCGGAGACCCCCAAACCCTGCCCTGTTCATCGAGCACCGCCCCCTCCCCGCCCCCAAGAATCATCACTCCCTCTCCTCCCCATTTCAGTGCCTTTGAGTCAACTGTTGTGTGCCTGGCACTGGGCTCCTCCTTGGGACTACGGAAAAAGGCTGATTGGGGAAGAGACTGGGAAACAACTGGGCACCAGATCTCTTTGTTGGGGGGCTCTGCACAGTACCTGGACCCTAGCTGGGCCAGAGCTTTGTGACCTTGGACTTGTAATTTTCAGTCCTGGACCTCAGTATCTTCAACAGTGATGGTGTTGGTGTAGACACTGTTCCAGGGCCCTGCCAGCCCCGAGCCCTATGGACCTGGGTTGGGGTGAGAGACGCCACTGGGACAACCCTTCCTCTTGCTTCCTGTCATCTCCTTTCTTCCCTACCCAGCCCCCCATGGCTCTCTCCAGAGTGACTGGTGATCCTTTAATCCCCATCTTTTCTCATTCCTCAGCTTTCTTGACTTCTCTGCAGCCCTGTGACATGCTGCTCACCCTTTCCTCCTGCGTGCTCTCTTCTCTAGTTTTCAGGACACTTCTCCCTTCTGCTTCTCTTTCTCCTCAGTCTTTGCTGGACTCTCCTCCAGGTTATGCCCACTCACTGGAGGTGTTCCCCTCCTGCCCCCCAGCCCTCTACTCTTCCCCCTTTATTCTACTTCACTTGGTGATCTCAGCTCCCATGGATTCAGTGATCATCTCTAGGATGTGATTCCCAGATTTTTCTTCCTCCTGATCCTCTCTGCTGTCCTTCACTTTCACTTCTCCAGCTGCCTATTGGGTGCCTTGAATTAGATGTCCTGTAGACATCTTAACCTCTTTAGGTTCAACATGGAGTTTCTTTTTGATGTTTTTTATTCTTTTTTTATTTTGATAACAAATTTCCACATACATTTTCTGAAGTTAAATGATCCCTATTGTCTCAAGCAGTTCAGTCATGCATTATCACACACAACACCTTTCCATATTACTTATTTTTGTGAGTGCCTAATCTTATAAAACCCAAACACATATCCAAATAAACAAGTTAAAAATGGTCTGCTTTCATCTGCATTCTTACTTGAACTGTTCCTTCTCTGGAGGTGGAGAACATTCTTTTTCATAAGTCCCTCAGAATTGTTCTGGATCCAGGGCAGATGGGTAGCTCAGTGGATGGAGAGCCAGGCCTAGAGAAGGGAGGTCCTGGGTTCAAATCTGACCTCAGACACTTCCCAGCTGGGTGACCCTGGGCAAGTCACTTGACCCCCATGGCCTAGCCCTTACCACTCTTCTGCCTTGGAGCCAATGCACAGTATTGACTCCCAAGACGGAAGGCAAGGGGTTTAAAAAAAAAAAATTGTCCTGGATCCAAAATGGAACTTCTTATTTGTACCCAGGCCCTCACATTTTCTAAATTCCCTAGAAACTAGCCAGAGATACCATCATCTTTCCAGGCTCTCCAGCTTATCATGTAGGTGACTCTTCACTATCTCTCACTTCCCTGTAGCAGCTCTGAAGCCATAGTCCAATCATTTGTCTTATCTTCTCTTACCCACCCCTTGCTCTGGTGTAGGCTCTCATCACTTAAATGCTTTGGGGGTCTGCCTGCCTGTCTCATCTCTCCCCACTCCAATCCATCCTCCACTTAGAACAGATTTGACCATTAAAATTCAGTGGCTTCCTATTATCTCCAAGAACAAATATAAAATCTTCTGTTTGCCTTTCCAAGACCTTCATCACCTGCCCTTTCCAGGCTTCTTACACTTTCTCTGCTGGGTACTGTGCTAAGTGCTACTGGTACAAAAAGAAGCAAAAGGCAGGTCCTGCCCTCAAGGAGCTGAGAGTTTAATGAGGGGGACAACATACAAATAAGTCCTCACCAACAAGCTATAGTTGAGACAAATCTGACCCAATTTACAGGAGGAGTTACTGACATTAAGGGAGATTGAGAAAAGCATCCTGTAAAAGAAGGAAACCAGGGATGGTCAGCAAGGCGAGGAGGGAGAGGGTTCTAGCCAGAGAAAATGCCAAGACATGGGGGGTCTTATTCATGAAACAGCCAGGAGGCTGGTGTCAGGGAGTGAGAAGACTGACGGGTGAGATAACTGAAAAGCGAGAGTGGCCTTTGGAGGCCAGACAGCATTTTGTAGGACCCTGGGGTTGCTTGAGCCACTTGAACCTTCCCTGGTCTCACTTCCCCTCACACTGCCTGGACTTCCCAAACTTCACTAATTTGTATTTTGCCTTTATAAGTAAGTTCCTGTTTACTATGACAGAATGTCAACTCTTGGAGGGCAAAGGCTGATTTTGGTCTCTCTACAGAGATTTTGGTCGCTCTATACTCTAGCAGAGTGTCTAGCACATAGTAGGTGCTCAATGCTTGCTGATTTGAGTTATAGAAGGTTCCTTTTAGTAGTGCCATGAATGAATGTACATTGTGACACAACTGTAAGGAGGCTTTAAAGCAGTTCAGTTCTTTCCCCCAAACCTCAACTCCAAGAGTTCACAGGAATCCTTGGGGAAATCACAATCCTATTTTTTTCCTCCCTCAGGTAGTGTTTCAGGAAAAAAAAGGGATCTCAGAACTTACTAGAAATCAAGGTCAGTCTGCCAACAATCGAGGAATTCTCGGTCACCTGAGGTCAGTAGGGATATCTGAGGATTCTGATGATGGGAATTGGGAATTTATACTCCGGGTAGCCCTCTGAAGCTTGCAGAGTTCTCTGAGGACATTTTCTCATCAAACCTCTCTAATGTCCTTCGAGGTAGATCATGAAAGTCTCATTACCTATGTTTTACAGATAAGGAAACTGGGACTCTGAGCAAATGACTTTCCTGTGGTCAGCTGTACTAATAAATGTCTCAAGAAGCATTTAAACCTAGATCTCTCCCTCCTTCCTCCCAGTTTTACAGATAAGAAAATTGAGACTCCGAGAACCTTGGGGACTTGTCCCAAGCCCACCGAGATAGTGATGACAGTGGCAAGATTTGAACTCTGGTCCTCTGCCTTCAGTCAGTGTTCTTTCTGTTGTCATTCATGGCCTCTCCTGGCTTGAGGTGTAGCATTCCTTCTCCTATTCTGGGCTGCTGCCATATGTAGTTGGTTTGTGTAGAGAGGGGCCCCTTGTTACTGGTCTACCAGTAACTTAACTTAGAAGGGAAGGGATATTTGGGTCGTAGCTGGCACTAGCCAGTAGCAAGCTAGCTTCCCTTTAATTCATGTCATCCGTGTAACATGTAAGACTTGAGAGCTTACAGGCTGAGAGGGTCTAGGGAATAGATGCCAACACATGGATATTGTTGTTCACTTGTTTTTCAGTTGTGTCTGACTCTTCTGACCCCATTTGGAGTTTTCTTGGCAAAGATCCTGGAGTGGTTTGCCATTTCCTTCTCCAGCTTATTTTATAGATGAGGAAACTAAGGTAAATAGGGTGAAAGTGACTTATCCAGGGTCACACAGCTAGGAAGTGCCTGAAACCAGATTTGAATCCAGGAAGATGAGTCTTCCTGACTTCAGGCCTGCTGCTCTATCCACCACACCCCCTAACCACCCCAAGTCACTGACACAAATATACGCACAGCACAGGTCCTAAAGACCAGAGGTATGCCAAGAGGGCCCCAGTGACAGACTGTGCTCCCTTCAGTTAAGGCCATGCCTAGAAGAGCACTTTTCTGGAAGAAAATCTCTGTGTGGTTCTGGCACTGGCAGTACCTGGGGTGGGGGCCAGTGATGGGAGATGAACTTGGAGACAGTCTCTCAAACTACTGACGACCTTGTTATGCCAGGACAAGGAGTCTGAGCTCTATCTGAAAAAAAAAATATATATATATATATATATATTCACTATTTTAAAAAAATGTGAGTTCTCAATTGTCTCCCTCCTTCCAATCTCTCTGCCTCCACCTCATAAGAAGGCAAGCAATATATACGTAAAGTCATGCAAAATATTTCCATATTAGCTGTGTTGCAAAAAAAAAAAGGAAAGAAATCAAAAAAGTTTGCCTTAATCTGCATTCAGAGTTGGTCAGTTCTTTTTCTGGAGGGGGATTCTAGTTTTCATGAATCCTTCAGCATTGTCTTGGATCATGAAAATAGCAAGTCATTCAGAGATCGTCGTACACCATCGCCATTACTGTGTATAGTGATCTCTTGGTTTTGCTTGCTTCACTTCGCATCAGCGCATATAACTCTTCCCGGACTTTTTGAACCCGCCCTCCTCTCATTTCTGATAGCAGTCGTATTCCCTTGGCGGTAGCGCTCCCCCACAGTCATGTCCCACACCTTGATCAGCCCTTCCCCAATGGACGGGTCCCCCTCAATTTCTCCTTTGCTGACACTGTTTTTGTGACATAGGTTCTGTTTTCTTTGCTGGGCCTTTGGGCCTGGCCAGTTCACAACTCCACCAGAAGTGCTTTGTGTCTCCATTTTCCACATCCCCTCCAGCATTTGTCATTTTCCTTCTCTGTTCTATGAGCCAATCTGGAAGGTGAAATGTTGTTTTAATTTGTTTTAATTTGCCTCTCTTGAATCGATAGTGATTTAGAGCATTTTTTCTTGTACTAGAGAGAGCTTTGATTTCTTTTTCTGAAAACTGCCTGTTCGTATCCTGTGGCCAGTTATGTGGGCTACGGCTTCTTAAGAAGCAATCAGAAGCTTGATGGCATTTGAACAGAGAGATGACATTGATTCATTTGGCCCGGGTGTGCAAGGCAGACTGGAAGGCGTAGAGACCAGAATCTAGGAGACCAGGTGAGAAATGGGCGTCAGCTCTGGGTGTGGAAAAGCCGGGCAGCCCCAGGAGGCTTTGGGGAGAGGCACTGGGATGCGGTGACCCCCCTCCCTAGGGTGAACTTTGCTTTCCCTTTTGTCCTTGTCATGACAGCCTCCCTTTTCTTCATGGCACTTCCTGGTGACATCATCAAAGGGGTCCTAGGTCTTCCCCTCTCCATCGGCAGACCCCTGGGACAGCACAGATTATGGAGGGAGGCCAGGCCTGACTCTTGCTGGGCAACCCTGGCTAAATCACCCCAGGCAGCTTCCCAGCCTTAGCTTACTAAGTCACACGCTCTCTCTCCCTCTCCCCACATATAGGTTTCCTTCTGCCGCTGGGAACTTACCATTATTATTGTTTTATTATACCATTAAAAAAAAAGAGGGGGCAACTGGGTAGCTCAGTGGATTGAGAGCCAGGCCTAGAGATGGGAGGTCCTAGGTTCAAATCTGGCCTCAGCTACTTCCTAGCTGTGTGACCCTGGGCAAGTCACTTGACCTCCAAGATGGAAGGTAAGGGTTTAAAAAAAAAAAGAAAGAAACTGGGATTTTGATTGTCACACTTTCTAGTGACCTTGTGGCAGTCTCCTTACACTGTTCATGGTTGTTTTCTTGGAGGCCAGAGGCCTTGGCTGATGCTTTGTCTGTTGCTATGGGTGGGATAGCAGCAACCACCACCATCAGGAAAGGTTCATCAAAAGAAATAAAAGGACCCTTCAACAGAGACTGTGAATTTGGGACTTCCTAAGTGGGTCTGCAGGGTGCCCCAGCTCCCTCTTCTCCCCAGTCCCCAAGGCCTCCATTTCTCCTTTCTTCTCCTGCTTGGTCAAGGATAGCTTGCTGGACATTTGCCTCTTGCACAGGCATGTGTCTTCCTAGACACTAGGAAGTGTCTGGGGCCAAATTTGAACCCAGGACCTCCCATCCCCAGGCCTGGCTCTCTATCCACTGAGCCTCTAGCTGCCCTCACCTCTAAGTCTGTCATCCTTGGTACTTTCAGCCAGGAGGTTAGCTGAGAAAAACTGCTAGGGAACTGAGTTAGGATTTTTTGACAGGGGGAGGCTGGAGCCGGGAGCCAGCCCCACTCCTGGTCTTGTTCTCTGGTGACCCAGTTCGTTCACTCTGAGGTCACACTGGGCCTCTTCTGGAAGAGAGGCCGGGCATGGAGGTCCAAGGAGATCAGTTCTGACACCCGTCACTGAAGACACCTGGAAAATTCCACATGCCCTGTGTCTGCTGAGTCACCCCTTTCCTGTGGTCAGCTTAGCGTAGTGCGTGGGTGACTTGGAATAGGCCGAGGATGTGTAACTCCCTGTCATGTCACTGGCCAGACATTGGCAGGGGCTGCGAAAGCCTCAAAAAGCGTCAGGCTGATGGGAGTTAAGCTGCCCAGGCCTGTCAGAGAGATGATTGGGACCAGACAGCCTCCTTCAGGGACAGCTTGGCACAGCAGAAAAGGCCTGGGTGCCCACCCTGTCCCTGCTCCCTTGGGCTCCCCGGAGCCTCAGTTTCCTTCTCTACAAACGGAGGGGTCTGCATTAGATCATGTCTAAGGTCCCTCCCAGCTCTGAATCTTGTGATTATAGAGTGAGACACTCCCCTCATGTGGTCAGCAAAGGCTGCCTCGTCGGGAACAGGAATCTTGAAGCTTGGATGATCGATGGATTTGGACTTTCCAAATGGATCAGGCCTGGCCTCCCTCCATAACGGATCGGTTATAGGAGGGAGGCTGGTGGAAAGTGACCAAAGATGATCTGATCATGGACCGGAGGGGGTGAAAGGGAAGGGAGGTCCCCGGCCCCATGAGGGAGGGGCCCGTGCTGGACATCCCTTTCTCCTGCTCCGTTCAAATCCGCCCTCTGTTCACCCCATCCCCAGGCAGAAAGCACAGCCATGCTGTGCGGTGGGGGAGAAGGGTCCTGTGGGTGCAGACACATAACCGATACCTTGTGCAACAAGGATAAAGGGAGTCTGGCATAGAGCAGGGCCAAGAGAACGGCCTCTGGAACCTGAGACCAAGTGAGGGAGGCCTGCGCCACTCAGCAAATCAGCAGCATTCCTCTCGTAGTTGTGCGGTAGGGCAGAAACCTCTGCCTAGCCTCCCTGCTTTGCTGGACGGAGCCTCCAGCGCCGAATGGTCAGGGAATACAGTGGGAAATAAGTCAGAAAATCCTCTTTTTAATGCTCTTCTTAGAAGTCTCGGTAACGTGTATTCCTCTGTGTTCCTGCTTTCATCTGATCCTTCTGTCTGTCATCATCTTCAGGTCAGAATTTGAGTGCAATTATTCTAAGCGTCAGTGTCCGAGATGGGCATAAATCTGCATTGACTTTAGGATGGAGTAGAATGAAAAAAAAGTATTTTAAGTGTTTCCTTATGTGCTAAGCATTGAGAATATAGATAGAAATGCGCCTGCCCCCTCTCTTAAAGAGCTTACCTCCTCATTGGAAGAGACCACACCTCTAGGAGAGCGTTCAGCGACAGGGTGGGTGGCAAGGCCCCCGGGTTCTGAGGGTGCTGCCGCAGGGTAGATGGGGATGCCTGTGGCACAGGTGGCAAGAGAAATGATCATAGTAAATGGTCCTTGGGACCCGGTGGCATCAGCCAAGGGTTGGGCTGGAGCCTTGAAATAAATACTTCTCAATTGTTTGGAGTGATCTTGTCTTCCCCACTCTCCAGCAAGGCAGACTATTGGTGGTAGTTACTCTGAGCTGGGACTGTTCGCCTATGCTAACCTGGTTGGGTATACCCTGGAAATTGGTTTTATGGAGGATGTGGTCTCCTCCCTTCCCTTCCCCCACTATACTCTCCCCCCCCCCCCAAAGTTCTGGGAAGGAAGAAGGAAGATCCTGGGCTTCATTTAAGTTCTGCTCTGCATCTTGTCTTTATTCCCACCCACCCCCGGCTGACATCTCTTCTTCCTAGCAAAGAAATAGTCATGTTGGTCTTAGTCTGGTGTTTTTACTCGGTGTTTGTTGATGTCCTTTGTTTTTACATTGTCATAGTTTTCCTCAGCATCCTTTGCTTTCTTCTTCAGAGAGCCACCCCATGGAACAAAGAGTATTTTTACTGTTTTATAAAAGAAAAAGAAGAGAAAAAATCAGCACAACTTCTTAATACATTGACAAAGTCTGTAATGTGTATGAGAGCTGTGGGTCTCCCCTCTCCACAGAGGCAGTGCTGGGAGGGGCTTAGCCTGCCTCTTTTTTCAAGTTAGGATTTTCCTTTAGAATTTTGCAACATTTATTTCTGATTATTTATTTTTTATTTTTTTTTAAACCCTTACCTTCCGTCTTAGAGTCAATACTGTGTATTGGCTCCAAGGCAGAAGAGTGGTAAGGGCTAGGCCATGGGGGTCAAGTGACTTGCCCAGGGTCACACAGCTAGGAAGTGGCTGAGGCCAGATTTGAACCTAGGACCTCCCGTCTCTAGGACTGGTTCTTAATCCACTGAGCTACCCAGCTGCCCCCTCTGTTTATTTTTTAAATGTGGTTCTTTACATTTTCATTGTCATAGGCGTGGCCTATAAACTTTTCTTGGCTCTGCTGACTTTCCTCTTCACCACACTTTGGTTAGCCTTCCCCAACCCATGGGCATCAATCAGCCTTTGTTCTCAGGTCTTTGCTATCACAAAAAGTCTGCTGGAAATATTTGGGGGGTGTGGGGGGGGGGGATTCTTCTTATCAGTAGCATCCTTGGGGCATAAATCCACAATGGAGTTTCAGAGTCCAAGGGCCCAGCCATAATTCCAGAAATGGACATACCAGTTTACAGCTCCACAACCCCTCCCGCATTGAGTATTGCCTTGCTTCTTTTGTCATTTTTGTAGCTTGTTGGGTGACCCCCGAGCTGACTGGATTTCCTTTAGACTTTTTATTAGTGACTTGGAGCATTCTTCCATGTGCTTGCTAACACTTTTTGTTCTTCTGAGAACTGTTTCTGTCTTCTGGCCACTTATCTCAGGGAATGGCTACAGCTTTTCTGCTTCAAGTAACCAAAGTTATCTGTTTTGTCTTTGCTAAGTGCCTTTATCTCTTGTTTGGTTAAGGATACATGAAGATACAAAATGCAAAATTAATATGCCTACAATAAGAAGGGAAGTGGTTAAATGGGGGGAAATCTCTGTATCAAATTTCTGCCATCAAGTGTTTAGAAATGTCCAAAATATGTAAATAATGAGCATATATATATGTATTTCTAATCACACATGTGTACTATTTTCTGTGAGCTGTGGTCTGCTTTCCTGATTCTCTTCTAATGTTTCATAGTATGATCTTGAGATTACGGTCATGTATTCATTCAGAAAGGATTGCGGAGGGTGATAGAAGCCTCATATCTGCCAGACTGCTTTCCCGTCTTCCCAGTTGTTTTGTTTTTTTATCAGATAGGGAGTTCTTTCCCAAGCAATTGATGTTTTCTGCTTTATTGGACACTGGCTGATTGAGTGAGTCCTTTGTTTCTCCTCCATCTAGTCTATTCCACTGAGCTGCTTCTGTTTTTAATGGACACCAGAGGGTTTGGATGCTCCTGATTTATCACAGCCTTTGAGGTCTGGGGCCTTGTTTTTTGGTTTGTTTTTGTCTAAACCCTCACCATTTGTGTTAGTATCAGTTCTAAAACTGAAGAGCAGCAAGGGCTTGGCAGAGTTCATGACTTGCCACAGCTAGGAATAATCTCGGGCCAGGTCCTTCGGACTCCAGGCCTGGCACTTTAGCCACTGTGATCTGTGGGTGTGGCCCAAAGTGTCCTCACTGTCCAGGGGATACATCTCCAGACTTTCTCAGTCTTTTCCCCCCTCAGATATTATGTGTGTGCTTAGCCTCCTGGTTTTTGTCATCCTGAACAAGATATTCATATACTAATTGCTGTTGCCTTTCTTCTTGCAAAGAGATCAAGCAGAACTCTGGACAAAGATGAGAACTAAATGGGAGCCCCTCCCTCCCCTTCTGCCTCCTGACCAGTTGGGTCGGTGACATGGGGGGGGGGGGTGCTTCTTCATCTGGTGTGCCTGCCTGATGGCCAAAGAGCCACTTGCTGCTTGCGTCTTCTTGTTCACTGGGCCTCGGTGGAGTTCCTCAGAGATGACCACTAGGTTGGTTTGCCTCCACGTTCACCCTCCTCCGAGCCATCTGGTAACGTTTCGTGCTGGAGGCCACATTCTGAGACCTCCTTAAGCTTTTCAGCTTGGACGGTCATATTGGAGCCACCTGAGGTATTTTTCAGGCCTTCGTTTTTGCCTTTTTCCAAATGGTCAGATTACTGTTTGACAGACTGAACTGTGAGGTGGAGACAAAGGGTGGAGTGTGGAGGGAGGGAGCTTAGGAAGCGCGCAGTAGTGCTGGAGAGATGTGATAAGGGTCTGGCCTGGGCCAGCGCCATAGAAGTGGAGAGAGGGAATGGCTGTGAGATGTAGGGGGAGACTCCGTGAGTCTTGGCAGCCCATTGGCTCTGAGGGAGAGGGAAGAACAGAAGATGACTTTGAGGCTGTTTTTCCGGGGGCTGAGTGGCATACAGTGATTAATGAGGCACTGGGCTACCATTCCCATGGAGAGCTCAGTGGGGCAGGAGAGCTCCTCTGTCCCAGTCATCTAAAGAGCTTTCTTGGGCAGCAGGAGGGGCAGGACAGGAGGAGGACCCATTAGGCCCCTTTCATTTCTCTGCCCACCCTGGCTTCAGGGGTTCCAAGCTAAGTGTCTCCAGGAGAAGAGAGGGGAACTTTAAGGCCTGACAGCCCCTTTTTAAACATGGGGGGAGGCACTAGGCCAGGCTGCTCCCAATGGGCCTGAGTGCTCTAGAAGTCTTCCCCAAGCCCTGGGAAATGGGGAAACCTAGTCCCTTAGAAGACTGACCCAAACCCTCACTGGGCATTTAGATCAAATTCACAGCCTTTCACACCTTCTTTAGGTTGACTTTATCCTCTCCCCCAGTTCAGTCCACAGACTCTTTGCTGATAAGGTCAAGGGACATGAGGGCTGGGGACCAATCAGAAGCTATTAGGCGAGGAAGGCAGCAGTGAAAGGGGCTGCTGTCCAGAAAGAGTGAATAGACTTGTTCTGAGGTCCTGTGTGAGGAATAGCAAGCAGATGGCAAGGCTAGAGTGGGGGCAGGGCTTGAGAGAAGAGAAGACAGACCAGGGAAGCTTCTAGGCTGGCTTGGTTGTACAAGTGAATTCAAGGGGGAATTTGAATCCAGGCCCAACTCCTGATAAGGAAGCGGTGTTCTGTCATGTACTGGGAGTGCTGAGAAGAGAAGGCAGAGCAGGAACCACCTTGCCATGGCCTGATCCTGGGATTTAGGGTGTATCCCATAGCTGCAGGTGCCCCTTTTTCTGGTGTGGGCTCCAGCCTGGAGCTCTAGCAAGGATAGTCCAGTCTGGAGGTCTAGTCTTATGGAAGAGGTGGGGCCCCAACGGTTAAGGTTGAGGGAGAAGTCTAAGGGACATCTAAGGGCGAGTGGTTTGCCAGCCTCCAAGCTGTTGCAGGGGGCAGCCAGGTGGCACAGTGGACAGAACTCCAGGCCCGGAGTCAGGAAGACCTGACCGAGTTCAAATCTGGTTTTAGAAACTTCGCTGTGTAACCTTGGCAAGCTACTGTACCCTGTGGGCCTCAATTTTCTTCTCTGTCAAGTGACCTGGAGAAGGAAATGGCCAACCCCTCCAGGAACTCTGCCAAGAAAACCCCAAATGGAGGCCCAAGAGTTGGACACAAATGGAATGACTGAATGACAAAAAAGGTGTTTCGGGGCCAAGGGCAGTTGAGCCTCTACTTGGCATGTTTTATCCATTCTTGATCCTCAGTTTTGCCAAGGGTGGTCATCTCTGTCCACCCTGTAAAACTCCTCTTGGATGCTGCGCTTCTGGAGGGCTTGCACAGGGTGTCCAGCACCATACTAAAGGGTTTCCAGGGTCTGGGCTTGGTCGGGACGAGCCCTCATGCCAGAGATGCCCTGTAACTTTCCAACTTGGATGGAATCTTTGACAGTTGCTGTGGTGGAACAGGATCCTGGTAATAAGTCAAGTAATGCTAATAAGCTTCTGGGCCTCATTCGCCAGACACGTGGCCCCTCTGTGGGCCCCTAACCCAGGATGGCCTGTCAGAAGGGGGCCTGCCAGAATCACCTTGGAGAACCCCTGGCCTCTTTTGTGCTCCAAAGTGACCTTGCAATAGGAGGAAGGGCCTGGCCCTTGGCCTGCAAGTCAGTACAGACCAGTAGAGTCTTTAGAAAAATTTTTAAGTTTATTTTGTTAAATATTTCTCATTTGCATTTTGAGAATTGAGTTCCATATTGAAGTTTGAGTTTTCCAAATTGCCCTTGAGAAGGTAAGCATTATCAAACTGGTCACAATATAGTCTGGGCTGCTAGGGGGCATGGTGGATAGAGTAGCAGACCTGGAGGAAGGAAGTCCTCAGTTCAAATCTGGGCTCAGACATTTCTTAGCTGGGTGACCCTGGGCAAGTCACATTACCCTGTTTGCCTCCTTTTCCCCAGCTATAAGAATGAGCTGGAGAAGGAAAATGGCCAACCACTCAAGTGTCTACCAAGAAAACCCAGATGGGATCACTGAACAACCCCAGCACAGTAGGAAGTGTTATAGTTGTACAAGGTAGGAGAGGCGTGCCTGCTTAGAGAGAAGTTTGGCTTAAAAAAGGTGGGGGGGGGGGTTGGTGTTGAGTAGGAGCCAGTGATAGGATCGAACTCTGGGGCTGAATCAACCAAGACAGATCATCCAGGGTTGGGGAGGCACAAGGTCTAAAGTTGGAAGGAACCTTATGGACTTCTTCATTTTAGAGATGGGGAAACTGAGGCCTATGAAGTCTTAGTGATTTGACCAGAGTCACCTGGATGTTGAAAGTAAAATTTGAACCTTGGACCTCCAACTCTAGCCCCAAGGCCCTTCCTACTGTACCTACCCAGTGCCTTGTGATCATTTCCCTGTTCTCCAGTATGGTCAAATGCAGCTGGAATTTTGTGGTTTGCTTTGGGCATTGATGAGCTAGAGAACTTCCCTAAGTGGGAATCCTGGAAGGGGAAGAGCCCCAAGTCTATGTCATGAAGAACTTACCTTTTTCAGCTCTCATCCTGCATCCCTCTTTGTAGCCTTGGGCACTGCAGATCATTCTGTCCTCCTTGGTACTCTTCTCAACCCTCTTTCCTGGTTCTCCTCCTCCCTCTCTGACTGCTTGCTCCTTCTCTGTCTCTTTGCTGGGTCCTCCTCCACATCACACCCTTTACATGGGTATCCCTCAGGGCTCTGTCCCGGCCCCCTCTTCTCCCATGGATTTAATGGCCATCTCTGCGGAGGATCCTCAAGCCTCCCTTTCCAGCTGCCCCTCAGACTCTCAGACTGGATGTCCAATAGACATCGTAAACTGCACTTGTCCAAAAGGGAATCTTTCCCCCAGCCTCACCTTCCCTGGAGGGCACCACCTCCTCCCAGCCTAGGAGTCACCCTGGACCTGCCGCTATCCCCTCCAACACTGCCCGGCCCTGGTGCAGACCCTTATCTCCTCAGGTCAGGCTGCTTAGGGGGTCTGCCTGCCTCCAGTCTCTCCCTACTCTAGTACATCTTCTGGTGAGCCAGTAACAGGATCTTCCTAAAGCACAGGCCCCCCTGTTGCCTCTAGGAGCAAATAGGGAATCCTCCATCATTTAAAGCCCTTCATCCTCTGGCCCCCCTGCCTGGACCGCTCTTCCTTCTTAACTCCATCCTCTGACTTCCTGCTTTCCTTTTAAGTCCCAGCTTTCCCCACCCCTCCGGATTCCAGTGCCTTCTCTGTGTTCATTATTTCCTGTTTACCCTGCCTTTTACTCACTAGAATGTGTAGATTGTGAACTCTTTTCGAATCCCCAGTACTTGGTTCAGTTGCCTGGCATATAGTACGACACATCCTAAATGTCGATTGATTGCTTTAAAGACCTGGCTGGGCCTTTTGAGCCTGGAGAAGAGAAGCCCGAGAGTGGGAGTGGCTGGGAAGGAGAGGAGAACCCAGTTTTCAAGTATTTGAAGGTTTAGGATGTGGAGGAGGAAGAAGCCTTCTTCTCCTTGATTTCAGAGGGCAAAAGGAGGAGCCAGGAAAGAGGTCCCTTTGGACTCCTGTCAGGAGCTGTTTGCTAAGAATTAGAGTTGTCTAGGTGTGCAGTGGGCTGCCCTGTTTGGTGGGAGAAGGTCCCTAAACACACACGGGGCACCCACTTCTCTGATAGGTGATTGTGGGGATGGCTTTGGGGCTGAGTTGGACCAGAAAGCTGCCAAGATGTCTGCCAACACTAAAAAAAGATTTCTGAGATAAAGGGTCAGTCAGCACGTAACTGGAGCAGGCCCTTCTGAGCTTCCTGGTGGCTGCCTCTTAGATCTTTGTGAGCCCCCAATTTCCTTCTGCGGGCTTTAATAACTCATACTGTGGCAGAACAGGAAAGCAGTCAGGCTGCTCTGAGAACTCCCTGCGCCTTGGAACTAAGTATTTTTTCGATTTTATTTTTGTTTTTTTATTCTGAGCTTACTCCAAAATTCAATCATTTCTATAAGCATAGAACACAAGAAGAGGACTGTGTGTCCATTTTATATTTCTCACTTTAAAAAAAAAGGAGGTGATAAATTTGCCGTAGTACTTTCAAAGCCGTCCTGCTTGTCTGTTCTGAACTTTTTTGTCCTGACATGAATTTTTAAAAATGTTTGCATGGTGGGCTTCTTTTTGGCATCGCTATTGGCTACCCTCCTTCCCTTGGCCTTCTCTCTCCTGGTTAAACACAAAGAGGGGAAAAACCCCCAAGCCTTGCTACAAATATAATCAAGCACAATGAATCCACATAGTGTCTGTGCCCTATCATTTATGCTTCTTTCTGCACCTTAACTTCGTCACTAAGGTAACATGCTTTATTATAGTTCCCCTGGAAGCTATTGCTTCAATCAGTATTAAACCTTAGCAAATGTATGTGTTGTCTGTGCAGAAATTATTCTCCGGTTTTTCCTCACTTCACTTTGCATCAGGCCATGCTTTCCAGGATTCTCTAGTCATCCCATTCATCATTTCTTTATGGCAGAATATCCCATTACATTCATATGACACAGCTTACTTAACTACTTCCAACTGAAAGACACTTCCTGAGATTTTAATTTTTGATTTTATTTTTCCCTCCTTTGAATTCTTTAGGAACAGGAAGTTTGTTTTGCTTGTGATTATTCCCTTCGCAATGTTATCCACTCTTGAACCTCTCTTCCAACCTCATTTGTTTCTTTGTCGAGTTTGATATATTTCTATGCCATGCTTTATCAGTGTCAGAGAAGAATGAGGTTCTTCTTTTGATGCCCCCTTCTTCCTTGCTTCCCCCATGTTTACCTACCCTTCTCACGTGCTCTAGTTGTGAGACCCATCCCTTCTTCATCCTCTAATATCTTTACTTTTATGTGTCTGTTGTCTTTCTTCCCTTAAAATCCTCAGATGATTGCCAGTCTATTTCCAGGCCTTTTGTTTTTCTTCTTTAACTTCTTCAGAGTCCTTGGAAGACATTAAGGTTCTAAAGAAACCTTTGTTTCTTCTACGGTTAGGATATTAGTGATACCAAATACAGCTCTTTCCAATTGATCACATTTACTTTTTTAGGGTTTTCTTTCTTTTTTGGTTTGCATCAGCTTTGATCATTTCATCAGAAATGTTTGAAAATTCTCTAAAGGTTCATTCCACTCCCACCACCTACCCCTAAATACAGTTTCAATATAACTCTGGTTAGCATAAGAAGTTAAATGGGAATGGGGGGGGCAGTTTTGGGGAAGCTGAAGACAGCATGGGGGGAAGACTAGCAGGGGACACAGAAAATTTTAGAAACTCTGAAATGCATAAAATATATGTATAGCATTGTATAATAACAACATTTTATCTTTTAATACTATAAATATACACAATTTCTTTTAAAAATTAAAATAAGTAAAAAGTTAGTTTGTGAAAAGAATGTGAAGGCCAGCAGATGACACACAAAGGCTAGAAATATAGACATATCTTAACACCGACCTACATATAGCCTATGACCAAATACCTAACCCAAATTTTATAATAAGGTACTGTAAATAGCCCATAAAATTCTTGTCTGTTATGAAGGGAGGACCAAAAAAATCTTACACAGGTTTTCCAGATCTCTGTGGAACAGTGCCTCTTATATCCCCCCTCCCTCCTGCTAGGTGGAAGGGATACCTCTGGGGATTATATTTAGCTTTGCAGGCAAAGCTGTTCTGGATTCTGAGCCATATCTTTTACTTTTTGGAATATCATATTCCAAAGTCTTCTCTCTTCTGGTAGACATTTCCAGGTCTTGTGTGATCCTGACTGTTTCTTTCTGGCTGCTAATAGAATCTTTTCTATGAAATGAAAGCTCGATGATGTTCTTGGTACTTTTTCTTCTGGATTCTTCCTAGAGTCGGAGGCAGGAAGATCCAAGTACAAATTCTGCCTCAGACACAGATTAGCTGTGTGACTCTGGATAAGTCCCTTAACTTCTCTCAGCCTCAAGTGCTTCACCTGCAAAACAGGAATAATAATGATAATAGTACCTAACTCACAAAGGTTGTTATGAGGCTTAAAGAAGATAACTTTTCACAAACCATGTGTACAAATATGAGCTCTTGTTATTCCTTTTTTCCCTCTTCTTTCCTTTTTGTCATTTAAGAGCAAAGTCATATATAAGTCATCTATAAAACCTCAAAATCAAACCAAAAATACACTGATGTATTTATAGATATTTCTATTTATTTATTTTTTTAAACATTATTTTATTTGGTCATTTCCAAACATTATTCACTGGAAACAAAGATCATTTTCTTTTCCTCCCCCCCACCCCCTTTCCTCTCCCATGGCTGAGGCACGATTCCACTGGTTATCACATTGTTCTTGACTCGAACCCATTTCCCTGTTGTTGGAATTTGCATTAGAGTGTTCATTTAGAGTCTCTCCTCAGTCTTATCTCCTCCAACCCTGTAGTCAAGCAGTTGCTTTTCCTTGGTGTTTTTACTCCCACAGTTTGTCCTCTGCTTGTGGATAGTGTTTTTTCTCCTAGATCCCTGCAGATTGTTCAGGGTCACTGCATTGCCACTAATGGAGAAGTCCATCATCTTCAATTGTACCACAGTGTATCAGTCTCTGTGTACAATGTTTTCCTGGTTCTGCTCCTCTCGCTCTGCATCACTTCCTGGAGGTTGTTCCAGTCCCCATGGAATTCCTCCACTTTATTATTCCTTTGAGCACAATAGTATTCCATCACCAACATATACCACAATTTGTTCAGCCATTCCCCAATTGATGGGCATCCCCTCATTTTCCAGTTTTTGGCCACCACAAAGAGCGCAGCTATGAATGTTCTTGTATAAGTCTTTTTCCTTATTATCTCTTTGGGGTACAAACCCAGCAGTGCTATGGCTGGATCAAAGGGCAGACAGTCTTCAATCGCCCTTTGGGCATAGTTCCAAATTGCCCTCCAGAATGGTTGGATCAATTCACAACTCCACCAGCAATGCATTAGTGTCCCTACTTTGCCGCATCCCCTCCAGCATTCATTACTTTCCTTCGCTGTCATGTTAGCCAATCTGCTAGGTGTGAGGGGATACCTCAGAGTTGGATATTTCTATTTATATATATTGGAGAGCATTCCCCGGCATAAATCTTTCAGGGTTGTCCCAGATCTTTGTATTGCAGAGAGTGAGCTGTTGTTATTCTTAAGAGATCTAACAGCTTATCATTTATGGTTTTTTCCCTTGTCCACCCTCCCCACATCACAGAAGGAGGCTGATGTGTTCATATAAATTAAGTCTTTCATGGTTTCACCTTTCAGTCCACTCTCTGGAGCTGACATTCACAATTTACTATTCCAGTATTCATTCTATAGCTGTGTATAATGTTCTCTTGGCTCTAATCATTTCCCTCTTCATTAGCTTTTATAGTTCTTTCCAAGTTTTAGAAAATGAACCTGCTCTTCGTTTCTTACAACACAACAGCAATCACAATCCTTTATCCCAATTTGTGTGGCCATTCCCCAATGGATGGGCCTCCTCTCCATGTCCAGTTCTTTGCCACCACAAAGAGGACTGCTTCGAGTATCTTGCAACATAATGATTCTTTTCTGTTTTCCCTTCGGGAAACAAGCAGTGGTATTGTTGGGCCCAAGAGTATATACAGTTTTAGAACTTTGGGTGTGATTCCAAATCAGACTTCAGATTGGTTGGATCAGTCTACAGCTCCATCAACACCTTTGTGGTATCCAGGCTGCTTTTTTATCCTGGGTTTCAGGAAGTCCAAGGCTTCTTGGGTAATCTCTTTAGTTCTTTTTGGTGCTAGTTATCCCCTGTTTTATTCCCTTGTTCTGTTCTTTGAAGTCTTGCTGTTCTCCTCTGGCCCTGATTTTGGGGGCTTTGAGGCCTTTGAAGAGTCCCTGAGGTTTTTCCAGCCCTTTGTCTCCTAAGATCCTTCTGCCCCTTCCCATTCTTTAATCTCTTGAGCTTTCCTTTCCTTTCTTATCAGTTGTTTAATATCTTCAGAGTATTCAAGGAGTCCTTGGAGAAAATCTCTTTTCTTCCTCTGACTGTTTGTAGCTGGGAAGGAGACCTCTCTTCTAGGCTGGTGGGTTTCTAGATTTTTGGCATACACCCTTTTTTGGTCATCTCTGGGGGTGCAGACATTCACGACACTGAGTAATGTTTCCTTGGGTTTGCTCATCTCTGCAACTTTTGGTCCTAAACTGGGCCTTTGTTCTGGGTTGGGTTTTCTTGGACATCTTCCCTTGGGTCCCCTAGGGTGGCCATATGGAACTCCACATCCCCCTCCCATCTTTGATTTTCTGGGTCCTGGGTCTAGAAGACCCTCTTTGGTGTTAAATTTATTTGTTGGCTCCACTGTTACAATCAGGAGATAGTTAAATCCAGTCTTTACATTGGTGTGTCAGGGGAGTGAAGCAAGGTCCTGAGACTGGCCTCATCTCAACATTTTAAGGGGTGGGGCTTCCAAGTTCTTTTGGGATTTCATCCCCACCCTCTCACTTGCCCCACCCCCATGTTTTTTTTCAAAGTTTTTCTTGGTTGGTTGGGAGGCTACTGGATTGTTAAGTAGCTGGAAGCCTGGGTCCCAATGGCCTGTGGGTTTTCTGGCTGACTTTTTCTGCAGTTCTAGGTTATAAGCCATCACTAGGATTTCTTTTCTTTCTTTCTTTTCTTTTCTTTCTCTTCTTTTCTTTCTCTTCTTTTCATTTCTTTCTTTCTTTTCTTTCTTTTCTTTCTTTCTTTCTTTTTCTTTCTTTCTTTCTTTTTCTTTCTTTCTTTCTTTCTTTCTTTCTTTCTTTCTTTCTTTTTCTTTCTTTCTTTCTCTTTCTTTCTTTCTTTCTTTCTTTCTTTCTTTCTTTCTTTCTTTCTTTCTTTCTTTCTTTCTTTCTTTCTTTCTTCCTTCCTTCCTTCCTTCCTTCCTTCCTTCCTTCCTTCCTTCCTTCCTTCCTTCCTTCCTTCCTTCCTTCCTTCCTTCCTTCCTTCCTTCCTTCCTTCCTTCCTTCCTTCCTTCCTTCCTTCCTTCCTTCCTTCCTTCCTTCCTTCCTTCCTTCCTTCCTTCCTTCCTTCCTTCCTTCCTTCCTTCCTTCCTTCCTTCCTTCCTTCCTTCCTTCCTTCCTTCCTTCCTTCCTTCCTTCCTTCCTTCCCCTTACCTTCTGTTATAAAATCAAAATATTGAGTATTGATTCTGAGCAGAAGAGTGATACTGGCTGATCAATGGAGATTAAGTGACTTATCCAGGGTCTCACAGCTAGGAAGTATCTGACACCGTATTTGAACCCAGGACCTCCCATCTCTGGGTCTGGCTCTCAATCCACTGAGTCACCCAGCTGTCTCATGGGGTTTCTTGATCTGTGTCAGATCTGGTATATTTCAGGTTTTGCTGGACAGTTCAGCTCTGTTCGGGCAGCCATCTTGACTAGAAGTATTAAAATAACACTTAAATTAAGCTTAATTATTTAAATTAACATGTTAATATTCCTATATTAAATTAATTACATTAAGTATTTTAGTTCCTTGGCAGTCCCTGATTTGTGAAGGACCATGTGTTTCCTGGGTTGGGAGTTGTAGGATCACCAGATGACTGTATGACCCTGGACAAGGCACTTAACTCCTCTGAGCCTCTAGTTCCCTATTTGTAAGATGAATGGACAGAACTAAGTCCTCTGCCAGCTTTTCTATCTTCTGATCAAGATTCAGACCTCACAGTGCAGTGGATTTCCAGCCCAGCAGCACTCCAGGTCCTTGCCAGCACATTTTGTACTTGGGGCTATCTCTTTTGCCTTTGGCAGGGATAGGTTCAGCTTGGGCTTCTTGGAGGATCAAAATGTCTCTTCCTTCGGAGTTGTTGAAAGCCAACTCCCAGAAATCTTTTCATAAGAATGATTCCCATTTGAGGCTTGTAGCTTGGCCTCAGTGGGTAGACTGTTGGCTTGAGCATGTCTCAGACACTGACCAGCTGAGTGACCAGACAAATAACTTCTCCTCCCCCCCTCAAAATGGGGATCATGAGGGCCTCTCCCAGGTTTCTGTGGGGATCAGATGACCTCATCTGATAAGAGATAAATGAGATAAAACTCTCTACAAGCTTCAGGGCTTATTATCATCCATGTAAATGTTGGCTCTGATTACTAGCCATTATTTATGTAGCCTTTTAAAGGTAGCAGACCACTTCCCTCACTACCCTGGAAGGAGGGAGCTTGAATGTCATTATTTCCATTTTACAAATGAGAAAACTGAGGCACAGAGTAGATAAGTTGATTTGCCTGTTGTCATACAGTTCTAGCATCAGACCTGGACTTCCCCGATTCCATGGATAGTAGCACTATTTGGCCCAGAATGCAGCTTGAGAATATGTATCCTTGTATATTTTGCTAGATTGTAAACTGCCTGAGGGCAGGAACTGGCCTAATTATCTTTGGATCTTCCTGAGTGCCTAGCATCTTGCTTTGCAGGCAATAAGACTCTACTAGAAGATTGTTGAACTATATAAATAAGGCCTGAGCTGGGCTGCATGGTTGCCTCCTTATATGACTACCAAGACATTCCAGGCCTGCTGGTGGTCACCTTATCCTTATCCTGCTGGACCCCCTTCTTTTCTACCTAACAGGAAGTGCACAGGGGCTGGAAATTCAGCCCTATATCCGGGAGAGAACCTTAGTTCTCAGTCTACTGAGAGAGGAACAACAGAATGCTCTAGATATCAGATCCCAGGGACTAAATGGTTGTCACTTGGAGGCCTGACCTCCTCTAAGGAGTTTGAGGACTGCTGGGCAGCCAGGCAGCCCATCTCTCATGGAAGATTTATCCTCAGCCCCAGGAATCCCAGAGCTCTACTCCTGGGCTTCATAGAACTCTTCCGCTTTCATCTAAGCAGACACTAATCCCTGGCCTTCCCTGGGCTTGGGATCAAGGACCTTAACATTTCATGGGGTGTGGAGTTGGAGCAGGACCTAAATCTATTTTGTTTAATGAAGAGAAAGAAATGCATGTGAGGAGAAAACATGGTGATCCTGGCCAGCCTGCCTCAGTTCCTTTGTTCTTTGCTCAGCCAGCACTGGAACACAGCTGCTAATGCATTGTGCCTTCTAGATTGGGAGAAAGATTAACAAGAGTAGGAGGCGCTAAGGAGGAATGAAGGAAAATCTTGTCTTGGGTGGCTTGGGAAGAAAGAAAACCATCCCCCAGATTTCTTCAAGTTCTCTGGGAAGATTCCAAGACCTCGAGAGTTTTCTGGGAATTCTTTCCCCAAAGCTCTCACAGATGCCTTTGGGGATTGCAAAACTCTGGCCAAAAAAGTCATTCCTGGATCACTAACCTTAGCAAGGTTTCTTCTTAGATAACAGACACAGACTAGAGAATAGCTTCTATTTACTTGGGGCTTTAAGGTGCACCCTTTGCTTTCTCTTGTAGCCAATAACCCCTCGAGGAAGGCTGTACAAATATTCTTCCTGCTTTACAAAGGAGGAAACGGGCTTGATGAAGGGAATTCACTTGTCCCTAGTCACATAGCTGGGATTTGAGCCCAGCAAGTCTAGGACCTTTTCTACAAGATGGTTGCGAAGCCCACCAGAGCTTGGCCACTGCGGCCTAGCCTTAAGGAACCTCTAGTCTTTCCATGTTCCAGTAAAGCAGCAAGGCAGGACCTCAGTGAAAATGTATCTTGCGCCTCCTTTTTTGAGGAGGGACCTGGCAGAGAGGAGGGGCCTATAGAAAAAGTGTGAGCCAGGATAATTTCCCAAAGCAAGAAGGAACCTGGAGCATAAAGAGCCTTCAGACCACCGGATGTGATCATGGCAAGCCAGAAGGAGTGGAGAGAGGTGTGCTGGAGTCTAGCTGTGCTATTAGGAGTGGGCTTTTGTTTGTGTTTTGTTTTTTAAATCCCTTACCTTCTGTTTTACAATCCATACTATGTTCTAAGGTAGGAGAGGGCTAAGAGCTATGCAATGGGGATTAGTGACTTGCCCAGGATCACACAGATAGGAAGTTGGTTGAGGTCAAATTTGAACCCAGGACCTCAGGCTTTCAATGCCCCCGGGAGCTTTTTTTAGAACAGTCTGAGGATACAAATCAGAGGCCTTTGGCTTGTATTTGTCAGAACATCTTCTCTTCTCCATGCATGTAGAATGAGCTCAATTAGCCCAACTCACAAGCACACAGAACAGTCCTCTCCTGCTGGAAAAAGAAGCCAGCAGTGTTTGGGGCTGAGGGAAACGGGGCTCAAACTGGGATGGATGGAGTAGAGGTAGAACCTGAGCCAAGTCTTCTAGGCTCCCAAGGCTGCCTCTCAGGAAAACCAAGCCAGAAAAGATCAATAAAACTTGAAAGGAAAAGAAAAAATACCCGATCAGGCACATGAGGTGAGTTTCATGCCCATGAAGGAAGACCAGCCTAGGGCCATCAGCACACAGTGTAGAAGGAGAATTCAACAGAAAGGGTATATACTTTAGAGATTTAAGTGCAGGAAGAAGATCCCACTAATCCGCATTCATGCCGAGGGGGCAGCCTTTAGACATAGAAGCACTGGCCTTCCCAAACATGATGACTGGTATCTGATAGTCAAGACAATCGTTAAGAAAACGATGTAGACAGTCAATTGTTTTTAAAGAGGGTATGAAGAGAGGCAAGACATCAATATAGGTCAGAAAATTGTCACAAGAGAGCAAACTGAACGGATGTGTTTAATCGGTGTTGATTGAGCATGGATTGGTGATGAGCTGGGGTGTGCTGCAGTGTGAGCATTGGAGTTAATTTAAACATCCTTGTCTTCATGGAGCTACACATCTCCATAGGAATTCAGATGCAGGACACAGATGCCATCAGTGCCAGTCAGATAAGGACAGGGTTCTGCGGCATTGCAGAAGAGTCATCCCTTTACTGTCAGACAGGACCTTAGAGCAGTGATGGCGAACCTTTTAGAGACAGTGCTATGCCCCCCCCACACACACACACACAGGGGAAGGAGGAAGCATATTGGGCTGCCGGATTCAGGGGTGAGTGAAGTGAGGAATATCCTCAGCAAGTGTAGAGAGCAGGAAGGAGAGTGGCCCAAGCTCTCTGTTCCCCTCCAGCTCTGCCTGCTGTGAGCCGCTCACTGTGTGCTCCCACTGACTGCTGGGCAGAGGAATGGGGGATGAGAAAAAATGTGGTCAGGTGAGTTGGAGGGGAGCAGCTCTGCCTGAGCCCCTCTGCCTTTCTAGTAAGGAAATGAGGGGAAGAAGGAGACCATGTGCCCACGGAGAGTGCTCTGTGTGCCATCTTTGGCACCCATGACATAGGCTCACCATCACTGCCTTTGAGACCCTGTAGTTCAGCTCCTTATTCTGGGAAAACTGAGGTGTTTGTTGAAGGTCATGCTGGTGGGAATGAATCATATTGGTGGGAGTGAGTGGGAGAATCAGGATTTGAACCTATTCCTCCACGTCTGAATTTCATCCTGCTGTACTTCTGCCACCTCCATGTGTGTATAAAAATACATTTCTATAAGAGAGTGTCTACATCTCAGAAGCAGACACATCAGCATCTCGGCTCATGTGGCCACTGCTGCTAGGTTGGCTTTCTTAAAGGCAGGGGCGAATACTGAAATGGGAAAAGGCTGCTGTCTTGTGAGGACATGGGTATGGTTGGATGTATCAGAAAGAGGAAGGCAACCCAGGAACAGGAAAGGAGATGGCTAAAAGACCCCAGGGATCAATGGATGGGTGGGCTTAGGGGGAAAAGCACAAAAAAGAATGATGTCCTAGCCCCTGCTGTTGGGCCTCAAAGTCTCTGCAGCAGCCCTATTAAGTAGGTGGTACAAGGGTCATTGGCCCATTTCTAAACAGGAGGAAATGGAGGCTCCTTGCCCATAAAGAGGGAGTGTATGACTAGCAGCAGGTCTGGGGTTGGCACCTGGCCCAAGACTGCTTCCACAACAGTGGATAAGCCCATCTCCAAAATTCGTGGCTTGTTATCAAGGTAAGACACTTAGAAGACAAGAAGTGTACTTTGAGCATAAGCTTTTACACACCCAGGGAAAAGACACAGACAGGTGATTGGAGAGATGTTTATTTTTGTGTCTGATATGCCTCTTGTACAGTGAAGGTAAACACCGTGGAAATGGAAGTTTGCCCTCTTAATTGCTTTGCTTAGATTCATGCTAAAATGAGTTTGCAATCCAGAAAACATTCTCAAGGAGAGACAGGCCATAAATGTGCCAGGTGGCATGAGGAAGAATCTAACCTGAGACTATAAACTGCCTGTCCATAGCCCATATCCATATATGATAGGCTGTACAATGAGTAAACTGCACACAGCTAATGGGGAAACCTGCTGTTTTAAATAGGATCAAAGGTAAGTATCATGAATGATAGAGCTGGCGGGGGCCTCAGTGGTCTAGTCCAGTTCCCTCCTTTGAGAGATGAAGAAAGCTGAGGCCTAGAAAGGACTTGCCTAAGGTCACCCAAGCAGTAAGTTGCAGGGTCAGCAGAAAAGTGGAGGTTCTACTTTGAGGGATGACTTATCTTACCCAAAAACCAGTGGTGAGCCAGGCATGGTATTTGGAATATCTTTTGGGGATTGGTGGGGGTGTCCAATTTCTGTAGGCAAGTACCCACAGCTGGAGCTCAGTGGGGAGAGAACAGGGCTGGACCTACTGAATTGGGAGCCTTCCTCATTAAATCCATGGGAGCTGCAGTGGTCCTCAGGGGAGAGCGAGAGAAGAGGGCCTCAAACAGCCTTGCGAAGGGCAGTGATATGGATGAAGAACCACCAAGGAGTAGAATCCAGAGAGAATACATTCCCCCCTCACACACACACACACCAAGAGAAACCAGCATCCTAGAGGAGAGGGCAGCAGCAGAGCCAGATGTGGCCAAAGGGACCAAGAAGTGGGAGGTTGGAAACCAGAGGATCAGATTTGAGGTGACTTTGGAAAATAGTCTGGATGCAGGAGGTTTGAGAAGTGAGAGGAAAGGAAGTAGAGGCAGCGACTCAGTGACTTCGAGATGGCTTTGTTTGAACTTTATCAAGCCTGGCCTAGGGAGATCTTATGGGATGTGTGGACCTTGACCTGTGAAAGTAAATACAACTTGGAAGTGGAGGTTTGTCTTAATTGCTTTGCTTAGGTTCATGCTGAAATGAGTTTGCAATACAGAAAAGAATTTCATGGGCAAGGTCTTTTTTTTTTTTTTAAGTTGGGGCAATGGATTGAGAGCCAGGTCTAGACACAGAAAGGAAGTCCTGCGTTCTGTAAATGCCAAAACTATAAGGATAATTTTAATGTTTTGACTTAATATCTAAATAAATGGTTGCCATGGGAAATTCCCAAATATGAAAATACCAAGTCAGCTGTGATTTATGGAGATTTTAATTAATAAAGAAAGAAGGAATTAAGGGAAGGGGAGGGAGAGAGAGAGAGAGAGAGAGAGAGAGAGAGAGAGAGAGAGAGAGAGAGAGAGAGAGAGAGAGAGAATTAATTTAAACTGCTCTGGCTCAGGCTGAGTCAAGCAGTAGAAAAAGGGCCTAAGGGAAAGCGAGTCAGTCTTTATCACTCACCACAGGACCATCTCCAATCTGGGTTCTTCCATTCCAAACTGAAATTACTCTCCAAATGGAATTCAATTGTCTCCTGACTTTTTACCCCTTCCTTTTAAAGAAATTTTCTCTTATGTCACCTCCCCTAAAGTTTCACGTCTACCAATCACAGTAGACGTTTTTTTCCAGGACTGCCCATTCTTAGTTTTCACCTTCTTTGTTTTTCACATTCTCTGGTTAGATTAAATCTTCTAAGTACTTCACACCTCTTTCTTAAGCTTGCCTTTTGTAAGTTACCTTTTTTAGGTACTAATTTAACCTTTACAGGTACTTAACACCTTTTTGTATTAGATCTAAAAATAGACCTAGCTTAATGTTTTAGCTTAGGTATGAGTTGGGGACTTTCATTGTTCAATCAGGAGTTTACAACTTTATCTTCCCCTAAGGCACTGTCTGAGTAGGGTGGAGTAATTTTAAAAGTTCCCAATACATTACTGATCAAGTATCTCCATTGTTACAATAGGGGAATAGCTTAGTAGTTTTTAAGATTCACAGTTCAAATGTGGCCACAGACACTTCCTAGCTGTATGACCTGCCACAAGTCACTTAATTCCCATTGCCTAACCCTTACCGTTTGGAGCCAATGCATAGTATTGATTTTAAGATGAAAGGTAAGGGTTTTAAAGAGAAAAAAAAGATGGGAGAGGCTAGAATATGTTTAAAGGCAGTAGAAAAATGCCCAGTAGGTGGGTTGAGATTGTATATTCGAAGTTGAAAGAGAGGAAGGAATTTGGAGGAGAAAGGGGGAGAGAATAAACAATTTATATAATGCCTACTGTTTGCCAGGCACTAACTTAGCTAAGTGCTTTACAGATAATCTCCTTTGATCCTCTTAATAACCTTGCAAGGTAGCTATTGTTAGTATTCTCATTTTACAGTTGAGGTTAAATGACTTGCCCAGGGATGCACAGCTAGTCTTTGACTGAGGCCAGATTTGAACTCCAACTCCTGTTTTTCCTGACCCCATGCCGAGTACTCAGTAGCCATCTAGCTGCCTCTAAAGTGATTGAGGAATTGAGTGGGCAGTCTTTTGGAGAAGATAAAAAGGGATGCAGTTAGAGGCTGCTATAGAATGGTTAGCTAAGGCAAGGAAAAAGGCCAGTGCCTTATTGAAAACTGCCACGAAGGAAGAGGAAATAAGAGAGGATACAGGAGGACTTTGAGGTGGAAGAAGGGTAGAAGATCTCAATGAAAATCTGGATTTTCCCCTTAAGCTATATGTGGGGAGATGCTCTCCCAAGGAGGGCAAAAGGAGAAGACCATGGAGGAAGTTTGAGAAGGAAAAGAAGGTTTGAACAGCCATTGTGGAGAGGAAGGCACCAAAGGCAGGCCTGGCTGTGGTGAGGGCTCCCCTGAGGTTAGAGAACATAGAGATGGAGTGGATCCAGGCACCTTGGTTGTCTGAATTTCTCCAGCCGAGGAGTGTGTCAAGGAGGCAGGGGTACATGGGGTGGTCTAGGGTTGGGGTTTGGCAAGGCATGAATCTTTTGTTTCATCATGTTTTCAAGGCATGGATTGTGATAGGATGAGGGGCCAAGGGGTTTGGAGTAGAGAACAGCCTAGCACTGAACTGACAAGAGAGGAGAGTGAAGGGGTGGAAGAGTGGGAGGACAAGAGGCTGAAGAATAAATAGGTTTGGAAAGTGGTTAGGATCAGGTAGAGGAAGGCCAGTTTTTGGTCACTGGGATGATGATAGAAGTGACCTTTCCTACATGTGGCTGAGGGAAAGTGAAGGTATGGGTTGTAGGGCTGGGAAGGAATGAAGAGCTGGAAGGTCAGAGGGCTGGACATGCCTTTAAAGTTGCCCAGTATTAGGGCAGGAGTTGGGGAGAAGAGGAAGAAATGAGATGCTGAACTCCTTGAGAAAGGAGAAAGAAAGCCCAGGAGACAAAAGTCACCAGGATAGTGATTGCATGATAAACTTTGATAGAGTTTGCTGAGTGATGCCAGCCAGTGGAAGCAGGACCACAGGAGGAAAAGGGCCAAAATGAATGGAAGCTTGTTTGTTATAGAACGGGAATTCCAGCAGGCGTAATGGAAAGGGCAGACAGAGTCCAAGCGGAACCCAGGAGGAGAGGATTGGGAAGATGGAGATGAGAGAATGGAAAGTTGAGTTGGGGAGACATTTAATAAAATGTAGTTAAGAGGCAGAAAGCTGGGAGAATAGCTTGCTAGCATAAGGGTGGGAGCAGTTGGGCTTACCATGTCGGATCATTAGAAGGAGCATTTTGGGGGCATTGTGGTTGGCCTTGCTTCAGGCTGGGTCCCAAAAGAGAACTGATTTTCTTCTCCCTAAATAAAGGTGTTCCTCCTCCAAATTCTTCCTTGGGTTTCTGGAAAAGACATTACACTCTCCTAATCCTGTCAGTTTACAACCTCAGGCATCTTGAACTTTCTTTTCCCTATTTCTTCACCCCCTCCCCAGCCAGAAAATCTGGACAGTTGCCAAGAGTTGCCAGTTCTTCCTCAGTAAAATCTTACTCCATTCCTTGGCCACCAGCCTAGCTCAAGCCCCCATCACCTTTTACCATCATCTCTTTTTCCAATGAAATAAATGGGTTAGTTAGGATAGATGAGTGTGCACAAAGACACTTGTGCGTGAAGGAGATTTAAGTGGAACTTAGAAGAAAGGTAGAAGAAATGCGGGAAAGAGGGGATCAACCCAATAGGAAGGGTGAAGACTCAGAGACACCAGGAGGCAGCAGCTAAGGGAAAAGAAGAAGAAATTCAAGCCCAAACCAGGCCTCTGAGCAAAGGCCCTTGGGTGATAGACTTTGGCCAGGGGAGTTCAGGGGATTGCAGACAGGTTTTGTCATGCCATGGCTGTGATGGAGCCTGGGATTTCTGCATGATTGCCTTCTCCATTCACTTGGTATGAGATTCCAGACTATGTTGCACTGAAGTCTCCAAGGAACCCAATCCAAGGCCCCAAAGAGGCAGCCAAATCACTTCTTCACCAAGAGGAGACTTAGAATTTGGTGTGGTGCCAGTCAGTAGGGCAGAAGAGAGCTTCCCGCTCCCTCCAGGCCCCATCCTTTTGCTCATTCACTGCATGATTCTGTTTCAAGGCCTCCCACAGAAGCCTAAAGGGAGTGAGGCAGTCATGATGCTGGCCAGGCCCACCTTTGGTCAGTTTTCCTCTGGCTGGGCCACTCATTGCCTTTCTGATGCCCAGCAGACCACAGCCTGGTCCTGAGGAGGTTTACATCAGCTGAAATGCCTCTCCTAAACCAAGTCCAAATTAAGCCTTGCTCACTGCCAGCAGGGAGCAATTTCTCCAGCCTTTTGATTTGACCAGCCTTACTCAAAACTATTAGAGGCACTGAGTTTGAGTAGAGCTAAGAGATGACATTCAGAACAATCTAGTTTGCAGCTTGGGTCCAGTTCAGGTAAAAGATCAGCGAGTTGAAGAGAGACACCAAGAGCTTGGCAAGATTGGTTTTATCTGCTACTGAATGATCCAAGATCTCCCTGTTGTCTATTGCCTTTGAGCAATCAAGAATGAGTTCTGTTGGGGGTAGGTAGGTGGCTCAGTGGACTGAAAGTCAGGCCCAGAGACAAGAGAGTCCTGGGTTCATATCTGGCCTCAGATACTTCCTAACTGGGTCACCCTGGATAAGTCACTTAACCCCTATTGCCTAGCCCTTACTGCTCTTCTGCCTTAGAACCAACACACAATATTGATTCTAAGCTGGAATATAAGTTTGGTTTTTATTTATTTATTTGTTTGTTTGTTTGTTTATTTGGGTGATGGGGGAGCTCCATTGCAGTTTTTTTGTCCTGGATTACCATAGGAAGATCTGGGTAGGGTCGTCCTAACCCCACCAGCTCAGGATGTTACTGGTTCTGGGGTCACCTGTTGTGTTCCCTGTCTTAAAATCTGCTCCCAGCCTCAGCTGGATGGAAGGAGGAAGTAATAAGGAGCCACTGTGGCCTGTGGCCTGTGGCCTGAATGGCACTTTGTTTTCTGCTTCAGCTCTTGAAGGGGCAACAGCTTTTGTTGGCATTTGCAATAGTTCTTAGCTGCCTTTGGGAGACAAGGGCACCTTTCCTGATTCACAGATGTACTTTGCTTCAGAGTTTCAAGGCCTTGCCTGTAGGTCTGTGAAAAAAATGAGCCCTCCTAGGGTCCTGGGAATGCTTGCACTGGGAGGCTGGTCAGGTCAGGGATGTGCGGGGCAGGGGTCCGCATTCTTTGTGGGTCATTCTCCCCATCTCCAGGAGGTCCAGCCAGCTATCAGGGAAAAGGCAAAAGGCCTTTGGCAAGAACTGCATGAGGAACCCTTGACAGGAATCTGAGCAGGTCAGGCTTATGGGGAGAAGAGAGTGTTTAGATGGAAGGAAACCAGGCTGTAGCAAAAGAATTAGGCAGCACCTACTATGCTCCTGGCACTGTGCTAGATGCAGGGGATAGAAATACAATGAATGAAGTGATCTCTACTCACAGGGAAAGGAGCAGAGGAGCCAGACAGGTCAGTGACGCCCAGGGAGTTGGGAGGCCAGGAGGATTTTTTTTTTTAACAGAGAAAAAGAAGATTGTATTTATAAATGAAATCATATATCTCTTACATGTTTAGCTTACTTTTCTTCATATCTATATAATAATCCCACAGAAAACTTTTAAAACTTTCCTACTTGGCTGTTTTTCCTTTTGGATATCCCATTTTCTGTTTTTACTTGTTTACTGAATTGAGAGGGATTTCTGTTTTTTAACATTATTTTATTTGGTCATTTACAAACATTATTCATTGGAAACAAATATCATTTTCTTTTCCTCCCCCCTCCCCCCTCCTACCACCTCTCCCATAGCCAACGCACAATTCCACTGGGTTTCACATGTGTCCTTGATTCGAACCCATTTCCACGTTGTTGGTATTTGCACTAGAGTGTTCATTTAGAGTCTCTCCTCAGTCATTCCCCCTCCAACCCTGTAGTCAAGCAGTTGCTTTTCCTCGGTGTTTTTACTCCCACAGTTTGTCCTCTGCTTGTGGATAGTGTCTTTCTCCTAGATCCCTGCAGATTGTTCAGGAACATTGCATTGCCACTAATGGAGAAGTCCATTACCTTTGATTGTACTACAATGTCTCTGTGTACAATGTTTTCCTGGTTCTGCTAAGAACTATTGCTCCTCTCGCTCTGCATCACTTCCTGGAGGTTGTTCCAGTCTCCATGGAATTCCTCCACTTTATTATTCCTTTTAGCACAATAGTATTCCATCACCAACAGGCACCACAATTTGTTCAGCCATTCCCCAATTGATGGGCATCCCCTCGTTTTCCAATTTTTGGCCACCACAAAGAGTGCAGCTATGAATATTCTTGTACAAGTCTTTCCTTATTATCTCTTTGGGGTACAAACCCAGCAGTGCTATGGCTGGATCAAAGGGCAGTCTTTTAGCGCCCTTTGGGCATAGTTCCAAATTGCCCTCCAGAATGGTTGGATCAATTCACAACTCCACCAGCAATGCATTAATGTCCGACTTTGCCACATCCCCTCCAGCATCCATCACTTTCCTTTGCTGTCATGTTAGCCAATCTGCTAGGTGTGAGGTGATACCTCAGAGTTGTTTTGATTTACATCTCTCTGATTACAAGAAATTTAGAGCACTTTTTCCTGTGCTTATTAATGGTTTTGATTTCTTTTACTGAAAAATGCCTATTCATGTCCCTTGCCCATTTGTCAATTGGAGAATGGCTTGATTTTTTGTACAACTGATTTAGCTCTTTATAAATTTGAGTAATTAAACCTTTGTCAGAGGTTTTTATGAAGATTGCTTCCCAATTTGTTGCTTCCCTTCTGATTTTAGTTATATTGCCAGGAGGATTTCTGAGCCACACATGTAGTAGCCCTGCTTCTTTTCTTTTCACCCACTCCCCAACCCAAATAATCCAGACCAAACCAAGTAGAACAGGCCCTCCAAGCAGGAGATTGGCCTTTGACATGGCCTGGGCTAACATGACCAAAACCAGGAAGGCTGAGAATGTGGGAGGCCACAGGGGAAGAGAGAGGAGCTCGGGCTGGGGTAGGGCCCAGGGCGAAGCAGGAAAGGAGACATGAAACCAGACACTGCTCCTACTCAGCAGGTTTCTCGGGCCCCAGAAAGTGAGATGTTGAACTGTAGATGTCATAGCAGGTGCCGAGTACAGCCTGGATAGAAGAAGAAGCAGGGCTAATATCAGGTCAGCTGGGCTGCTTTCTGATACCAAACCCTCTCTTGGTCCTGGGCCCTGCCTGGCCTGAGCCAGCCCACCGTACACACGCATGATTTCACTGACTACAAAAATGTGTGTATAGGACAGGCAAGACCAGAAAGATTCCCTTCTAACCCTCAACAGACACGGACACCCTGTGAAGCAGACCTGACAGCCAGACAGACAGCCAGGGGGACGGGGCCAGCAAATATCTACAAAGCAAACTGGACGGGATAAATAGGAAATAATTAACCAAGGGAAAGCACGAGAATTGAGAAATTGGGAAAGGCTTCCTGGAGAAGGTGAGATTTGAGTTGAGACTTTAAAGGAAATGAGAGAGGTCAGCAGGCAGAGGGCAGGGAGAGCATGGTGGCAGCTAGGGAATACCTTGTTTAGGGAACAGCCAGGAGGCCAGCATCACTGGATCAAAGAGTATGTGTCAGGGGGTAAGGTGTAAGAAGACAGGAAAGGCAGGAGGGGGCAGGTGATGAAGGGCTTTGAATGCCAAAACATATTTTGGATTTGATTCCAGAGGCAACAGGGAACCACTAGAGTTTATTCTTATATTCCTATGAATATTGTGTATGTATTATTATAATATCAATATCATATTATTATGTAGAGTAGGGGAGTAACATGGTTGGGCCTGCCTTGAGGAAAATCCTGGTAGTAGCCAAATGGAGGATAGACTGGAGTAGATGTAGGCAGACCCATGTGGAGGTGTGAGGTGATGAGGGCCCGTGCTAGGGTGGGAATCAGTATCGGAGGAAAGAAGGGGACATATTTGAGAGGTGCTGCAGAGATGAAATGAACTTGGCACCATGTTGGATATGGGGAGGAGCAGATCCTGTGGGACCCAGGATGACTGCTAGGTTGTAAGCCTGAGGGGCTGGGAAGGTGGCAGCAGGGGAGGCCTTTAGGGGGAAGGTCATGAGTTCTCTTTTGGACATGCTGAGTTTAAGATCTATTGGACATCCAGTTGTCGATGTCTAAAGGCAATTGGAGATCAGCAGAGAGGCTGGGGCAGGAAAGGGAGATTGGAGAATCCTCAGCCTAGAGATAATTGGATCCATGGGAGCTGATGAGGTGAGGTAGTGTAGAAGGAGAAGAGAAGAGGGCCCGGGGTGCATCCATGGCCAAGGCCGGGTAGCAGGTGTGACCTAGGTGAAGCCCCCACAAAGGAGACCTCAAGGAGGAGAGAGCAGTGGAGAGAGGGTAATTCAGAGAATCCAAGGTCGTGGAGAAGCCCTGGAGAATGAGGAGTGAGAACAGACCACTGGATTCTGGCAACTTTGGAGAGAGCACTTTCGGGGAAGTGATGAGATCAGAAGCTAAATTGAGACAATCCTGTAAGTTTTTGAAGTTGGGGAGGAGGCATAGGTTTGATTGTAGGCAGGGAAGCAGCCAGTAGAGAACAAGAGATAGGAAAAAAGTAACAAACCGCCGATGACTTGGGGCAACCTTATGGGAAAAAAGATGGAATGGGATTATTTGGGGGGGCAGTCTTGGTAAGGAGCGAAGTCGCCACTTATCAGGAGGCAGAGAGGAGACGATGGCAGAAGGCATCTGAGTGATAGGCAGATGAGGAAGAGGAGAAAAGATGGCGCTCATGGCAACTGGGGTTTTAGCAGAGAGAACAAACGGGAAGGAGGAAGCATGAGAGGATTGAGGAGGGTTGGGAAGGCTTGGAAGAGCTGCTGTGGAGTGAGACAGTTGGTGAATCCCAGAGGTTGTAGAATGATTGCCTAGCAGCAGCGAGGGTCCAGTGGAGGTTGGCCCAACAGGTAAATGATTGTCCAATCCCTCTAGCAGCAAGAATATAGGAACAAAGGCAGTGGACAATGGGAGTGATCCAAGGCTGAGGTGGCATGATAAGAGGGAGAGAAGATAGTGTAGATAGGGTTTGAGATGGAGAATGGATTGGCGAATTTCTCGCCACCGCATCATCTCTGAACTACGTTGCCTTCTTTCCCCTACCTGGCCCCCACCCCTGGACCATTATAATAGTCTGAGAGTGGGTCTGCCTGCCTATAGTTTCTGCCCATTCCAGTCCATTGTCCATTCAGCCACTAAAAAAATCCTGTTTGGCATTCAAAGTCCTTCATCAGCTAGCTGCCTTTCCAGTCTCTTACTCAGTCCACTGATCCTGGCCTCCTGGCTGTTCCTCCAACAAGACTCTCCAGCTCCCAATTCTGGGCATTTTCTATGGTTGCTCGCATGTCTCAAAAGCTCTCCCTCCTCAACTCTGCTTACTGGCCTCCCTGGCTTCCTTTTCGTCCCAACTAAAATCTTGGCTTCTTCAGGAAGTCTCCGTGGCCCTTCTTGGTTCTGTTGTCTTTCCTCTGATTACTTTCTCTTTCTCCTCTATAGAGCTTGATTGTACATTTTGTTTTCCTTCTTGTCACCCCATTAGAGTGTGAGCTCTTTGAGGGCAGTGACTATCTCTTGTTGCTTTGTTGTTTCCCTAATGCTTTTGCACAGTGCCTAGCAAAGAGCAAGCAATTAATAAATGCTTATTGCATAATTGATCCGGAGGGGACAGCTAGATGGCACAGTGCCTGAAAGTCAGGAAGCCCCATCTTGCTGAATTCAGATTTGGTCTCAGACATTTCCTAGCTGTGTGATCCTGGACAAGTCATTTCATCCCATTTGCCTCAGTTTGCTTATCTATAAAATGAGCTGAGGAAGGAAATGGCAAACCATTCTAGTATCTTTGCTAAAAAAAAAAAAGCCACATGGGGTCATGAAGAGTGAGGAACAACTGAAAGTACTGAACCCTAAAAAGGGCCACCCCACAGCTGGGATTGACCCATCTATCCAAGGTATTTTTTCTTCTTCCTTTAGCGTTCCTTGGGACCAGGAAGGCCTTTCTGTTATTATTAATAACGAAATACTTCTTGTTCTTAATAGAAAAGGCTTGCTCACTTCTTTAAAACCTTGTTGGGGGGGGGCAGCTGGGTGGCTCAGTGGATTGAGAGTCAAGCCTAGAGATGGGAGGTTCTGGGTTCAAATCTGATCTCAGACACTTCCCAGCTGTGTGACCCTGGACAAGACATTTGACCCCATTGCCTAGCCCTTACCACTCTTCTGCCTTGGAACCAATACTCTATATTGACTCCAAGGTAAGGGTTTAAAAAAACAACACAAACCTGGTTGGCCTATAATGAGCAGTCAATAAGATGGGTTTTCATCTTAGACTATCCCTTTTGAAGGAGGAAGGTCAGGTGCATAGACTGCAGTGGGTCTCCCTCTGGGCCCTATTTAGGCCCCAACCCCACTGCCTCTATTTCCTACAGTACTTGTCTCGGGCTCTTAGTAGACACACATTTGGTATTTCAATGTTTCTGGAATGAAGCAGCCTGGCAGTGATCTGTGGAGGGCTTGCTCGGGTGATTGGGGCGCCAGCAATGCTCCTCTCTCTCATGGGTGGGTATCGGAGTCTGAGGAGGCGCAGGGGAGGAGGACAGAGCTGGGCGGGTGCTGTCTGGCCCCTGATTCTTCTCCCTGGAGCTCCCTGCTAAAGTGTTCTTGAGGGGAGCAGAGGACTGATTTCACTCCCTGCTGCCTTGCTCCTGTGGATAAGAGCTGCAGGACCTCGACTCCTCCAACCAGCCGACAGGCTCTCCTTCCTCTTAGCCTTGTAAGTGGGAGACACATAAACCTGGAATGAAAATAATTGCTGGCTTGAATGTGGGCAATTTGCAGCTGGTAATTAAGGAACTAATTGCTCCTCTTTCAACATAGGTCTTTCTCCTGGCTGTCTCGATTTGACAACAGGCCTTCTGGCCATTGCTTCTCTTCACTGTAAATGGAGCACTCCTGGAAGAACTAAATAATGGACAGCAACCTTTAGTGTTCTGGGCTGAGTGTGGCCAAGACGCCTCCAAACTGGCCTTGGCCTTTATTTTGTTTCCAAGAACAATCCCACAATAGTATTTTTTTTTTTTAATTTTTTTTAATATATTTTATTTGATCATTTCCAAGCATTATTCGTTAAAGACATAGATCATTTTCTTTTCCTCCCCCCCACCCCCCATAGCCGACGCGTAAGTCCACTGGGCATTAGATGTTTTCTTGATTTGAACCCATTGCTTTGTTGATAGTATTTGCATTAGAGTGTTCATTTAAAGTCTATCCTCTGTCATGTCCCCTCAACCTCTGTATTCAGGCAGTTGCTTTTTCTCGG
Source organism: Monodelphis domestica (assembly GCF_027887165.1). NCBI lineage: Eukaryota > Metazoa > Chordata > Mammalia > Didelphimorphia > Didelphidae > Monodelphis > Monodelphis domestica. The sequence goes on from NC_077232.1 coordinate 6,555,226, forward strand.
TGTTTCCACTCCCATAGTTTATCCTTTGCTTATGAATGGTGTTTTTTTTTCTCCTGGATCCCTGAAAGTTGTTCAGGGACATTACACCGCCCCTAATGGAGAAGTCCATTACGTTCGATTATACCACAGTGTATTAGTCTCTGTATACAATGTTCTCCTGGTTCTGCTCCTCTCGCTCTGCATCACTTCCTGGAGGTTGTTCCAGCCCACAATAGTATTTTTAAGGGTTGTAAAGCACTTTGCAAATATGTTCTCATTTTATCCTCATAACAACTCTTTAAGATACGTGTTATTGAGGAAAGTGAGACGGGTTAAAGACTTACCCAGGATCACACAACTAGCACATTTTTGAAGCCAGATTTGAACTTGGGTCTTCCTAACTCTGAGCCCAGAATCCTTCCTATCCCAGTAATTGTGCAAAAAAAAAAAAATCCCACATCGGCCTTGTCCAAAAAAATTATGTTTTAATCTCCACCTTTAGTCTGTCATGTCTCTGTTGGGAGGTGGGTGGCACATTTTTGATTATGAGGTGAGACCACTGTGCCTGGGACAGTTTTTAAGGCTTTCATGGTTGTTGGTCCAAATTCTTGCTTGGCTTTTCTCTAGTTCTTGGGGTTGTCCTGCATATTCCCTTAGCCTTCCCTTTTCCCCCATATCATTTGATGAATAAGCAAATATGTACTTAATACCAGGTGCCGGGGATAAGCCGAAGAATGAGGAATAAATGCCCCCCACCCCAGGAGCTTACATTCTGTCTGGCGAAACAACTTGGCCACGCACAGGAATGCACAAGACAGATACAAGATAATTTGGGCAGGGAAGGCATTGGCCCAGAGGGGAACAAGAAAGGTTCATGTAGAGGGGAATGCTGGAGCTGAGCGGTGAAAGAACTAGAAAATCCACGAAGTGGAAGTGGAAAGGGAGAATATTCTAGGCATAGGGGCAGCCCAGGCAAGGGCACAGCCAGCTTTTAGGAGGAACATGAAGAGAGGCCCATGGGGAGGCCAAAGAGGGCAAAAGTGGAATGGATACCCACCTGGGAAGGGCTTTAAAGGCCAAGCAGAAGGTGAGGCCATTGGTCCTGGAGGAGCAGCCACAGGGACCCTGGGGAGTTTATTGAATGGGGGAGGAGGGAGATGACGGGGTAAGACTAACTGTCATGGAGGCTGAATCCTCAGAGGGAGCTGCCACTGGACACAGGGAAAGGGACCATCTTAGCAAATGTTTCTAAATTTCTCATTTTTGTTGTTTCTTATAGTACAATAATGTGTCCTATTTATGGACCACAAATTGTTACCATGGTGGGAATTCCTACAAAGCTGCTGCTGTGTCCGTTTTGGCCTTGGCTAGGTCAAAGGACATGAAACAATTTCATTTTCCAGGATGACATAGCCAATTCCCAGCTTCCGCAAATGATTATTGCTTTGGTCTAGTTGGAGATCTTGAGCTGAGTAGGAAGGTGCCACCCCTTCCCCCGCCTTTTCTAACCCCTTCTTTGACATTTTAGATATTTCCCTTTCTAACTGAATGGTAGAAGTATTTGTTTAATTCTAGAAAGCAGGCCCTTGTTTGGTAAAGAACTCCATCTGGAAACTCATTTAGGTCATCTTTTTCTAATTGGTTCAGCTACGATCACAGCCAATATCTCTAATTATTTAAGTTTTCCTTTTCTTTTGGAGAGGTAGTGTGGTATAATGGATTGGGAGCTGGCCTTGAAGCCTAGCTCATGGTCCATACTGACTGTGTGACCCTAGGCAGGCCACTTAACCTTCTCATTTACTCTCAAGTCTCCAAGTAGCAGGGAAGGCCTTGACTTGTTTTTCTAGAGGAAGGGAATTTCTGCCTCCCACACTTCCTCATCTCTCTTTTGACAAATGCCATCCCAGTGCCATTCCCTGTACTTGGGTATTTGTACCTGTCTGTCTTTTATTCTATAGACTCCTTTGATTGGGAAGAGAACTGGGTTTGAAGTCAGACCCAGGTTCATATTCTGCCTTTGTCACTTACTGGTTGCGACCCTGAGCAAGTCACTTAATCTTTTTTTTTTTCTAATCTTACCTTCCATCTTAGTATCAATACTGTGTATTGATTCCAAGGCAGAAGAACAGTAAGGGCTAGGCAATGGGGGTTAAGTGACTTGCCCAGGGCTACACAGCAGGAAAGTATCTGAGGATAGATTTGAACACAGGATCTCCCATGCTTGGCTCTTAGTCCACTGAGCCACTTTGCTGTTCCTACAAGTCATTTGATCTTAAATACCTTAAATTTAAAAATCTTAAATTACTTAGACTTTAGCTCCTAAAGCTGAGGAGAGGAAGTTCTCACTTAGAGAGTTCCCTCTAGTAATTAGAAATCATCAGCCTTCTCTTCCTAGGATCCTCTCTTTAGCTCTTATATGCTTGGGCCTCAGTGGAGAAAAGTGCTCAGTTTTCTTTATTAACTTCTGGGTGGCTAGGAAAGGGAAAAGCCCTTGGGGTGGTTAGGAGGGCTGTTAGAAACATTGTTTGTCCAGCCAGCCTGTTAAGCCTGTTTCACTGCCAAGATAGTTCTGTAGGATTTAAAATTAATATCCAATACTTCAAGTATTATTTTTATAAAGTTTATTATCTAACAAAATAGAACCATGTGACTAAGTTTTTCTATCTGCTCAAAAATCCCTGCTCCACCAAAGCCACCACAGGAAGGAAAGAGAGAGACAGACCTCCACCCAATTTATATCCTAAGTCAGCACTTAACGATAGGAAGTGAGTGGGGTTCTGGGAATCGTAGTTTTGCTGGGGGTTGTAGTTTTGTTGCAGATTCTAATTACACAGTTCCATGTTCTATCCAGCTTTCTAAGGCTGCTCCTTTCCTTTCTTTTTTTCTAGAGTTTAACTGAAGGGAAGAGCCAATCGTGTCCCATGGTTCATGGATAGTTGCTGCTAGAAAAATCAAGAAAAGGGGGGATAAAAATGAGTTAACAAGAAGAGTTTTATTTGTTTGTTTTTTAAACCCTTACCATCTGTCTTAGAATCAATACCATGTATTGGTTCCAAGGCAGAAGAGTGGTAAGGGTATAAGGGTTAAATTAGGAGTTTTGACAATAAGAGAGCAGCTTTTAATAATTTAAGTTTTAATGAAAATATAGTAGTTATAAATTAATATTATCCCTTTAAGCCAGAGAAAAGAAAACTTCTAACAGCTTTTAACAATTTAGTTTAATTAAAATATAGTAAAATGAAAACAGTAAAAGAGAGAAATATAGGAAAGAGGTAGAGAAAGAAAATTTCCCAATGTCTATAGTAGTTAACCTATAACTACCTGTAATTACTACCTAAAACTGCCTATATCTACCTATAACTGTCTATAACTACTGCTAATAACAACCACCTCACAAAGTTCCAACCCAATCCAGCCCAATCAAAACCAACCCAATCAGTGTTTAATCCAACCCCAATTAGGTCTGTCAATGAAGACCAGCCACCTCCCAACCCAGAAAAACTCAAAAAGCCCTCTTAGTAACCTCAGGCCCGCCTTTATATTCCAGCAACTAAAGGCCAACCATCAACTAACACACTCCCAGCAGCCACCTTCCCCACAACTCCCAGCCCTAACTGTCAGCAACCAACTCCTTTTATAACCTTTTTCCTACCTTACTTCCTGTCTCTATGGTTCCTCCTTCCTGTTTCTATGGTTTCTCCTTCCTGTATCTATGGTTTGGTTAATCCCAACACATCTCAATGGTAAGAGGACCTCCAGGTCCCCCATTAAATTAAAAAAAGGAATAAAGAATTTCTTTTTACAAGGGCTAGGTAGTGGGGGTTAAATGACTTGTCCAACGTCACACAGCTAGGAAGTATCTGAGGTCATATTTGAACCTAGGACCTCCCAACTCCTGGCCTGGCTCTCAATCCACTGAGACACCCAACTGCCCCAACAAGAAGAGTTTTGAGCAAAGCAAAAGAACATACAAATGTTCTTGTCTCATTTAATCCTGGGTCTCCCCTGCTTCTGGTTTTCTCCAAAGCAATCAGGGCCCAAAGCCTGGACCCTTTTCACTCCTGCTGGGAATATGCTGCCCTCCTTACCTAGCTCCATTTCAAGAATCCATATATCCCTTAGAGATTTCCCCTCTAACCTCAGAAAACTATTACCCTTCTTAGGTCCTTGCCTGCCTTCCTTCCTTATATCTCCTTTTCTCCACTCTACTTCTAAACTTCCAAATTTAGGAAGAGTGCTGTTTATTCTTCCTCATAATTAGGAGTCTTCCTAATACTCTCAATTATTCCACTCCACACAGTGGCTCAAATTCTGTTTCTCTGGAAGCCACCTGCCTATACTTGCATCTCCCCATCCCCACCTTCCCCTCACAGTCTTAAATGACTGAACCCATCCACAGTGAGCTTATTCTCTTTCTCCTCCCCATCCTTTCCTCTGTCACATGCTTCAGAACTTCTCAGAGTCTCTCCTTTGTGCCAGTCTCAGAGGAGGAAGTCGGTGACCTTTTTGCCATTGCCAACAAGGCAGAGTTGATGGAAGATGACCTTAGAGGGGGAGAATTGGTAGCTTGGGGCCTGGGAAAGGCTTTCTGAATCAAATGGGATTTGATTGGGGTCTTAAAAGGAGCCACGGATTGTAAAAGGTGGAAGGAAGGAATTCCATGCCTGAAGGACAGTAATGGAAAGGCATGAGTCAGGAAATGTAAAGAACAGATTACTGACCAGTGCCCTTGGATTCCAGAGTGTGGAGATAGATGGGCAGATAGAGAAAACATTTCCAGGTACCATGCTAAATTATTGGGTTAGAAAAACAACCAAACAAATTAGTTTCTGCTCTCAAAGAACTTTCAATAATTAGGAGAATACCTGTTTAAAAAAGGAAAGCTGGAAAACCAGGGGAGAAGGGCACAAGCAGGGACAATTGACAGTTTGTGAGGAGGTGGTTGGGAAATGCCCTGGAACCAGACTTGTTTGTGAAAGGGTGAAGGTGGAGATGGTTGGGAAGTGGTCTTGGAGGCCTTACTCTGGGCTGGAGAAGGCCCAGAGTTCACCTGGAAGGGAGTAGAATGTAAGCTTATTGAAAAGTTAGGAAGGGGCCAGGTTGTGAAGGGCTTTAAATGCTAAACACAGGGTTTTATCTTTGATCCTGGGGGTAACGGACTCATTAAAGGGAGGTGATAAGTTAGACATAGGTTTTCAGAAAATTGCTTTGAGAGCCAAGTGGAGAGAGAGTCGTCCTCCAATGCTCTCTACCTCCAGAGAAAGATCTGTTGGAGTCAGATGGGTGTGGATCAAAGCAGGGTGTCTTTCATAGAAGTCTATTTATGGTTTTATTCTGGGGTTTTGGTTTTGTATGAGTGTGCTCTTACAACAATGATCAATACTGGAAGGGTGTTTTGCATGATTTTAATAAAAATAAAATTAATTTTAAAATAAACAAAATACAAAAAAGAAAGAAAGAAAGCTGTCCTCCCAGGGCAAGGGGAACTTAGATGGCAGCTATGTGAGGGGAGAGCAGGGAACTACCCTTGGGAGAGATGTTGAAGATTGCTGCAGTGGCAGCTGATTGGATCTGGGAGATGAGTAGCAGAGTCCTCACTGTTACCTTTCTGGGTCTCAGTCTCTCCCCTCAGCATTTTTACTTGGTGGGCAGAAGTGAGATTCACACCAGCTTCTTTATTTTCCTTTACTCTGTTGGGGAAAGAATGACAGGCCCAGACCATTTGCTGTGCAGAGGGATGAGGGTATGGGCCTCAATCAAAACTCATTAAAAAAAAAATGGGTTCATGCCTATTAAGGTTCAGCCAAACTATCTTCATGTGAGAAAAACTAAGCCAAAGAGCATTCCCTAAACACCTAACTGCCAACCCTCTGGAGATGGATTTTTTCTCTTATTAACTTTAGCCTTTAGGGTAATTAAGCCCATTTATCTCCACTGACAGGTTTTCCTTTCATAGCTAGTAATTTAGACATTTTTCTGAGTGATCTTCCCAGGTGTTTCCTGTGGCTGGGTCCTTATTTGGCCTGTGTCTATGTAGGGGCACTTTGTTTTCCCCAGGTAGGATGACTATAAGTACTTTTTATGATGATAGGTGCTGCCTCAGCGTCTTGTTTAACTGTCTCCCCCCACTTGCTAAGTAATAATAGTAAAATAGTGATGAGCAGATAATGGGTCAATGGCCAAACTCGGAAATCAAGTGTCCTGATCCAAGGAATCTGGCCTTCTAATTCCAAAGGGTTGGGGAGGGGAGAGAGGAAAGAGAGAGGAGGGTAGTGGGAAAAAGAGAGATGGAAGAAAGGGAGAATATTATGTTGCTGTTTCTTGAGCGGAAAGGTGGGGGTATCAGGAGACCCCAGCAAAGCTGGGAAAGAGCCAGTGGGCTTTCTTGGCTCCCCCTTCCTGTGCTGCCTGGTGGGGAACCACTTCTGGCCCTGCTTCCTTTGCAGCCCCTTTTCTGGAGAAGGACTTCTAGGCTTTGACTGTGAAAAGGCCCCTCTGCCAGCTCACACTCTCACCCCTGACCTGGTTTTGGTTTTTTTTTTTGGTTGTTTTTTTTCCTCTCTCAAACTGACTTTGCTCAAGGCCTGACCCTCGGCCTGAGATTGGATTATGGGCTGCAACTTTCTCCTCCCTAAATTGGAGACTAGAGGAGGCATTCCAGCTCTGGGAAATCATTGAAAGGGGCTGAACCTAGAGGGAGGCAAGTTAAAAACTTGAGAGCACCCAGGAGCCATCCCTAGGCCTACCTTCTCAACCCTGCGAACCTTGAGGCATCTCTGAAGGCTCTTCTTTCTGCTTGCTATGGTAAGGAGGCAATCTTCATAGAAACACTGACACCATTCTGGTACAGGTTTTACATGTGCATTGATGTAATTCGGAGAGGCCTGCTGTTCCCTTATTCCTTTGGAGAAGTTCTTTGGAGGGGAGAAAGCAGGGGAGACCTTGGGAGACAAGCCTGTGTGGAGTCTACAAGGCAGGTGATCTGTTTTATTAGGAAATTTTGATCTGGGTCAGATGCCAAAGAGGTTTAATAATCAGAGTAATTGTGGCTTGCATTTGTCTAGTGCTGTAAGGTTGGCAAAGGCCTTTCCATATGCCCATCCCATTTGAGTCTAATCTGTCATGAGCTCAGAGGCTCAGAATATTGGATATCCTGGGTCAGTAATGACAAGAGGAAGGTTAGGGAGTGAGGGAATGGCACAATGTTCCACACGCTTCTTCCTGTAGTGGAAATTGAAGGGATTCTCAGAATTGCTAAGGAGAGCAGCGTGGGAGTGGGGAAAGGGGTTATTATCTGGGGAAGTGAGCTGCTCTATCAGGTATCAGTGACCCCCTGACCCCGATATGGCCCACACTAGTGACTCCTTTGTGCAGTTGTCCTGTGAGGCCAGGGTAGGAAGCCCAGGAAACGTTGCAAAAGGCTTTACTGAAAGGATGTTGGGTTTTTATCTTCTAGAATCATAGATGGCCCAGAAAAGGAGGATGTGACTTGCTTAATGTCACATGTCTCCTTAGTGGCAGATGCTGGAATATCTTGGAAGGCTTAGAGTGATTTAGAGAAAAAAGGTCTGATCAGACCACAAACCTTCCTCATGTCCCCAGAGATAATGGGGACACGTGGAGCTGGGAGACAAGACTTGTGGTGTTTGGATTGTGTAGCTCAAATCTAAATCGAAAGAGAGGATTGATTGTCGCCCTCTCCCAAGGAAAGAAAATTAGAACCCACCCTCACCCCTCCCACTTTGCTCTCTCATGCTTTGGGGGAGGAGAAACTGATAAGATATTCTAAAAGAGCCTTTTTCCCCCTCTCCAAATCCAAATGAAGCAGGATCTCTCCTTTTCACAGGATTAAAAACTGGGGAAGTTGGAGGAGAGAAACTGAGGGTCCAGGGGCATGTGGGACAGAGCCTTTTGCCCTTCAGAGGCCCCAGTGACAAATGGCGAGGTATTACTGGATGGTTTGTCTCCCTGGCTAGATGATAACCTCCCTGCACACAGGGCCCATGCCTCCTATGAGTCCTCCACTGTGCTAGGTATTTCATACCCTGGGTATTTGTCAGAGGCATGGTATTTTGAGCTAGGAAGGATTTCAGAAATCATTTAGCCTACTTCTCTCATTTTACAAGTAAGGAAACTGAGACCAGAGAAAAGGGACTTCCAGGGTCACTCAGTGAGTGGCCCTTTCCAGGCCGGCACAGACATAACTTGTAGATGGCACAAAGTTCAGGTTTTCCTATGACTCTCGTGTCTTCTTCAACATCTGTTCCCTTGATTTTGTCACCTGCTACATCCTGGCTCAGGTGCCCAGATTCTGAGCATTGTTGTTTTTGGAGTTTTGCCCCAACCCATGACATTTATAGCTTTGTCTCTTGTTTTCCCACCTATCCTTCCTGTCATATTCTTCCAGGCCCAGTCTTTTTGACTCCACTTCCCCAATTCTAGTGGCTTTCCTTCCCTGGTCCAGAGTGCTGGGAGTGTTTTACTTGGCACTCACGTTCTTGAGGCTTTTTCATTCTCCTTGGTCTTCTATCTGTCCCTCATTGGACCCCCGCCCCTGCCCCCATTGGTCAGTGGCAAGAGACTCTTTCCCCCCTCCCTAAGCATTGTGTAAGCTCTGACACTCAGAGTAGACAGAGACCAGATTTTAGAGATTGGATCTTAGAAGAGAGTTGGGATAGTAGGTTCCAGGCTGAAGAAAGGGTCCTAAGGCAGCTTCTTGCTAGAGGAAAAGGCTGGACAAGAAGAAGCTCTTTCGAAATGGAAGAATTTCCCTCATGAGAAAGAAGATGAATTCTTTGCCCTGGGGGAACATCCCTTAATAGCACCCTTGTTGCTCTGGTTACAACCCATCAGGGAGCCATCTTGTATGACTAAAGCTTTTTCCTCTTCTTTGAGTAGTCATTGTCTATGGGATGGGGGCTGCCTTGGGCATCATGGTAAGACCATAGGCTGCTAAGACCATAGGCTGAAAGCCAGCAAATGCCAGTGTAAAGATTAAAATTAATATTCAATTGTAGTCTCTAGGGTTCAAGATTCTAAATCAATACGCCAGCAAAGAGCACTTATTCTTCAACTCCTCTCACTACTAAACCCACCATCCATCCCCCAGTGTCCCAAAGACGGCCTCAGAACCCCTGTGCTTTCTTCCAAAACAGCCTTTGATCTCCCCCACTCCAAAGGTGCCGATGCTTTGGGGTTCCGCCTCTTGCCCATCCCTCTTCCTTCGGAAGAAGACCCCTCTGGACAGGCTTCACAGTGGCTGGAAAACCTCAGCTCCCAGTAGCCGGAGTCTTTGGTTATCCCTCATTCTGGCCATGGGACTCGCCCGCCTCCTAACAGTGAGGGGCGTGTTGTTCCTGGGGAGTCGAAAATGGAGGAAGGGTAAAGGCCTGCCTACCGCTGGGATAGATGACTGCCTGGACTCTCAGCGTCTGCTTCCTGGTGGAGTCCTGGAAGGAGCCCCTCTCTGAGCCTCTGAGTTTCTCATCTGTAAAACTGAGACGGGAGGCTCTGGTGCTGGTGGGAAAGTTCTTTAAAGCTGCAAGGGCTGCAGAGATGGGCTGTATCGACGGCATTTAATTTAGGCCTGGCCCCTTGTGTGCAGAAAGTAGGAAAGGACATTTTCTTATCTCTCCTCTTGGACCAAGCTTGCCCTGGCACTGACTTGTAAAGTAGGGAGGAACGGGTTGTTTTGGGTGACCCTGGGCAAGTCCCTTAACCGCCATTGCCTAGCCCTTACAGCTCTTCTGCTTTGGAACGTACACATAGTATTGATTCTGAGGTGGGAGGTGAGGGTTTAAGATAAAGGAAGAAAACAAGGAACAGGAAAAGCAAGGGCAAAAGAAGAAAGATGTCGGGAGGTGGACAGAACGTGGCTGGAGGAAGGCAGCTCTACCTGCCAGCCTGCTCCTTGACTTCATCCGAGCCTCTCCACTGTTCAGATCCCGGATCCTCAAATGGAGTGATTTGGTGGGTGTGGCGGGGTTGGGGGAGAAGCCGCTGATGCCAGGCCCCAGCCAGGAGAGGGGGCTCCGATGCCCCGCTAAGGGACCTTGAAGCCGCTCCCACAGAGGCTCTTCACCCCGGGTTTCATTCCTCTGACTCTTCCTCTCACAACTCAGCATTTTGGGAAACAATTAGCCCAGAGAACAAAGTTTTCCCACTGAGCAAAGTTCAGACTTCTGTGTTTGGGATGGCGGTTTCTAGTGGAATAGCCCTGGAGGCCTGCCTGCTCTGGGGGGACAACACACTGTTCTTGAGAGGGTGAATTAATAAACCGAACCAAAAGATGGACAAGAAGGAAGCTAAAGAGGGGAAGAGGAAAGCACATATATTTTTCTCGGCAGTACGTGGCACCTACACAAAAATTGGCCAGGTTTTTAGGGCATAAAAACCTCACAGACACAGAAAAGGAGAAGATGAATTACGTCAGAGTACGAGGCATTTCTGGCTTTGGCATCCTCTCACCTCCAGGCCCGGAAAGGTGGCTGCAGCTCCCTGGAGGGAGGACTTCTTGGTTCAAGCAGTACCTCACAGGATGCTCAGCACAAAGAACAAATTTCTCGAATTCTTATCCATTTACTCTAAAGACTTGTTAACATTGGGAAAACAGTGTTACTTTCACAGCAAATCATACCTCCTGACACGGGCTAGTGGTGGCAAAGTTTGTTCAAAGACCAGCTAGGCTCACGAGAAAATAAAATTGACCATCAGGCATACTCTTTGTGTCTGAGGCCAGATTTGAACCCAGGGATCTCCTGTCTCCAGGCTTGACTCTCAAAAGAATTTCCATTTATTTATTTACTTGTTTGTTTTTGAACAGAAACATTTTATTTAATTCATTAATCGAGAATATTTTTCCATGGTTCCATGATTCGTGTTCTCTCCCTCCCCTCCTTCCACCCTCCTCCTACAGCCAATGAGCAATTCCACTGGGTTTACGTGTGTCATTGATCCAGACCTATTTCCATATAATTGATCATTGCACTGGGGTGATTGTTTAGAGCAGGGGTCCCCAAACGTTTTACACAGGGGCCAGTTCACTGTCCCTCAGACCTTGGGGGGCCGGACTATAAAGCCCTAACCCTAACCCAGCAGCAGTATACACCGTGTGGAATCCCCTCCCCAGATCCCCACTCGCCATGCTGACGTCTTCCATTGTGCAGCCTCGTTCTAAGGCGCCCGCAAAGGATTGTGTCACCGGAAGCAGTACTGTACGTGAGCGATGCCACATGCGGTGCTCCTCTCACTGACCACCAGTGAAAGAGGTGCCCCTTCCGGGAGTGCGGTGGGGCCGGATACATGGCCTCAGGGGCTGCAGGTGGCCTGTGGGCCGTAGTTTGGGGACCCTGGTGTAGAGTCTACATCCCCTGTGTTTCTGCTCTCACCGGTTCAAAAGAATTTTTAGAATCAATTACTAAGTCTTGGTTGCAGGACAGTAGAGTGGGAATGGGGCAATGGGGCTTAGATGACATGCCCAGGGTCACACAGGGAATGTCTGAGGCAAGGTTTGAACGCGGGACCTCCTGTGTCCAGCCTGGCACTCTGTCCACTTGGCCAGCTAGCTGCCACCTGACTTGACTTGAGGGGAGATGCAACTGGCTCTGTTTAAAGAGAGGAAGGGGCCAGGCTAGAAGATCCCCTTCCAAAGGCGAGCCAGCCTCCCTTGTTGAGTCAGTGAAATGCCAGCCCGGTGATCTCTGGAAAGGTGGTGCTTTTTTCAGTTTTGTTACTGCTGGTCCCAGGCCCCAGCTTACCCCCAGCAGGGCCTACTTCCTTCTTGTCCAGGGGAGGAGGGGAGCCATCGTGGCTTCTGGTGCGCTAGGTGGCAGTGTTAGCTTGGAAATCCCCCTGCTTTCATGCCAGGGTCCAGGCTCACGGGAGAGGAGATGACTGCAGCCCCTGTCCCTCGCTCTCCAGACAGCCAGGCCCAGGGGAGGCCCCGGTCATGGAGCATTCATCTCCCGAGCACAGTGCTGGGGACCCACCACTCTAATGCGCAGACCGCCCGGCCTCCAAAGGAGAGGGGGCTGCTCTCCCCGGAAGCCCCAAGGCAGAGGCTCTGGTTCTCCTTGGGCTGCCCCCCAGGGCCCCTCCCCTTCCACTTAGCCACCCCTCAGGTTCACACTGGCCTCAGAATGCAGGGAAGCCCTGCTTACACGGGGCCCAAAGGGTGCTGCTTCCTTTCCTCGCCATCTCCTGCCTCCCACCAAAGGACTTGCCTCCCTTAAGATCAGGGATCCTTCCAGTTGCCATTTGCCAGGGATTTCTCAGGCTCTTTGTCCCCCCCTCCCCGCCAGGGAGCCCTGCCCCTCAGCCTCCAGCCCTAGTCACTTTCCCAACACTAGGAGCCATGAGGGTCCAGGCGCTGGATCGAGGCTGCTCCTGCCCCCGGGCTTTCTGAACTCCAGCCTCCGGGGCTGGCCCAGGCTTCTCCCTTTCTAGCAGCCGCCCCGTCTAAGGGCAGCGGGTGCTCTGGCCCTCGACCAAGCTGGCTTCTGAGCTTGCCTCCCAGGTTTACTGCCATGACCCCCAGGGAGCCGCAGGGCCCTCAGCCCTGAAAGGACAGGCCGGAGCCCCTGCCAGCTCTCCGTCTAGGATCCCACAGCAGCAGGAGGCCCTTGGGATGAACAAGACGCCAGCACAGACCTGACGGGGAACCTTCTTGGTCTCCAGGCTTTTCAGCAAATGCTGCTGGCTCTCCTCTGAGCCTCAGGCCTGAGAGCAAAGCTGCTCTCTAGTGCAGGCTTGACAGGCCCACTACAGGAAGAGGTTCAGCAGGTAACATTTACTGGAAGAGAGAGCCAGGCCTAGAGATGGGTGGTCCTGGGTTCAAATTTGTCCTCAGACACTTCCTTAGCTGTGTGACCCTGGGCAAGTCCCTTAACCGCCATTGCCTGGCCTGTAAGGCTCTTATGCCTTGGAACTAATACATAGTATGCCTCTAAGACAGAAGGTGAGGGTTTAAACAAACTCATTCCTGGGGAAGGGGCTCTGCTGCTGAGCACGAGGAACCATCAATTTTTGGTTACTGAATGAAAGTGTCAGATCTGGAGCTCTTCAGTCAGCTCTGGCCACCTTTCCCTGCCTCATTCTTTATGGGGCTCCCGGCCCCTCCCTGGCACAGCTGTCCTCGTCGTCCTCGTGAGGAGGACACCAGGCTTCTTGGGGTGTGCAGAGTGAAGTAGGGCAGATCTTGGGAGTCACACTAGGCTGGCACCACGATGAACCGAGAGCAGACATTGCAGTCACTCCCTGCTTCTTGGGCTGGCTCCTGTGTGAGCCCGAGCAGCTTCGTTTTCCCTGAAAGCAGGAGGGATGGACTGGGTGTCTCCCCCAAACAGTGAGCTCTGGGCTAGTGGATCTCTTGAGAACCTAACGCTCTCCCTGACCCCCGCAGGGAATGTGTTCGGTCCCCCAGCACTCGCCAGAGGAGGCTGTGAGTGTGTCTTCTTACCTCTGGGAGAGCTGAGCATTCTGGACCCTCCTTCCCCAGGGACAGCAGCCTGGCCTCGGTGACCAGGGCACCCCAGTCATTGACTGAATTCTCTTCAGCTCTCCTTTGGTTTCTGGGGGTCTGGGAGCCCTGCTGAGGGCCAACCTCCCTCCTTTAGGGTTTGGCCCTCCTCGTGTGCTCTGGCTTGGAAATGCCACGGAAGGGGAGGCCTTGTGGACAAAAGGTTACTTTGACTGTTTTACTGAATAGTTCTGTTTGCAGAGTTCTGCCCTGGAGCAGGAGGAAAATGGTCCTTGCGTCCGCTCTGACCCTGATAAAAGGACTTTAAAAGGCGTGTTTTGATAAACTGAGGAAGAAAGTTAGCCTCTTTGTTTGCATTTGGCGTGATGACCTCTAGGGGAGTTACCAGGGCTTGTCGTCTTCTGAAATCCTCCAGATTTGTTTTGGTGCCAGGAAAGCTCTGGGTCTCTCCCAGAAGGTGGAAAGGGCGCTGCGCCCCATCACAGGCTGCCCCTGGCCCTGGTGACCTTCGGACCTCAGCGAAGTCATCCGGAACTTTCATGCTGCTCTTTCTTTCTCGCTGGGCTCTTGGGAGATATTATCTGAGAAAGCGTCATATAAACGTCACTGCATCATGAGCCCGGGGGTTGCTCTGAGGGCCTGCAGACAGGGAGGAGAGCTGGCTGTGGAGAATGGCCTCCCCACTCTCCACCTTCCCTCAGGAATTCAAGCTTCTTTCCGGACAGGGTTAGGTGGGGTCAAACCAACTTTAGAAGTTGCAGAAGCTTCCAACCCACTTCAGTGGAGCCGGAATACTAATAAACTCATCTCCTCCTTTTATACTTTACAAACTGCTGCCCCATCCATTCCCATGTGTGACTGCTGCAATCCCTGGAGCTGAGGCTGGAGCTAGGTGCGCCTTGACACACGTAAGCAAAGTCAGGCCTGCCCTGAGGACGAACCCAAGTCCTTTCAGGAGAGAAGAGGATGTGTGGAGGCCAGGAGGACCTCGGCAAGGGGCGCCCGAACTGTTCTAGAAAGCTGGAAGACAGCGAGGGGTTGTGAGAGGCAGACGGTAAGAGACTGGTCGGGGGAGCCCCCGGGCCAAGGTGCCAAGGCAGGCGGCGCTGTCCTAGGTGGGAAGCACTAAGTCAGCTTGGAGTGGTGAGCCTGGGAAGTAAGTGAATATAAAATAAGACTGAGAAGGTAGGAGAGAGCCCCCTGCTTTTCTGAAAATCCACATTGCTTTCAGAACCATCAGGCTTGTATCTGAGCCTCACCCTGAGCAACCTGGTTTGATGGCCCTCTTTTGGGGGGCACCCATATTGCTGCCTTCAAGTTCTAACGGAGGTCATGCCAGATATAGTTTCCTAAACCATGCCTTATCTGAGCAGAAGGAGCCACTGGTTTTCATCATCAGTTCTCAGGAGACATGCTGGCTGGAGCATTGCATGGGTCAGGTCCCAAGTCTTCCAAAATTCTTCCTCCTTAGTTTCCAGCGTTCTGTCCTCACTTCACTGAGCATCGATCGGTTCATGCCACCCCAGATTGTCTGAAATGGAGTCTTTTATCATTTCTTACTGCATAATGTATCCTATTCATTCCCTTATTGGCCTAAAGGTGATCTAAACGCGTGCCCACCTTCCCCCCCTCCATACTAGTTCTTTGCTTTCCCTCTTAATCTAGTGCTGGTGGGTGCTCAATGAATGCTCGTTGACCAGGTGACTATGTCCACCCAACATCTATCTTTCCTCTTAAACACCTCCTCCCTATTTCTGCTTGTTTCCTTATTTATTTTGGTGCATTTCTACAACTAACTCTGTAGATCTGATTCACCATTCTTTGTTTCTTGGAGATGAGTGAGTTCATCTGATGCCCATTCTACCACTACTTATTCTTCTCAGCTACCTGATTTCTGAAAAACACCAAGTTCCATCCCTTTCTTCCACCTTTTGCCCTCTTTTTTCCCTGTCCAAGTCCTCAGAACAAAACAGATATTCTTAGGACTTCTTTTTGTTATTTACCTTCCTCAATAGTCTTTGAAGAAACTAAAATTCTGAAAGGGCCCTTGTTTTCTTTCTCCTCTTTAGAATGTTAACATATCATCATACAGTGCCCTCTAAAGGCTCAAATAAATTTACCTTTCTAGATTTTTCTTGATTATTGCATTTATATTTTTATTTTTTGATAAGATTTTATTTCCTTCCCAATGATATGTAAAAATGATTTTCCACAGTCTTTTTTGTTTGTTTTTAGACCCTTATCTTAAGCCTTATAATCAATACTATACATTGGTTCTAAGGTAGAAGAATGATAAAGGCTGGGTGTTAAGTGATTTGTCCAGGGTCACATAGCCAGGAAGTGTCTGAGGTCAGATTTGAATGAGGGCCTCCTTTCTCCAGGTCTGACTATCCATTGAGCCACTTAGCTTCCCCATAACATTCATTTCCAAATTTTGTTCTTCTCTTCCCTCCTCTCTGAGATGGTAGATAATCTGATATAGGTTATACATAAGAAACCCTATAAAATATTTCCATTTTGTGGAAGAAAACTCAAACCAAAAAAACGAAGACAGAAAGTGAAATAATGTGCTTCAGTCTACTACATTCATACTCTGCATTTATTTATTTATTTTTTAATTTCTCCTTGGCTTTAGTGTTTATTCCATTGAAAAGCTTCCTTTTTTCCCTCTATGGAATAATACTCAGCTTTGTAGGGTAAGTTATTCTTCTTTGTAAGTCATTGTTTTACCTCCCTTTTGGCTTATTGTATTCCAAGATCTCTTGCTTATAGTTGAAGCTGTCAGGTTTTGTATGATACTGATTGTGATTTAGAAGTTTGAATGTGAATGGGATGAATTCACCTATACAAAAATGGATAGCAGAATAGATAAAATAACTGTTATTTGTAAGAAACACACTTATTTTAAATTAACTAATCATTTAATTTTTTTGAATGTTTTCCTATGTTTTTACATGATTCATGTTCCCTCCCTCCACCTAGAAAATTTGTGTAAAATTTTTGGCCCTCCATACCAGTGAAGGAAGTCTGAATTTTTTCTTTTTCTTTTATGAGGTATTTACAGTACCTTACTGTAAATTTTGGGTTAAATATGCATTTCTGAATTTCTAAACTTTTTCTGTGTTATCTGCTGTCTTTCATGTGTTCTCTGTGGCTTCTGCAAAACTTCCCCCAAATTCCCATTTAATTTCTTATGCTGACCCATGATATAGTGAGTGAGACCACAACAGGGAAAGACTCCATGTGGAAAGGATAACTATTTTATTGTATGGATTTAAAAACATTTTTCTCAGAAGAGGTCTAGAGGCTGGATCAAACTGGCCAAGAGATCTAGAACACACACAAAAAAAAGAATCCCAAAACTTATATTTCATGAATTTTTTTCTTGCTTCATTTCTTTCTTCATGTTATTCTTATGGAATTTTTTTTTCATTTTGAGTCTGCCTGCAGTTACTACAGTTAACTTGCTTCATCTCTTGAGGGATTTCCATGACCATAATAATTTTTAATGCTAGCTTATGTTCTCTTCAATTTACTAATCTATTCAGTCTTAATACTTATATTTGTACGTGCTTTTGGGTGGTGTGGTTGACCCTGCTTGATCTCTTCACTGTGACCTTCCACCTCTCAAGATTAGGCCCCTCTTACCCCATCGTTAAGGTTCAGGACATTGGATCTTTAGGGTCCTCTATGGCATGTCAGGGCAGAGGGTTAAGGATGGGTCCCTGAACTGTCTCTGGCTGGCTGCGCTGCACTTGCCCTGCCTTTGACCTCTTTCCTGTTGCCCCTAGAATCTTCACTGTCCTCTTGTGTATTTGGGGGATGTAAGAAGTTTCTTATTATAATTTCTCTCAAAATTTCTTGATCATTATTTGATTGATCTGATGTGAGGTCCTGGGTTTTGCAGCAGTAGGTGGGTGGGAACTGGGCAGCTTGCCTCCAGTCAGACTGCCATCTTGACTGGAAGTCCCTTAAAAGGTCTCTGAGGAGGGGGAATGGTGTTTTTTAAAATTCAGTTGTTTGGTTTTTTGTCAGCCCAAATTATCTCCCTCCCATCTCATATCTCCTCATTTCCCCCTACCCTTGCCCCCACCTCCATTGAGAAAGCAAGGGGGGAAAAACCCCATTATGAACAAGTATAGTCAAGCAAAACAAAGTGTAGCACTGACCACAGCCAACACGCATGTTCTCTTACTCTGGTTGCTTTCTCTCTGGAGGTGGGCCACATGTTCACCATGAGCCCTCTGGAATTGCGGTTGGTCATTGTGTTGACTTTTAAGTCTTTCTGAATTGTGTATCTTTACAATATCCTTGCTACTATATAAATTGTTTTCTCATTTCTACTCACTTGATTTTGTTTTGCTCACACCAGTCTAGCCATGTTTCTCCAAAACCATCCCCTTCATTTCTTGTGACACAGTAGCCTTCCACCGCATTCACCTGTCAGAACCTGTTCAATCATTCTCCAACACATACACAATTTCCAATTCTTTGCAATCATGAAACAAGCTACTATCAATATTTTTTAGTATGTCGGGCTTTTTTCGTCTTTCTTGGATCTCACTGGGTTATAGACCTTGTAGTGGTATCACTGGATCAGAGGGTATGCAGAATTTAATCGATTTGGGGGCAAAGTTCCAAATTACTTTCCAGAACGGGTACTGTCAGTTTCGACAGTACATCGGAGTAGAGGTTTTCCCACAGTCTCTCTAGCATTTGTCATTTTCCCTTTTTTTGTCAGCTCTGCTAGTCTAATAAGCTATACCCATCTGATGATAGGTTTCCATCTTGAGGTGGTACCTCAGAGTTGGGGTTTTTTTAACCCCATACCTTCCATTTTAGAATCTATACTGTGAATTGATTTCAAGGCAGAAGAGTGGTAAGGGCTAGGCAGTGGGGGTCAAGTGACTTGCCCAGGGTCACAGAGTTAAGAAGTATATGAGGCCATATTTTAACCCAGGACCTCCTATCTCTAGGTCTGGATTTCTATCCACTGAGCCACCTACCTTTCCCCTCTTCAGAAATATTCATTTCTCTAATTCAGGGTCCCCAAACTATGGCCTGTAGACCACATGCAACCCCCTGAAGCCATTTATCTGGACCCCACTGCACTTCCAGAAGGGGCACCTATTTCATTGGTAGTCAGGGAGAGGAGCACAGGATGCATCTGCACCTGTGGGGGAAGCCCACCACTGCCACTGGTCATTTTATGACACCCCCTGTTTTGGGGGAGTCAAATTAACATAAGACAGTGTCTTATTTTCAGGGAAAAATGGTCGGCCATTATGTTGTGCATCTGGGGGAGTATGGTTGCCATTGTACTATGTGGGAGAAGTGAGGAATGTGTTTTTCATATTACAGTCTGTAATTATGGACCATAAATATGGACCGCAAGAGGACATACACTAGTGTCGTGCCTCCCTTTTTCCTGCCGTGGAATCTGATTGCATAGGTCTTTCCCATGTGATCAGATTCCTGTGTGAGTTCACAGATCACAGTACATTTTGCCCAGGGTAGTGCAAACTGGAAGGTGGCTCTGCAATCATGCCAGTCCCTGCACCATACCAGTGTGAGCCTGAGATAAAAGTGAAGTTCCACCAATATGGCCACTGGTGAGGCTGAAATGATGTGGACTGGGAATGCTTCATTGATGGACACAGAACAGACTGCATTGATGGGGAGTGCAGTCTGTATGCCTCTGTGTGGGCAAAATTATTGTTAGTATATTGTTTTTGTAGGGCTGTGTGTGTGTATATATATATATATATATATATATATACATACATATATATATGTATGTATGTATTTTACTAATGGCAATTTGGAATCCCTAGGAAACAATGACGTCAAGAAAGAGAAAAATTGATTCGGAGTGTAGGATGTTCAAAGAACAGTGGACTTATGATTATTTCTTCATGCAGTACAAGGAAAAAGCTGTGTGTTTGATATCCCAGAATATAGTGTCTGTGTTCAAAGAATACAATTTGCGTCAACACCATTAAACTCAACATAAAGATAAATATGATTATTTGGTCAGAGATGTAAGAAAAGAGAAAATATTAAAACTGAAAAATAAATTGACAACTTAGTAAAATACTTTTGTGAAGCAGAAGCAGCTAAATATTTCATCACTGCAAGCAATTTTTCAAGTTGCCAAGCTAATAGTGTGCCCTGGCAGACCATTTGTAGAGGAAGAATTTGTTAGAGTTCCTTCTTTTTGTTGCCAAAGAGATGGGTCCAGAAAAGGCAGACTTTTAGCACAGTTAGTCTTTCAGGATCTACAATTACACAAAGGATTGAAGAAATGGGAGACAATTTGCATCAGCATTTGCAAAATTCTGCAATAAAACTTTCCTATTTTTCCTTGGCACCCAATGAGAGCAATTATATTTGTGATTCTGCACAACTTCTAATTTTTTATTCGTGGGATGAATGACAATTTCAAAGTCACAGAAGAGCTTGCCGCACTGCAAAGCATCAAAGGAACGACAGGAGAGGATATCTATGAAAAAGTTTCCCAAACTGTGAAGGATTTGGAGCTGGACTGGGCTAAACTAGCCAGTGTGACAACTGAAATGGTGCTCCTAGCATGGTGGGGTCTAAGAAAGGAGTAATTGCTTGCATTAACCAAGAGATGGACAAACGTAACCATTCTCATCCAATAGCCATACACTGCCTCATCCACTAACGAGCACTGCCATGTAGTAAATCACTGAAGTGGGACTCTGTTATGAAAATTGTGATATCTTGTGTTAACTTCATTAGAGCTAACCACAAACAAGTTTAGGAATTTCTGTCTGAGCTAAATGTTGCCACTGAAGATGTTCTGTATCACACAGAAGTATGTTGGCTGAGTCAAGGCAGAGTTTTGAGACATCTCTATGACTTACTTCCACAGATTACAGCTTTTATGCTTTCAAAACACAAAGAAGTATCGGAGCTCAATGACACAGAATGGAAATGGCACCTCACCTTTCTGACAGGTGTAACAGAGCTACTCAACAGTTTCAATGTGCAACTTCAAGGACAAGGGAAGCTCATCTATAATATGCAATCACATGTGAAAGCATTTGAAGTAAAATTAGGCCTCCTTATCAAACAAGTGAAGGAGGAAAATTTCTGCCATCTCCTCTTAACCCAGAATTTGTTAGTGGAAAAACCCTTGATTGCATTCCCAAAAGAAACATGGAAACACCTGGAAAAATTGCAAAAGGAGTTCCAATTCAGACTTAAAGAGCATCATCTCCATGAACAGGACATACAGCTTTTCTGTAACCCATTTTCTGTTGACATTGAAAATGCAGATACAATATACCAAATGGAACTGACTGAACTGTAGAATTGTGACTCTCTGAAAGACGCATTCAAGTCAAGCAGCTTGCCTAAATTCTATGCATCTTTCGCCTCTGAGACATATCCTAATCTCAGGAACCATGCACTCAAAATGGCAACTGTCTTTGGCAGTACTTATGTCTGTGAACAGACTTTTTCCAGAATGAAACATCAAATCTACTACCAGATCTAGACTAACTGATGCACACTCGCATCGTTTATTATGGCTAGCAGTAACATGTGGAACCGGACATTGACCATCTCATTAGCCAAAAGCAGGCCCATAGTTCCTATTGAAATATTGGTCAGTTTGTTGATTTCAATTTACTTGTTCTTTATTTTAAATATTGTATTTGTCTCCCCCCCCCCTTTTTTTTTACTTTAAAATAAGGTATGTGCAGTGTGCATAGGGATTTGTTCATAGTTTTTTTTATAGTCTGGACCTCCAATGGTCTGAGGGACAGTGAACTGGCCCCCTTTCTAAAAAGTTTGGGAACCCATGCTCTAATTGTTAGTGTTTTGGAGTTTTTTTATATGGTTATTGATAGCTTGGATTTCTACCTATTTTATGTCTTCTATTTATTATTTATCCATTGGGAAATGACTTGTGATTTTAAATGACTCAAGAAAGGGTCTCTCAGTTCCCTTAGATGGCTAAAAGGGCCCTTGATCAAAAAGGTGACTCTGGCTAGGCAAATGGGGGAGATTGCTCCATTTTACAGATGAAGTCATTTTGGACTGGAGTTTGTGACTTGTCCAAGTCACATATATTAATGATAGAGCCAATATTTGAATCCAGGTCCTCTTGCTCCCAGTATTTGTCTGCTTCCTTACACCATGATGATCAGCTACTTCCCTCTTTGGGGCTCTAAGGGACCAGTGGTAACTGCCTGGTCTTGAAACCATGTGGGGCCTTATTTCTTGTCTCCGTAGGAAAATAGCTTATCCCTGACTCTGCTTTTCCTGGAAACAGGCTGAAAAGACCAGGTGGGAGGATGAGATGTCTATGCTCTGTTTCTGGAAATTCTAAGCAAAGTGGAGTTCCCAGGCAGCCCTGCGGTTTTCCCAAAGGTTCATGACAGGTCTCACTCCTGGCTGGGCTAAGGGAGGCAGGGTTTGATAGAGGAAGATGCTGGGGGGCCTGACTTGTAGGCAGGTCTGAGCTCTCCAAGGGGGTGATGCTGGGAGAAGGGGAGCTGAACGTCAACTTCCTTAAATGGGCATTTTGAAGGCTCTACTGGCCAGGCCTTTGGGGTACTGGCATTGCCTGGTGGTCCTCATCAGCCTGCAGCCCATCCACTAGGATCTTATTCGGATTCTCTCCCTTAGGCCATGAGGTGGTTTAGTGGACACACCTCACAGGCTCTCAGTTCCCTTCTTGGTCTGCCTTTAGCCCCAGCTGGACCTGCCTTGCACCTCCTCCCTTTTTTCCTCTTCCCTTTCAGAGCTTTTGGCCCAGAACCCCAGCATGAGGGAGGAGGACAGGAAGTTGCTTCACAGCAGCCTTCATTCTCCTGACTTTACTCTTGGCCCTGACCTAGACTTTCAGTTGTCTGCTGGGCAGCTGGACTTTGGCTCCTGGGGCCAGTGACCTGGGGCAGATCAGGAGCTCCTAGTGAGCTGGCCTCCAGTATACCCTCCCCCATTCGCTCCTACCCTCAGCTTCCCTTCCAGGCAGAGGCAGCTCCATGCCCTCAGCCTGGGAGAGATGCTCTGCTTGGCCCTTAGCAGAGTAAATACTGGGTGAGGTGTCCCCGCTGGTGGGATGGGGCAGGCTCTCTGTCTAGTGTCTCGCCTTATTCATTAGGTAAGCATTAATGCTGGCCCTACCGCATGCCCAGTCAGGCCCTCGTGGACGAGAAACTCGGCAGGGCTGGGCGCCTAGCAGCCTCTCTGGGCCTTAGAACTAAGAATGGGGGGTGCAGAGCTCAGCAGGAGCGCGCTCCAGATGCTTGTTTGGGCCTCCTGTCTCGAGTGGGGGCTGCAGTGGAGAGAGCTGGGGCAGCTCTGCTGGGAGCGAGACTGTGTGGATGAGCGGGAAGGTCCCTCCTGGCAAGGCTGTGTGCCTGCCAAGGGTTTGCGGGCTGCATGTGGTGGGTCACGGGGAATGTGGGCAGCATCAATCCTTACAGGCTGGCAGAGATGCCTCTTGGCCCCATGTAGCAGGTGATGCCCAGGGAGCTCCTTCCTCCCTGCCTGCCCGAGGTGCCCCAGGGAGCCCGGGAGCTCCTGCTCGGCTTTGCCCACCACAGAGCTTTCCCCGTCCACAGACCCCCACCTGGTCTTGTACCTGTCTCAGCAGCTGCTGTCCAGGCTCCCAGAGTAGTCTTGGTCTCAGTTTGATCCTGGCCAGTGTCTCGGCCTGTTCAGATTTGTGACCTCAGTGAATGGAAAGGGACCAACTGGCTGCCCAGCCACCAGTGACTGCTGCTAGGGAGAATCTGAAGATGCCTGAGACAGTCTGCCCGAAGGGATTGTCAGAGGGAGCCCGAGAAGGAAGAAGGCTGTCCCACACAGAAAGATTTCATGGGGGGGAGTGCTGTGGGAGTTGGTCCTCTAAGAGAGGGTCAGGTTTGGGCATGAGAAGGGGTCAAGGGAATGAGAACAGCCCCGGTCAAGTTGATAACGGTTTCAGGGCCAAGCCAGGAAGCCTCCTTTTTGAATGTCTTTCCCTGATGGAATTCTCTGATCGTTGTCTTCTCTTCTCCATCTGGGAGCTGTTCTGAGTGATCCCTGACTTGGATGTTGTAGAAAGAATTCATGTTTCAGGGGAGGGTTGAATTAGGTGACCTCTGAGGTCCCTTCCTCCTAGCATGACCAAGGATTTGCATCCTCCGCTCTGAGATTTCCTTCAGTTTGCCCTCGAGGATGGGGCTTGTTTGCATTTTGTCTCCTCCAGTTGGAATGTGAGCTGTTGGAGGGCAGGCAGGCAGGACATGCTGTTGCCTGTCTTTGGATCTTCAGGCCCATGAGTGAGAACTGAATAAAAGTGTGCTGACTTGGTGGGAGAACACACCTCTTCTGAGATAGAAAAAAGGCAAACAGCACCCTGTGGTTTGGGGGGATCTTTGAGAGGTGGGCTGTACGTGGGGAGGAAGCCCTGTCATGCTGAGAACACGTTCAGTGTCCTATCGTGGACCCTTGGATGTCCCATACGTCCCTAAGCCTCCGTTTCCTCCTTAGTAAATTGGGACTGATAGCCTTTAGACTCTCTTCCTCTGAGTGGTGAGAGCCAAAAAGGATCTAGAGTCTCTAAAGCATTTTATAAATGACACAATGCTCCATAAGAGTCAGCAATGGAAAAAGGGGGCAGCCGGAGAGAATTCCGGGCTCTGACTGTGTGCCTTGTCTCCCTCCTTGGGCTGCCCATTGGCTCTTCCATGTGAGGACCCAGCCTGACAAGAAGTGTGGACAGCTGGGTCCTGAGCAAGGGGGAGAAGATGATGGAGACAACAAGGACAGAGAAGATATCTACAGCATACATCTGAAAATCCTTGAATACTAACTTAGACAAGCCAGTTTGTGAGGGAGGGCCTAGGGGAGACCAAGAAAAGCAGCATGTTACAGGAAGAGAGGGCTTCGGAGTCAGGGGCAGGGGAGGGGAGAGGGCATTCCTGGGCTGGGGCTGGAGGCTTGTGTGGGGCCCTGGGGGCAGGGGGGAAGTAATGCCCGAGAAAGGAAAGCCAGAGGGATTTAAAGGCAGAACAGAGGCCTTCCTATCTTCCTATCCCTGGACTAGACCTTCACAGAGTTTTGACAACTGTATGTCACTAAATAGACACAAATTCACATTCCACAAATGTGGACTTTGCATAAAGAATTCTGAAAGAAATCTGCGTTCCCCAAAACACCCCTGTTAACTTTCGGTGCAGCAGCGTGCTCTCCCCTGCTCCTGCCCCTTGGCTTGGCACTCCTCAGCCCCCCAAAACCAGAACCGAAAAACTGACAAGGAAAGGCTCCTGTGGGGGCTGGATCAGAGAAAGAGACCTTTGCTTTATTCTGCCCTTTCCCATCTGTTCTCCTCGTGTCTCCCCTTGCCCCACATTTGCCCCCCCCAGGTGTTCTTCCTCTTAGTTCTGGCCAGCTCCCCCTATGCTGGCCCCCTCCCTCTACAAGTGCAGGGCCCCTTCCTGCCCCCCTCCCTTCACTGTCCATGGGCACATTTGCAATATGGAAAAACCACTTTAAGCAGGACAGGCCATTTCCAGAAGCAAGAACTGTATGTAATTGGTTCCCTTTGTCATCCCTTTTATGCATTTAAAAACATTTTCCTGAAAAAGGGTCGACAGGCTTCACCAGCTGTCTGCCACCCCCTGACTATGGGACTGCAGGAATGCTAGAGGCAAGAGGAAGGATCCCTAGGTGAGCTCCGCTGCTGCGGGAGGGCCCTGGCAGAGAATCTGTGGGCATGTGGGCAGGGCCAGGCATTTCCTTTGAGCCTTCTCCCAGCCCTCGAGGTCAAAGGAACTTTCTAGACCATGAGGCAGAAGGTGAGATGGGGCAGTGGGTAGCCCAAGGAGCTTGGAGGCAGGATGGCCTGAGTTTCGGTGGAGTAATAAGAGCGCTCAGCTTCTGAGAATTGGGAGAATAAAAGAAGGTCTTCTTTCCAACGTTCTTTGAGGCCAACTACAAATGCTGGTTATTATTACTCTATTCTTCTTAGAATCTAGTTGTAGGGACACGAGAACAGGCCTAGAGAGATTAAGGGTACAGCCCCAGTCACGCAGGTAGCAAAGTAGTCCATCACCAATCTGAGCCCCAGGATCCCTCCCTACCTGAGGCGGAAGCTTCTTTCGAGGTCATCTGGACAGACGCCCCTCTCCCCTCCACTGGCCAGTAGAAGAAATGAAGTGACACCAACAGATAGCTGCCGCCGAGCTTGGAGTCGAACCCTTTCCTCTAGCCCACTATCATGCCCTGGACTTTCTGAGGCATGGGCCACCTCTGCTGCTGCTTCTGCCAAGACCTGGCCTGCTTGGTGCCACTGCAGGCTTGGGCATGCCTTGGTGCAGCCTGGCTGATTTTTGTCCCCACTTGGTGTCACCTGGTCAAATCAGGAGCCTCCCATGGAAGAGGCAGGAGGAGGCTGGGGGCAGGTGTGAGGAGGTTGGGGTTTCAGCGACTTTCCTAGTCGTCCTCGCTCTTCTTAGGGTGGGCATTAAAGACAGTTCTTGGGCTGAGTTGAAAGTCTGCTTGGCTGCCAGTCTGACCACCGAAGAGAGTGGCACGTCTGAGCCCAGCTAGAGAAGGAAGTATAGATGAGGCATACTCTTTCGTACAAGGCTTGAGGTGGGATAGAGTTGAGAAAAACGCCTCCCCAGGTGCCCAAGAAGGTCTTGCTGAGTGACCAGCCTCGAAGCCGTGGTGCTCTAATCACATTTTCTTCCCCTTCTCCCTCTTTCTTTTTCCACAGATGTTGAAGTTTCATTTGGCCCAAAGGGGCCTAAGGCTCCTAAGTATCCGACATGCCTCCATGATGCCCCCCTCAAACGCCCAACACATCAAGTACAAGCCCATCAAGAAAGTCATGGTGGCCAACCGAGGTGAGGGAAAGATCCTACCTCCCTTCCCAGCCCGCCCTGACCTGGGGCCGATGCCCAGGAATCCCTTGGCCCTTCCCCTCTCCTGCCCCACCGCCTCTGCCCATCTAGTCTTTGGTTCTGGTCCTTCCCAGGTGAGATAGCCATTCGAGTGTTCCGGGCCTGCACGGAGCTTGGCATCCGCACCGTGGCCGTGTATTCCGAGCAGGACACTGGGCAGATGCATCGGCAGAAGGCAGATGAGGCTTACCTCATTGGCCGTGGTCTTAGCCCAGTGCAGGCCTACCTGAACATCGCAGACATCATCAAGGTGGCCAAGGTAAGCAGAGTGGGAGTGGGAGGGCTGAGGGGAATGGGGAGCTTAACGAAGGGGCTCTGAGGGTGTGCATCCCCCCTAACTCCTGCCTTGGGCTTCCCTGGGCAGGAGAATGATGTCGATGCCATTCACCCCGGCTATGGGTTCTTGTCGGAGCGTGCTGATTTTGCTCAGGCCTGTCTGGATGCTGGGATCAAATTCATTGGCCCCAGCCCTGAAGTGGTGCGCAAGATGGGGGACAAGGTGGAGGCCCGGGCCATTGCCATTGCTGCAGGTAAATGGTGGGGCCTGGGGGGGGGGGGGAGAAGAGGAGCTGCCCGTGAAAGGGCCTCAGAAAGGCAGCGCCTGAGGGGATTGCAGCGGGAGGATCCCAAGCCTTGTTACTACAGAGGTTCCGTGCTTCTGTCTTTCCACAGGTGTCCCAGTGGTTCCAGGCACAGACACCCCCATCTCCTCCTTACACGAGGCTCACGAATTCTCCAAAACCTATGGCCTCCCAATTATCTTCAAAGCTGCCTATGGAGGCGGGGGTCGTGGCATGAGGGTCGTACAAAACTTTGAGGTAAACGAGTTGGGGGATGGAAGCAGAATTATGGGAGTCAGAAAGACCCGTCTTTAATAGAGCCCATCAGGGGTTTTACCTTCTCATACCTGAACCCTCCAAAAACCTTGACCCAGAACGTGTGGAGTGTCAGGGCAGAGCTGTGGGCAAACCCTAGCGGAAGGGGGCCAGGATGGGTTGTGAGACCTAGAACTGGGGGGACCAGTCTCTGCCTTGCTCCCATGCTTCAGGAATTGGATGAGAATTTTAACCGGGCCTATTCCGAGGCCCTGGCCGCCTTTGGGGATGGGACTCTGTTTGTGGAAAAATTCATTGAGAATCCACGCCACATTGAAGTGCAAATTCTGGGTAAGTACCCCTTCCGTGGGCACTGCCTTCTGTCCCTGAGGAGGCCCACTCCAGAGCAGTGGCCTTTGGGAATTGGGAGCAGAGTGAGAGCCTGGACACCCCTTGGCTTCCCTCCACCGTCCTTTGTCCTACAGTGTCAAGAGCAGAGCTCAAAAGGCCTCTTTCAGGGCCGGGAGCTTCAGGGTGGTCTTTTCGGGGCCTGGTGAAGGATTCTTGGGTTTCTGGCAAGTAGGGGGGACCTTGGGGAGATTTGGAGGAGTCACCAACTGAGGAGTGAGCCCAGCTGTGTCCCTACCTCCAGGGGACCAGCATGGGAACATTGTGCACCTCTACGAACGGGACTGCTCGATCCAGCGGAGGCATCAGAAGGTGGTGGAGATTGCTCCGGCCACTCTCCTGGACACCCAGCTCCGGAATCGCCTGACCAGTGATTCGGTCAAGTTAGGCAAGCAGGTGCAGAGTCAAAGGCCCAGTCAGCCACCCAGCCTTTCCGCCTGGGGCATCTGGGAACAGGTTCCAGAGGAGCCTGGAGGGCGCAGTTGTGGGGAGCCATGGGGAGGTGTTGGAGAGAGGGGGAAAGGATACCTGGGCTCTCCTAGCTTTGGGGCCATCAAGAATCCCCCAAGGCCAAAGAGAGAGCAAAGAGGCTCCTCAGCTGCTGCTGGCCCTGCCCCTCCTCCGCCACTGCCCCCTATGGTACCTGCCCTATGGACCCCACTCTAATTTGGTTTTTCCAGCCCAGCTTTAGTTTAACCTTTAGAATTAAAAAGGGAGTAAAGCTCCTGGAAGAAGGCCCCACGAGGCGGAGTCTGAAGATCAGCCTTCCCCCAGGAAGACCATTCTCTGCTCCCCTCCAGTCTGAGGTTTATCCGTTATGGCCCAGTGACTGGCACTCTTAGGTCACCACCTTTCAGACTTCTGGCCCCATGCAGCAGCTGAGACCCAGGGAGGCATGGCCACCCGGCAGGCAGCACTGTGGGTGCTGGATCCCAGGCTCTTTGACCCCCAAGCCAGGACTGCCCCTTCCTCAAAGGCCCCAGTAGCCTTCCTTTCCCTCAGGGCCCTTGGCTCAGCAACTGGGGGCACATTCCCAAGGGGGCTTCAGGGGCAATCCCGGCAGCCTCCCTCTTCCCAGGCTTCTGCTTTCCCTCTTAGTGCACTGTATTGAGCCTCTGGTGTTGGCTGGAGGAGAAAAGGCTTGGGGTTATGCCCTTCTGGCCTCGCTTGTCTGGCTTCCTGGCCTCACTGGGCTCTTCCCACAGGTGGGCTATGAGAACGCTGGCACAGTGGAGTTCCTCATAGACAAACACGGCAAACACTATTTCATCGAGGTCAATTCTCGCCTACAAGTGGAGCACACGGTCACCGAGGAGATCACCCAGTGAGTGTGGGGAGAATGAGCGAGCCAGGGCTGCCCCAAGGGAAGGGGCCCGGAGGTGGGCCGCAAGCCCCCAAGAGCCTGATGGCCAGGTGGCCCCAAGGGCAGGCACCAGCTTTGGTCAGCAGGGAGCTGTCCAGGAGCCCAGGTGCTGAAGTATGCAGCCCCAGCTGGAAGGCCAGCTTCGGGCGCTGCCTTTCTGGATGTCTGTCCAGTTCAGGGTCTAAGGGCCCGAGGGCATCCTGACTCCCCAGGACCCAGCCAACCTTCCTCCCAGCTCTGCTGTGCTTATGGGGAAACAGCCCTCAGGCCACGTGAGGCAGAGTCCATCCCTGGTTCACCATAGCCCCCTGGTCAGCAGGCTGTTACTGCCCTTCTTCAGTAGGATTCTACTGGTGACCCCCTGGGTGTTGGGTACAGAGCAACAAGGCAAAAACAGAGCAGTTCTTGTATTCCAGGGGCTACATTCTGCCTGGTGCCCCCTTGGTACAGGGCACTTTGGGGGAATGGAGCCAGCAGACATCCTGGTGCCCTTGCCTGGGTGCCTCCTCCCTACCATGGCCCAGGCCTAGCTGAGCTGACAGGGAGGTTGAGGGGGAGAAGGAGGAGAACCATGTCATGGGGTGGGGGTGGACCCAGGTAGATCTCCGTTTCCCTGGGCATTTCTCCAGCTGCTATTCGGTCTAATTTTGACTCCTCTGAATATCTCTCACTGCTGTCGTGGGAGGCAGGAGAGGGTGGGCACCGATGGGAGCCAGTAGCTGAAGAACCGGGTCCTATGCCACAGGGCCAGCAGGGGAAGGAGAGGTGCCTGGACACCAAGGGGCTGGCCAGGCTGTGGATTTCCTCCACCCCTTTCCCCCAGTGTCTGGTTCTGGTTCTATTGCTGATTAGCTATTTGCCCTGGGGCCAGTCACTTCCTGGCTCTGGGCCTCAGTTTCTTCATCCGCAGGATTGTCTTGGTTCATCCCAGATGTTTTTTCCCCTCACTCCGGGCTAGAGCACATGTGACTGTCACCCCCAACCCCCAAGGACTCACCCTTCTGTGCTCACTCTGCTGCCCTTTCCTGCAGCGTAGACCTGGTCCATGCCCAGATCCATGTAGCTGAGGGCCGGAGCCTGCCGGATCTGGGCCTTCTGCAAGAGAATATTCGAATCAGCGGTTGTGCAATCCAGTGTCGGGTGACAACAGAGGACCCGTCTCGAGGCTTCCAGCCAGACACTGGCCGGATCGAGGTGAGGAGTGCCGAGTTTGCCTTCAGTCACCTGGTGGCCTGGTGGCTTCATTCCCTGCTTGTCGTAGGCGCTCCTTTTATTCAGTTCCACAAGAGGCTCGCTCGCTCGCTCGCTCGCTCAGGCTGCCTTCCTGGAGTTTGCCGTCAAGCTGGGGGCACAGACTCCCTGCCTCAGGCTGGCTCCTGCCCGAGCTGTGAGCACCAGAGGGCGGGGGGGACACGATCTGCAAGGCCAGTAATGGCAACCCCCTGCCCCAGCGCTAAGCAAACATCCATTCGGGGGTGGCCAGATAGTCCAGATGATGCTCAGCAGATGCGCCAAGTTCTTAATTGAACGATGGTCAGACCAGTCCAAAAACCCAAAGAGGGCCAGACTGGAGAAGCCTCCCTTTTGTCTCTGCAGAGGTGAGGGGCTGTGGGTGTGCAGTGTAGCATGCAGACCCTGTGAGATACAGGGAACAGGTCAGTTGGTTTTGCTGAATTTGGTTATAAAGGTTTGTCATGAGGAAGAAGAGAGATGAAAGATTAAAAATCTGCCCTCCACACCCCAAAAGCTCCGTCCCAGGGCAAGTGACTCGGAAGCCTGAGAGGAGCAGATAATGCTAAAGGTCCAGCTGGCAGATTGCGGACTTGGCTAAGGGAGCCCACCGGGGCCTGCTGAGGTCAGACACCCGGCTCCAGGCCTGGGGACAAGGGATGGCAGCCACCCAGATCCCTCTGATGGAAGCAGAGGGGCAGTGAGGACAGAGGTCACCAGGGCTTCCTGGTCACTGGCCTGCTTGTCCCTTGTTTGCACATGGCAACGGCCCCTGAATCCATCCCGTTCTGCAATCAGCCCTCAGCCTTTATGGTTCCTGGTGCCCTCTGAGGCCTCCCTCGTTTGTTCTCTGAGTGATGCACCCCTGGGCCCCGCTCCCTCCCTTCTGTCTCTCACCACGGCTAAGAATACCTCTGTCTTCTGTGTGTCAGCAGAGCAGCTGCCAGCAGAGCTCTTGACATCTCCCCCATCTGGCCTGGCCCCTCGGGAGAGCCCAGAGAGGAGAGGAGGGTCTGCAGAGCAGGACCCTGACTGTCTGAGAGGAGACAGGCCAGAGGCCAGGCCCCGGGGGAGCCCCCTGAGCCTCAGTTGCTCCAGCTCCCGGGGCCTTGGCCAGGAGGCTGTGCTTCTCCCTCTCCTCCTCATAGCCTGGCTCACCACAAAATATTTTTAGCTGACAGTTCCTGCGCTTACTTGAGTGCTTCCCCTTAAATATTTTATTAAGTTCTTCTTTATTGAACACAACAGGCCTCTGCCCCCGAAGGATGGAGCACAGGGCATTGGGTGCCTCCCTCTGGGGAAGTCGTGCTGTGGACCCCTCCCTTGCAACGGCAGGCTTGTCTGTGTGTGGATGTGCGTGCTTACCTATGTGTGTGTCTGCCCCGTCTATCCTTTGGCCTCTGGCTCTGCCTGGCACTCACTCTTACGGCTGCTCTGTCTCTTGGAAGCAGATTGTCTCGGCTTCTCTTTATTCATCAGCCCCAAGAGCTCGGCCCTCCCAGCCTCATCCTGGCTGCAGCCTCCTGCCTGCCTGTCTCCCAAGTCTCTTCACCAGCTTCTTATCCATCCATTTTCCCCAAGTGCTGCCCGTCTTGCTGGCCTTGTTCTCCTTTGCTATTTCTCCGTCTCTCCTTTTGCTCTTCCTGTATTTGCTGAGTGTCCCTCTTTGCTAGGAAGATGACAGAATGCCCAGAGCTGGGTATTGGGCTTACTGCCTGGCCCTTCACTCACTCTCTGGGTAAGGGCCTCAGTCTCCTCTTCTCTAAATGGGCTCCTCCAAGGCCTGGACACGTCTCCCGGCCTTGGGCTGTCGGCGGTACCCCCCTTGTTTTCAGGAGAGAGGAGAGGGGCCAAGAAAGGCCCAGTGACTGACCCTCTGAGCTCTTGCTCGCCCCATCAGATGGCCTTGGCTGAGTCTTCTTCCTTCTGGCTCCAGTCCTCCCACCTCTCCTTCTGTGTCCCCCCTTCATCCTGGTCATGGCTCCCCTTCGCATGGGGGCATGTGTGGAGGGGGGTGTCTCCTCAGATTTCTTCCTTTCCTTCTGGGGAGAAGTAGTATCTCCAGGCCCGATTCCCAGATCTCAAGCTCAGCCCTCATGTCTCCCGAGCTCCACTATCTGACCAGCTAGAATGGAACGTTCCCTCCTGGCCCCAACAGCTCATTTCCCTTTCTCGCAGCCCTTCCCTAGTCTTCCCGACTTACTTTCACGGGTGGCCCTGGCCTTCCAGTCACCTGTCCTCCAGGCCACCCCTCACCCCACAGGTTCAGGCAGGAGCCACATCTCGAGGCTTTGGCCTTCTTTCCTTGTCCCCTGGGGTCTGAGCCATGACCGTGGCCGCTGGGATCTCTCCCTACTTGGGTCCATCCTCCATTCAGCCACTAAAAGGATCTTCCTGAAGCTCACATCTGACCGTGTCAAACCCCACTCAGTAAACTCCCTCTAGGAGCAAACCCAGAATTCTCTGTCTGGTGCTCGACACCCTTGATCCCCGCTTCTCCTGTGTCTCTGCTTCTCTCTGCCTCCGCTGTGGTCCAGCCGGGACCCCCCACTCCTCCCCTGCCTCCACTGTGGTCTGGTCGGGACCCCCCTCTCCTCCCCTGCCTCCACTGTGGTCTGGTCGGGACCCCCCTCTCCTCCCCTGCCTCCGTTGTGGTCTGGTCGGGACCCCCCTCTCCTCCCCTGCCTCCACTGTGGTCTGGTCGGGACCCCCCTCTCCTCCCCTGCCTCCGTTGTGGTCTGGTCGGGACCCCCCTCTCCTCCCCTGCCTCCACTGTGGTCTGGTCGGGACCCCCCTCTCCTCCCCTGCCTCCGCTGTGGTCCAGCCGGGACCCCCCTCTCCTCCCCTGCCTCTGCTGTGGTCCAGCCGGGACCCCCCTCTCCTCCCCTGCCTCCATTGTGGTCTGGTCGGGACCCCCCTCTCCTCCCCTGCCTCCACTGTGGTCTGGTCGGGACCCCCCTCTCCTCCCCTGCCTCCGCTGTGATCCGGCCGGGACCCCTCACTCCTCCCCTGCCTCCGCTGTGGTCTGGTCGGGACCCCCCTCTCCTCCCCTGCCTCCGCTGTGGTCCAGCCGGGACCCCCCTCTCCTCCCCTGCCTCCACTGTGGTCCGGCTGGGACCCCCCTCTCCTCCCCTGTGGTCTGGTCGGGACCCCCCTCTCCTCCCCTGCCTCCACTGTGGTCCGGCCGGGACCCCCCTCTCCTCCCCTGCCTCCGCTGTGGTCCGGCCGGGACCCCCCTCTCCTCCCCTGCCTCCACTGTGGTCCGGCCGGGACCCCCCTCTCCTCCCCTGCCTCCGCTGTGGTCCGGCCGGGACCCCCCTCTCCTCCCCTGCCTCCTTGCTGTTCCTTAGACCCAGCACTCCCGTTGGCTTGGCCCGGCTGCCCTCCATGCCTAGAACACTCTTGGCTCCCTGGCGTCCCCTCTCCTGTTCTCCCTCTGCTAGTGCCCCCCCTTTGAGGTGACCCCCACCCCACAGAGTGCTTCAGCTGTGGACTTCCTTGCTGGCTGGAGTGTGAGCTCCTCGCAGCCCTGGCCCTTAGCATGGTGCTTCTGCCCCCGGGACCTGGGATGCTCTCCCTCTTGGCTTCCCTGGCCTCCTCAGCTCAGCTAAAAACCCCACCTTCTCCAGGAAGCCTTCCCGAACTCCTTTAACGCGAGTCCCTTCCTTCTCTGGAGGATTCCCAGTTTGTCCTGTCTGTCGTCTCCCCTATTAGCCTGGGAGCTCCCTGAGGATAGGGACTGTTTTTGGACTTTCTTTGTATACTTACTAGCTGTGTGAGTCACTTAGCCTGTTTGCCTCCGTTTCCTTACCTGTAAAATGGGGAGAATTAGAGCACCCACATCCCAGGGTGGTCGTGAGAATCAGCCCAGGGTCTGGCACAGACTAGGCAGCTGGCGGCACTCTAGAGGATGGATACACCTGAACTCCAGTCCTGCCTCAGACCCTTCCTAGCTGTGTGACCCTGGGCAAGTCACTTCACCCCCATTGCCTACCCCTTATTGCTCTTGGAACCGATACACAGTATTGATCCCAAGACAAAAGGTCAGGGTTTGAAGAAAAAAGAAAAGGGGTTCATGAATCCTCGGGAAGAGGGATGGATGGGAAGGAGAAAATCGAGGCCCTTCAGGCACAGAGCAGGTGCTCGCTTCACAGCTGCTTGTTGACTGACGGATCGTGTCTGTGCCCGTTGGTCCTGGGAGGCCGGGAGGGCCCCGCATGTCAGCACAGATCCCCGCGTCACTGTCTGCCTTTTCTCTGGCAGCCTCTCCTCCCTATGGGCTTCTCTCACCGAGCAGGAGGAGGAGGAGGAGGAGATGCGGGGGCTGGGAAAGGGGGGGCCCTGGGTTCATTGCAGAGTGTCACGAGCCAAAGGGAAGAAGATTTAACCCTTCCGGGCTCTGGAGTCCCACCCAAGGACCAGTCCCTCTCCTCCCCCTCCCATTTGAGCCCTCCGGTTCCTTTTGCCACTGACTCTGCCCTTATTTCCACCAGGTGTTCCGTAGTGGTGAGGGGATGGGCATCCGCTTGGACAACGCCTCTGCCTTCCAAGGGTCAGTCATCTCCCCGCACTACGATTCCCTGTTGGTCAAAGTCATAGCCCATGGAAAGGACCAC
Organism: Monodelphis domestica; assembly: GCF_027887165.1. Taxonomy (NCBI): domain Eukaryota; kingdom Metazoa; phylum Chordata; class Mammalia; order Didelphimorphia; family Didelphidae; genus Monodelphis; species Monodelphis domestica. The sequence continues at coordinate 6,590,046 of NC_077232.1, forward strand.
CCCACGGCGGCCACCAAGATGAGCCGGGCACTAGCCGAGTTCCGGGTCCGAGGGGTCAAGGTGAGTGTGGCCAAGGCCTGCCTTGTCATGTCTGTCTCTAGGGCCTTCCAGGGTCGCCGGGGTCTCCACACACTGCTTGATGGCTCGGCACCAGCCCTCTCTCTCTCTCTCAAGCGGGGCTGCCTCTTGGGACCTCAGGGCTCATCTGGCCGCTTGTCAGACCCAGGCCAGGGAGCTTTTCCTGAGTGATTCTCAGAAGGCTGCCCGGGCAGGCTGGGAGCCTCGGCTCTGCCCCCAGGGAGGGGCCTGTGGACAGCAGATTGCCAGGTAGCCCACTGGGGAAGATGGCCGCAGATGCTCTAGGGCGCTCTGGGCCCTTCGGATCCCATCTCAAGAACTCTGGCCATCCCCATGAAGCCTGGGGGGTACTCACTATGGGGCTGGCATGGCCTCGCTCCCTCCCCTCAGCCCTTGTCTGATGGTGTCCTAATTGTTTTCTCTGCCCTTTGGGGGGAACAAGAGGGGCCCTTTGTATATCCGGTCTCTGCTTGCCCAGGCGGCCCAGGGCGGGTGCTGCACGGCACAGCATCCCTGCCGTGGCACTCATCTCCTCCCCTCTCCTTGCTCGGCCCGGCACGTGTGGCCGTCTGTTCCTCCTGGGATGGCAGCTCGCCGCCATGGTGGCCGAGGCCTCCCTTCTCTGGCTGCGGTGATGGGTGCCTGAGCCCCTGTCAGCATGGCACACCACAAGCCTCCCTGCTGGCCTGGCTCGGCTTCCCCCCCAACCTTCTTCTCCTCGGGGACATCCCCGGGCCTTGTGGCCCCGTATTCTCCCCGCTGCCCTGTGGCACGACGGCTTCCCTGATGTCCTCAGGAAGCATCTGCCAGGCTGGGGTCATCAGGCAAGAGAAAGCCCAGGAGAGGGCAGGGAAAGGCGGAGCAGGCTGCCCGACACCCCCGGCTCCTCCGGCTCCTCCTGCTGCTCCTCCGTATCTTTGGGAGGCGCTTTCCAATGCTGTGTGTGGAGGCCGTCCAAAGGAGCGAGTGGCAGGCCCTGCGAGGAGTGTGCCTGGCTCGGCCTTTGGCTCCCCAGCGTCTCCTCTGACCTCGGCCCGTGCCGCCAGCCAGCGTTCCCAGGGCCTGTGCTCTGGCCACTTCCTCCTCGTCCTCCGTTCTCTGGAAGGTCTCGTCTGTGGCTGAGGTAGCTGGTTAGCCAGACAGGCAGGCAGGGAGCTGTGGGTGCTTGGCCCGGGCACCTCTCGGCCTCCACTTGTTTCAGTATCTGGCCCCTGGGGTCCTCGTCAGCACAGGGCAGCCAGGAGTGCCCTGGGAAGGCAGGGCCCACGTTCGGGGGCCGTCAAGAGCCAGGCGTCCCCGTCTCCCAGCACAGGCCAGGCTGGAGCAGATCCCTTCAGACCAGAGCCCGGCCATTCTGGGAAGGACTTCTCTCCTACTCGTGCCCCTTCGGTGCCGCCCAGGCCTCTGCGGGGCCCTTCTCTGGGCCTGGTCCCCGCAGCCACCTCCCGACCACGGACGAGGCCGAGCCCAGCTTAGGTGTCCCTGGCATTTTTATTAAGAATAAAAACAGGAATCCAGGCTAATTCCCTGTAGCCCGCTGCCCCGCAGTGCGCGAGCACCTCTTATCTAGGCTTTCCAGCCCCCTCGCCCACGGCTGCAGGGGGACAGGATTAGGGAAAGGTGTTTTTCTTCCCCAAATTACGAAGGGGGAACTGAGGTACAGAGAGTTAAAACTGGGACTGAGCCCCAGAAATCCAGGCTCCTCAGCCACGGAGCGCTCCCTCCACTCCGTGCGCTTCTCCCCACTGGTGTCTTGGCCCCGCGCTCGAGGCCTGCTCTGACCGCCGCCCCTGCCAGGCTCTCCGGGATGAGATGTGACCCCAGAGACGGGGGAGCTCGAGAGAAGGGAGGCCCAGCGGCCCCCTCCTCTTTCCTGTCCTTGGCCCTGGAAGCTCGGGCCTCCTCCTCCCTCACACCACGCTCTCCTCCAGTCGCTCTCCGCTGCCCCCGGCCCCGCGGCACGCAGCCCCGAGTAACCCGCCGTGAACCGAGTGACTCCGCCGGGTCCAGGCCCCACCCAGGCGCCGGGCATACCCGTAGCAGCCGCCAGTCTCTCCCAAGTCCAGGGAGCAGCTCCTTTGGGGGCGGGGCGGGGGGCTCCGGGGAGGGTGGGGCTTCGGGATGGGGCTGGGGCCTCCGCCGTTGGTTTGGGAGTGCACGTGGCTGAGCTTGAGCGGGAGGCGGGCGGCCCCGGCCCCCCGGCCCCGAACCAGCAAGGCCACCGTGAAGACCAGTAAGGCAGCCACCAGGACGCCCCCCACAGCCACAGTCAGGGTCCCCCCGAGCACGTGGGCCTGCAAGGCGTGGCACAGGGGCATGGCTGGCAGTGTAGAGAAGTGGGCACAGCCCAGCAGCCTCGTAGCCGTGAGGTCAGAGGGCACAGCAGCAGGTGACAGGGCCAGGAGGCAGAGGTCGTAGTCGGCCCCGGGCACCAGGTGCTTCAGCAGGAAGTGGCGGCTGGAGGCGGGGATGATCCTGCGGGGAAGGACAGGGTCAGTGGCGCCAAGAGCCTCGCCAGGCGCGCCCACGGTGGGCCCTCCTGCTCAGCTTATGTGTGTGCGCATGCGTGCATGCGGAATGCAGACAGGTGGGAGGGGGAGGGGCAGAGGGGGAGGGAGGGGGGCGGCTCTCACCGGTAGATGAGGGTCTCGTCCTCGCTGCTGTTGTACTGAATCTGGAACATCCAGATGGGCTCTTCGGGCCGGCCTGGGCCCCAGCTCACCAGCCCCGACGTGGCGGTCACTTCGGACACTTCCACCGTGGGCCCCGCCTCCTGGGTCCCTTCCCCCTCCGCAGCAGTCCGGGCTGAGGCTGCGATGTCCGAGGGCCCCGGCCGGGCCCCACCTGCGCTACCGTTCCCGCCGTGGGGCAGGGCCAGCACCCGCAGCTCCACCCGGGCTGTGGCCTCCCCCGCCGCGTTGGTGGCGATGCAGGTGTAGTCGCCAGCGTCCCCCGCGCCCGTGACCCCGATCTCCAGCGTCCCGTTGGGGAAGGCCTGGGCCCGGGAGGAGTTTCCCACCAGCCGGTCGTCCGGCCCCACCCAGTGCATGGTGGGCGCGGGGTCTCCCAGGGCGCGGCAGCGCAGCAGGGCCCGCTGGCCCTCCAGCACCCACAGCCGCTGCGTGTGGCGGGCGATGAGCGGCGGCTCGCAGGAGAACTCGCCCTCGGGCACGGCCCAGAAGTAGCGGCCTGCCAGCCCCGGCGGGGACGCGCACGTCTCCAGGTCGTCGGGCCGCGCCAGGCGCCGCAGCCACAGCAGCTCGCAGTTGCAGTGCAGCGGGTTCCCGCCGAAGCTGAGCACCAGCGGGCTGGGCGAGGCGGCCGTGTCGAGGCCTCGCGAGAAGATGGGGTCGGGCGCCAGCGTGGCCAGGCGGTTGGAGGTCAGGTCGAGGCGGGAGAGCTGGCCCAGCTGCGCGAAGGCCCCCGGGGGCAGCGCGTCGATGAGGTTGTGGTCCAGGTTGAGCGTGTGCAGCACCAGCATGGCGCCGATGCCGGCCCAGGGCACCTGGCGCAGGTTGTTGTAGGACAGGTCCAGGTCCTCCAGGCTCTCCAGGAAGTCGTCGAAGGCGCCCGCCGCGATGCTGCCCAGCTGGTTGCTGCTGAGGATGAGGTGCTGCAGGTTGATGGGGCCGCGGAGGCTGCCGGCGCCCAGCTCGGCCAGCCGGTTGCCGTCCAGGTGCAGCGAGCGCAGGCTCTCCAGGTCCCCGAAGGAGCGCGCCCCGATGCGGTTGATGGCGTTGCGGGATAGCGTCAGGTCCACCAGGCCCGTCATGTTGCGGAAGTCCGGGGGCCCCAGGGCCTGGATGAAGTTGTCGGCCAGCCGCAGCTCCACCGTGCGCCGGTCCACGTTGGGCGGCACAAAGAGCAGCCCTCGGTGGGCGCACAGGGTGCTCAGGGACTCGGAGAGGTTCTGGCAGGTGCAGGGGAGGGGGCAGCCCAGGGCCCCGCTGGCCAGCAGCAACAGCAGGAGCGGAGAGGCCATGGTGGGCACCCTGCAGCGGGAGGGAGGGGAGACTGGGCACCGGGACGAGGTGGCACCGCGCGCGAGCAGAGGTCAGGCGGGAGGAAGGAAGGGGCTCCCTTGGCACCGGCTGCAGCTCCTCCTCCTCCCCGGGCTTCGCCGCGGGCCAGACCCGGGGAACTTCTTCCCGGAGATCTCTTCGGAATCTCCCCCCTCCCCCCACACTCCACCCCACCCCCTCCCCCTCCCGGGGCTCCTCCCCGCACCTGCCTCCTCCCCCCCTGCCCCGCTCCGCCCCCGCCGCCCCTCACCTGCAGCGGGGCGGCCTCCCGGCCGTAGGTCCCTCCCCGGCCCAGGCTGCTCCTCCTCCTCCTCCTTCTCCTCCGGGCTCAGGGGCTGCGGCGGCTGTGGTCCAGGCGGTCCAGGCGGCGGCTGCGGGCCGGGCTCCCCCCTGGGCCCCCGCACCTCCCGCTCGGCCACCCGCCGGGGCGAGGGCGGGGGCGAGCTCCAGGGCTGGCCGCCGCCCGCAGGGCTTGGCCTGGGGCCCAGGCCCTCCCCATGGCGCGCGGGGCTGCGGCCCCGGACCCTGGCCCTGGCCTCTCGGCTCCGACTCCGGCTTGGGCTCCCGCTCCGGCTTGGGCGCGGGTGGGGGACGCGCGGCGCGGGCACGAGGCGCGCGCGCTGAGGGGGAGGGGGCGTCGGGGGACGCGCGGGGATCCACCTGCGCCGGGTCCCAGCCGCCCGCTGTCACTTGGCCACGCACCCCCACGTCGGTCCGCGCACCGCGGCGCCCAGCCGGCCCGGGCTGCCCCGCGCGATCGCGCCCTGCGCCGTGCCGCAGTCTCAGCAGCAGCGGCGGCAGCAGAGCCGCACCCGCTCCCACGCTGGCGCCCAGCCTCCTCCCGCCTGGGCGGGGTGGGGGGCCGCAGCAGCCCCCAGCATCACCCGGAGCCGCGGGCCACGGCCACGGCCACGCACACACGCTCACTCCTGCTCCCACTCTGAAGGTCACGATCGTTCTGCATCACTGAGTCACGTGGTGGCACACCACCGGCGCGGCCGTACACACTCACCGGCCCGGCCCCCGCCCGGCCCGGCCAGCCCCCAGACGCCGCTCCCCTTCCCCTGCCGAGGTGACAGACGCCCAGGGCGTGGCCCGACCCCGCAGCCCCTTCCACACCCTGAGGTGGAGATGCTCGCTCTTCCCCTCCCGAGCGGTCTGTGTGCGCGCGCCAGTGCGCCGCTAGGCAGGCTGAGGCGATTTCCCAGCAGGCCCTCTTCTCCCCTCCTCCTCCTCCTCCTCTTCCTCCTCCCGGCTGGGCCCCCAGCCCCCAGGCACAGCCCCGGCCTGACCCGCGGCCTTCAGGCACCCCCTTCTGCCTTACTCCAGCTGCTTCTGCCCGCCCGCCCGCCCTGCCTTCTCCAGGCTCTGAGGACCCTCCGCAGGTTTTGCTGGGCGGTTCACTCTGTGGGCTTCAGAACCCCTCCCCCGACCCCCCCTTGGCTGGTGCTGCCCCCGTTCTGGGTTCTGTGGACGTTCTGGTGATCCCCCGCCATCCCGGGAAGAACGATGTGTCCCGGTGGTGTCCGGCGCAGTCTGGCGCAGCCGCTTTGGGAAGGCTTGGAGGAGCCCCCTTGTGACCCCATCACAGTCAGCCCCCCAAGGCTGCTCCGAAGGGAGGCAGGGAAAGGCCTTTCTCAGCTGCTCCAGTGGGGCTCCGCAGCTAGTTCTGCACACTGTTGAGGTCACCTGGAAGGTTCCAGGCAGAGCAGAGGTCAGCCATGACAGGAGAGGAGGATGTGGCAGTCCCTGGGCCCAGGGGACTGCCCAGGCCTCCCGGCCACTCCGTCTCCAAACACCCTGGGCCAGAGTTCTTCCTCTGGCACCTTGCAGGGATTCTGGGAGGCTCCGGGGTACCTGGGGCAGCCTCTGCCCCTGCCTAGCACTCCCTGGCCTTCAAGCTGCCTGTTCACTTGCCATTTTCCTTCCTTCCCTCCTCCCTTCCTCCCTTCCCTCCTTCCTTCCTCCCTTCCTTCCCTCCTTCCTTCCTCCCTTCCTTCCCTCTTCCCTCCTTCCTTCCTTCCTTCCTTCCTTCCTTCCTTCCTTTCTTTCTTTACCTCCTTCCTCCCTCCCTCCCTTCCTTCCCTCCTTTCTTCCTTCCTCTCCCTTCCTTTCCTCCTTCCTTCCCTCCTCCCTTCCTTCCTCCCTTCTTCTCTCCTTCTCTCCTTCCTTCCTTCCTTCCTTCCTTCCTTCCTTCCTTCCTTCCTTCCTTCCTTCCTTCCTTCCTTCCTTCCTTCCTTCCTTCCTCCCCTCCCCTCCCCTCCCCTCCCCTCCCCTCCCCTCCCCTCTCCTCTCCTCTCCTCTCCTCTCCTTTCCTTTCCTTTCCTTTCCTTTCCTTCCCATTCCCAGAGAGCTCCCCCCACCCCTTACTAGACCAGAAAAGGCATCACTCCCAAAAGGGAGGAAATACATGGATCAGCTGTGGCTTTCTTCTTTCTCTGGGAGGCTAGTCTTTTTTCTAACCCTTTAAAGGTATCCATTTAAAGGATCAATTTGGGCAGCTTGGTGGGGCAATGGATTGACTGCTAGGCCTAGAGGCTTAATTGGGGCCTCAGATGCTTCCTAGTTGTGTGACCCTGGGTAAGTCACTTATCCCAATTGCCTAGCCCTTACTGGTGGGCTATCTTGTAACATCATATCAATTCTAAACCAGGGTATCAGTTATTGAAAAAAAAAAGGGGGCAGCTGGCTAGCTCAGTAGATTGAGAGCCAGGCCTAGAGATTGGGAGATCCTGCGTTCAAATCTGGCCTCAGACACTTCCCAGCTGTGTGACCCTGGGCAAGTCACTTGTCCCCCATTGCCTAGTCCTTACCACTCTTTTGCCTTGGAACCAATACACAGTATTGACTCCAAGATAGAAGGTGAGGGTTAAAAAAAAAGAAAGTATCTATTCTAAGACTGTAGTTGAGTGATTTGCCCAGATCACACTGCTAGGAAGTGGCTGTGTCCAGATTTTGAACCCAGATCCGCCTGACTCCAGAAGTCTCTTCAAGGGCTCTGCTTCTTCCTGGTAAATGAGGTCCCTCCCAGTCAGATGCTCTGTGTGACATCTAGCTGCCCCAGTTATGTTTGTTTGTTTTGTTTGTTTTTTAGTTAAAGGAAAGCCAAGGAAAAGAAAGCAAAAATTCGCTTCCCTCTGCCCGCCTGAGCCCACCAGTCCTCGTTCTTTCTTTGGTATTCTGATAGTGGTGACCCGAGTCTGTTTGCTGTGCAGGTTCTGCTCCCTCTTTTCTGATTCAGGTCCTCCTGGGTCTCCTGAGACCATCCCTCCCTCTCATCACTTCTTAGGCACAATAGTATTGATGGGGGAGCAGCACAGCCAAGTCTGTGGCAGGGTCTTGTCCCAAGAATGGGAGACTCAAACCGTTCAATCTAGAAGTAAGAAAAGAACCCACTTGACAACGTGCTTTTTGGGGGTGTCATCGCCTAAGAGCTGGAGCAATCACAGATCACACTTGGCCTATTGACTGGGGTCTCAGAGCTTGGCATCTGCCATTCCAAACTCCTAGATTGGGGGCTTCTTCTGGAGTGCTGGAGACCCCAGTGCCCAGGTTCCACCTTGTCATCCTTGGTCAGCGTGGGAGAGGCCTTGTTGCCCTTCTGGGGCGGGGGCTTTGGGGTACACTGGAGGACCACGAGAGGTAACTGAGGTTGTGCTCTTAGAAACAAGCGGAGGAGGCCCAAAGCCGATGCCCAGCATAGAAAGGTACAGATCCAGGACGCCGAGTGGGTGGTTGAACTATCTACAATTCGTGCTTGTCTAATGCGGAACAGGACAGGTTTGGCAGTTGATGTTAGTCTGAGGGTCCCACTCCTATCCCTGCCCCTTCCTGCCCACTGTCAGCCCGCATCAGTATTTCTTCTCCTTCACAGCCATCCCCCAACTGATGGACATCCTTTCAGTTGACAGTTCTTTGTTTTGGTGTTTTTCAGTCTTCCAGGTGGAAATCTAGAGAATTGGTGCCTTTGATGGTATCAGAGATTTAGAGCTGGGCAGTGACCTTAGTGTCCATTTGGGCCAACTGCCTCCTTTTCCTGATGAATTTCCCCAAGGGAATCAATGTGGCAGGCCCTCAGACTCTGAGCCCAGCACATTTCCCACAATGCCACGGTCTTCATTGGCATTATCCTTTGTCTTGAGAATTGATCCCTCCTTGTTTGCATGCGGTGTCCCAGATTTCCTTTGTTTGGTCCAGCAGCCACCACTCTTCTCTGGAGGTGTTTCTCCTTTCTCATGGAGCATGGCAGGGACCAGGGTGTTACGTTCCAAAAGTGATGGTCTCCTGGGGGGAGGCCCCTGAGAATAGTCTCTGATAGAAATGCTGACTAGTCTCTTCTAGTTTTCATCTATTTATTATCTTCACAGTTTTACTTTAAAATGTTGTTGGAGTGATTTAACTACGTCTCATGTTATTTTCTCCTGCTTTGCATATCTGCTCACAAATCTTCCATCATAAGGTTTTGGAAATGAGCTTATTTTTTAAAGTAGGGTCGCTTCTGGTGGCCACTTTTCTGCATTTGCTGGCATTAGTGGTTTCAAGGCTTGTTGAGCCTCCTTGTTGTGGTGATCGAATTACTCTGGTTGAGGTTCTGCAGGAGGAAATGATGATCTCTCCCAGGGATGTCTTTTCCTTGATTCTCGTAACACCAAGAGCTTGCCTGAATGGTTTGGGGGCAGGTGTGGACCTTGGAATCTGCTGCAGAATTTCACCTTTGTGCTAACAAGTCTGGTTGGAAAGCACACATACAGCTCACAGCTCCCCTTGTCCTGTTACTTACTCTTCTTAGCGTCTCCTTAGTGAGTGCTATGGCAGTCTCATCCCTGCCCAAAGAAGGGGACGGCTGAAGGTCCCAGGATTAAGGCTCCAGGGGCTGCTCCCGGGCCAGATGCTCTCTGGTTCCCCACTTGGCACCCTGCATATTCTCACCTGCAGGGCAACCAAGAGCCACGGGGCTATGTGGGAGGCCTACATGTACCCATAACCAGTGTAAGAATTTAAATTTAGGTTTTAGGCTAAATGTGAGAATTTCAAAGCAATATCGTGGTTGCCAATTTAAAAATTTAACTCGTAAGTCATGAGTCTGTTAGCTGCTCCTAACAACTTAGTTAAGTAGAGATGTAGTAAAAGAGAAATGTAGGAAGGAAGGAGAAAGTGTTGCCTCGCTGGATTCCCGTCATTTCTGTCCTCACCCCCTGCCAAGGGCTCTCACATCTCCAGGAAGCTCCTCCCCTCCCCCTCCTGAGGAGCTTTACCTGTCTACAAACATTCCTGACATACCACAGCTGCGCCAGGCCAGGGTGGCATCTAAGGGAGAACCCAGAAGAGACCAAGCAGGCAGGTGAGGGGGGAGGAGAGAAGGTACCACGCCACGCGCTCAGGTTACCTCGAGCGATCGTTGTCCACCCTTTCCAGTAAACTATAAAGTACTTATCTGGGTAGAAACATGTATTTTAGTTCTTACATCAGCCAGGAGTCTCGGCCGGCCGTGTCTTCAGGCAGCCTCTTCCTTGGCTCCAGTCACTTACCCAGCAGGCCTCCAGCAGAATCTGGAGCTGGCCTGTCCCTTCCCCACCTTATGGGAACCAATCGCAGTCTTTGAGTTTGCCAGCCCAGGGCGGGGCAGTGGCCTCACTGTTCACCGTCTGTCCGTCCGCTCCCATCATCCTCTGTGGTTCTGTTCTAGAAGCGGCAGCCGGGGATGCAAATCGGATCTCAGACCCTTCCCAGCTGGGTGACCCTGGGCAAGTCACTTCACCCCCTTACCGCTCTTCTGCCTTCCAAGGCAGATAGTAAGGGTTTCACAAAAGATTTAATCGGAGATGATTGACAGGAAAAGGAGGTGGCTTGGTCATTCTTTGGAAGCAAAGGATTAGGGCCTTCCAGATACTTGTTTGTTGTTTTTTCAATCAGTTTTCAAAACACATTTCCTGAAATTATAAGATCCAGATTGTGTCTCTCCCTCCCCGCTTAGGGAGCCGGTAAGCAGTTTAATCTGCATCATGCACGTATGGGTCACTGTTGCAAGAGAACGATCAGATAAAACCCAAATCTCCCAATCAAGCCGTCAACTAACTCTGCTTTGGCTTTCTCTGGAGTGGGGGCCACCCCTAGCACCAGGCCTTCCCGTCGCCCTGGATCACTGCTTGGCTGGCAAGGCCAAGGCGCTCACAGTTGGGCATCAGTGTTGCTGTTCACGCGTACAATGTTCTCCCGGTTCTGCTGATTTTACTCTGCATCAGTTCCTACCGGACTCGACAGCTTTTTCTAATCATCCTGCTTCTCAGTTCCCACAGCACGAGAGTATTCCATCCCCAGCAGGTGCCACAGTTTGCCATCCTCTCGAATTCTAATTCTTTGCCACCTTTTCCCTTTTTTATGATCTCTTTGACAGAAAGACCTAGTAGTGGTATTACAGGATCAAAGGATCTGCATCGTTTGATAGGCCTAGGGCATTGGTCCAAATTGCCCTCCAGAATGGTTGGATCCATTCACAACTCCACAAACAATGCATCAGTGTGCCAATTTGGCCACATCCCCTCCAACATTTATCACTTTACTAGATTACTGAAGTCATTTATCCCTAATCTATTCCATTGATCCACCATTCTATTTCTTAGTCTTAGTCTAGACCCTTCTGATGACTTTATAGTATATCTTTCACATTTTTTCCCATTAATTCCTTTGACATTCTTGACTTTTTTAGTTTTCCTGATGAATTTTGTTATTTTTAGGTCTATAAAATTATTTTTTGTTATATTGTTTATATATATATGTTTATGTTATTTGTTATATTTAGGTCTATAAAATTATTTATTTTTTTAAACCCTCACCTTCCATCTTAGAATTAATACTGTGTACTGGCTCCAAGGCAGAAGAGTGGTAAGGGCTAGGCAATAGGGGTCAAGTGACTTGCCCAGGGTCACACAGCTGGGAAGTTTCCGAGGCCATATTTGAACCCAGGACCTCCTGTCTCTAGGCCTGACTCTCCATCCACTGAGCCACCCCGCTGCCCCCATATAAAATTATTTTTGATAGTTTGATTTCATATGGTATTGAATAAGTAAATTAACTTAGGTGGGGTTGTCATTTTTATTATATTATCTTGGCCTACCTGTGAGCAGTTAACATTTTTTCAATTGTTTAGATATGACTTTATTTGTTTGAAAAGTGGTTTGTAATTGTGTTCATGTCATTCCAATAGATGTTTCTTAAAAGTCATTGTATGCCAACTTCCTCCTCCTCTTTCTGAATGGGCACCACATGAACACTGACCTCATGGCCAACAGCGTGATCCCTCATGGCTGAGGTGAACAGGAGAACCACCAGCAGAAAGGCCAATGGTTTACAGCGTGAGAGCCAGAACAAAGGCTGAACGTCGTAGCCTTGTTGGCCATCAGCTGGGACTGGGAATGGCAGACCCTGCCAGTGTCCGTGGATGGCCATGAAATCCCCAAGGCCTGATTTGGGGGTGCAAACTGGGCTTCCCTCTCCTCTCACCTTCCCGCCCCTGCCTCTCTCTGCCTCCCCTTTGCCTTCCTAGTTCTCATCTACTCCAGCCACTCCCTTCCTGTGGTTCTGAAGTGCAGGTCCAGTTGGGGCCCTCTCTGTCTCTACCAGCTCCACTGGATGGGTCCTTGCTGCATCTGGGATAGACTAGAGACCCATGTGTTGGGCCTGGTGCCCTTCCCAAGCAGCCAGGCAGCAGGTTGCTTTCCGCCGTCTCTTGTCTCTTTGCCACCGTCCCGGCTGGCACGTTCTGCTCTTCTTCAGAACAGATGTCTCCAGTCACAGAGATCTCATAATCCCTCCCTTTCGCATGTCTCGTCTTTCTTGACTTCTCTGCAGCCCTGTGGCATGTTGATCACCCTTGCCTCCTCGGCGCTCCCTTCTCTGCTTGTACAGGGTGTTCAGGGAGGATCGGCGCTCTGGTCCCCTTTCAGGGCTGGCCATCCACTGCATCCTGGGCCATCACCTCTCATCCTTTTGTCCTGCCCTGGACTTCAGTGGCTCTGGAAGAGAGTGTGAGCCTGAGGACTTTGTGCAATTCTGCCTCACTTAAGTCCAACTCCTGCCCAAGTCAAGGCACCACCCTGTAATGTTATTGGGACAAACAACTACCTCAGCCCCTCTGACTCCTGGATCCTTGAGACCCCAAACCTCCCATTCCCCACTCACCTGCCACAGTCAGACTGAAAAGGCTGGAGGAGTCTGGTCTAGCCCCCATCCCAATGGGCTCTCCCTGTTCCAGCCATCTTATGCCTTCTGGCCTTTGTCAGATGGGCTTTCCATCCTGGCACTGGACAGAACTAACTCTGGGAAAGTGAAAGTGAGTGTCTGGTGCTCCTGACATTCCCCCCAGTTCCCAGGGTCTCGGTGCTGCGCCCACTGCTCCCCTCCAAGCCCTGGTCTGAGAGGCCTAGTGGATAGGGGGCTGACACTGGAGGCAGGAGATTGGGGTTGGGGTTGCTGAAAATGGGGGTAATAATACTGATGGCGCTTGTATGGTTGGATTGTTGTAAAGGGCATTACAGATGGGGAAGTCGTGTGTTAATCCAGTTACTGTTCTGTGTCCCAAATGACTCTACCCACCTGGGAGTCTCCTATTCCTGAGGAATTTTCCCAGGGCCTTGCTGATGGTTCTTTGAGAAAAGCTGACCCACTTCTCCTTAGTGAGGTAGGAATCCCATGTGAACTGGGAAGACCTCCAGGAACTGATGCAGAGTGAAAGGAGCAGAACCAGGAGAACATTATACATAGACTGATACATTGTAGCACAACCAAATGTAACTGACTTCACTAGTAGCAGCAATTCAATGACCCAGGACAATCCTGGCTTATGAGAAAGAAGCTCTCCGCATCCAAAGAAAGAACTGTGGGAGCGGAAACACAGAAGAAAAACATAGGATTGATCACATGATTCGATGGGGACAGGATTAGGGTTTTGATATTTAAAAATCACTACTGCAAATATGAATGCTATGGAAACAGGTTTTGAACAATGATAGATGTATAACTCAGTGGAACTGCTTGAAGAGGGGAGGGGGAAATCATGCATCATGTAACCATGGAAAAATATTCTAAATAAATACATTTTTTTTTAAAGTCGGGTCCCTCCCAGGGAACATAGCTTTCAATTGGGGCCCTCTGAGGACAGTGCACCTGCCCACTAGTGACCTGACAGTGATGATGATGATGATGATGACTCCTTCCTCCCTCTCTTGCCTGACAGATCTCTGGTCCCAGTGCGGGCCCATCTGCAGTGCAGCCAGACCAGTGGTTCTGGTTGGGGTGGTTTTTAATAGTGGAAATTTGAGGGCAGGTAAGGCGCAAACCAGCAGGAGGCCTTTCCTGAGGGCCTTCGGTCCCAGGCAGAGCTGGGGATGCCAGAACTAAGCAAACTAAAAATAGCTCCCCCAGGACAGCGAGATCTCTTCCTCCGTGTTCCCTCCCCTCAGTGTGCCTAGCCCTGGTGACACCCTTTCCACCTGCCTTTGTCCTGCAGACCAACATCCCCTTCCTGCAGAATGTTCTCAACAACCAGCAGTTCCTGGCGGGCACCGTGGATACCCAGTTCATCGATTCAAACCCTGAGCTCTTCCAGATGCGGCCTGTTCAGAACCGGGCCCAGAAGCTGCTGCACTACCTGGGTCTGAGCCCCCAGAGCCTTCTTGCCTCAGCCTCACCTGCCCTCTGCTGCCCCTAGTCTGACTGCCCTGGGCCCTGTCTGCTCCCCAGGACCCTCCACTGCTTCGGGCCTCTCTGCTCCCAGCTGAGGCATCCCTCCGTCCATCCGTGGAGGCTGGGACACCTCTGAGAGTGTGACCCATCAGCTCTGCCCCCTTCCTCATTGCGACCCTCCTCAAACTCTGGGCCATCTTCGGGCTCTCCCTGCCCTCCCCTCACTCCGGGTCTCTTCTCTTGGTTCAGGTCACGTCATGGTGAATGGGCCCCAGACACCGATCCCGGTCAAGGCAAGCTCCAGCCCCACGGATCCCATCATCCCCCCCGTCCCCATGGGTGAGTCATGGGCATCGCTGGCGCAGCTGGGCTCATGGGGAAGGGGGAAGCCCTGGGGCGTCCTTGAGGATCCTGACAGCCTGGCCTCTCCCAGGCCCACCTCCTCCTGGTTTCAGAGACATCCTGCTGCGTGAGGGTCCCGAGGGCTTTGCCCGGGCCGTGCGGAACCACAAGGGGCTGCTGCTAATGGACACGACCTTCCGGGATGCCCATCAGTCCCTGCTGGCCACACGAGTGAGGACCTACGACCTCAAGAAGATCGCCCCTTATGTCGCCCACAGTTTCAACAGCCTTTTCAGTCTGGAGAACTGGGGGGGTGAGTGCAGGAGAAGTGGGGGGCCGGGCCCAGCCCCTGGGCAGCTGGGGTGGGGCAGTAACCCCTTGGCTTGGTGCAAGGGACCTCCAGGGACAGCCCACTTTTCCCACCTGAGAGGAAAATGGCTTTTGACCTCATCTCACAATGACCCACCAGTGCCATGTACCTGGCCAGGGCTGGATGCAGTCTGAGACAGCCTGGTGGACGACACTGCCCGGGTCTCAGAGAGCTGCTGTGGTCAAGGCAGGGAGGCCATAAAAGAAACTCAGTGAGCCCTTCCCTGTCAAGCAGGTTCAGGGTCGAGAACAGGTTAAGCCTGGCACCTCGCAGGGTTTCACGGTCAGGCACTTCAGGTGGGGAGCACAGCTTGCACAAAAGCCCAGGGGCGGGAGAGGGTCTTGCACGACCCCATCAGATCCTTCTCACTCCTCCCCAGGAGCCACGTTTGATGTTGCCATGCGCTTCCTGTACGAGTGTCCGTGGCGGAGGCTACAGGAGCTCAGAGAGCTCATCCCCAACATCCCCTTCCAGATGCTGCTCCGGGGTGCCAACGCTGTGGGCTACACCAACTACCCGGACAACGTGGTCTTTAAGTGAGCGCCCCCTATTTGGGCCCTGATGAGCAGGTGTAGACAGGACCCGAAGGCAAAGCTTGGCTTCTGCGCTCTGGGGGGCCCTTAGCACCCACATGCTGCTCGCCTCAGACGGTGCCTTCCTGGGTCAGGTCTCCCTGCCCCCCCTTTCTCTGGAGCCAATGCTCAAACGGGGGGGCCAAGGGTTGGGGCTCCCCTCTCAACTGCTGCCCTCCCTAGGTTCTGTGAGGTGGCCAAGGAGAACGGGATGGACGTGTTCCGTGTCTTTGATTCCCTCAACTACATGCCCAATCTGCTGCTGGGCATGGAGGCGGCAGGCAGTGCCGGAGGTGTGGTGGAGGCAGCCATCTCCTACACGGGCGACGTGGCCGACCCCACGCGCACCAAGTATTCCCTGAAGTACTACATGGACCTGGCTGAGGAGCTGGTGCGGGCTGGGACACACATCCTGAGCATCAAGGTGGCTGTGTGCTCTTGCCCCTCCCCCCTGCCCTTCCCCCTCCCTTTTCCCTTCCCCCCATGCCTGCTGACTTCTCCCTCCCTCCCAGGACATGGCAGGCCTTCTGAAGCCGGCTGCATGCACCATGCTGGTGGGTGCCCTCCGAGACCGCTTCCCAGAGCTCCCCCTGCACATCCACACCCATGACACGGCCGGCTCAGGTGTGGCCAATATGCTGGCCTGTGCCCAGGCAGGGGCAGATGTGGTGGATGTGGCTGTGGACTCCATGTCGGGGATCACGTCCCAGCCCAGCATGGGGGCCCTGGTGGCCTGCACTCTGGGGACCCCCTTCGACACAGGTAGGGCCCCGGCTGGTTCCTCCTAGGATGAGGCATGGTGAGGTGGGGGGCCGGGAACTGGGGTGTCCCAGACGAGGCTGGGGTGGGGGACTGAGGGCGTCCCAGATGAGGCTGCACCGGGGTGGGAGCTAGGGGCGTCCCAGATGAGGCTGCACCGGGGTGGGGGCTAAGGGCGTCCCAGATGAGGCTGCACCGGGGTGGGAGCTAGGGGCGTCCCAGATGAGGCTGCACCGGGGTGGGGGCTAAGGGCGTCCCAGATGAGGCTGCACCGGGGTGGGAGCTAGGGGCGTCCCAGATGAGGCTGCACCGGGGTGGGGGCTAAGGGCGTCCCAGATGAGGCTGCACTGGGATAGGGGCCAAGGGCGTCCCAGATGAGCCCCAGCCTCTCTCGCCTGCTCTCCCAGGGCTACCTTTGGAGCGGGTGTTTGACTACAGCGAGTACTGGGAGGGGGCCCGGGGGCTATACGCCCCCTTCGACTGCACGGCCACCATGAAATCCGGGAACTCGGATGTGTACGAGAACGAGATCCCGGGAGGCCAGTACACAAACCTGCACTTCCAGGCCTACAGCATGGGGCTTGGCAACAAGTTCAAAGAAGTCAAAAAG
Source organism: Monodelphis domestica (assembly GCF_027887165.1). Taxonomy (NCBI): domain Eukaryota; kingdom Metazoa; phylum Chordata; class Mammalia; order Didelphimorphia; family Didelphidae; genus Monodelphis; species Monodelphis domestica. The sequence continues at coordinate 6,606,480 of NC_077232.1, forward strand.
GCCTATGTGGAGGGCAACCAGATGCTGGGGGACCTCATCAAGGTGAATGGGCTGACTGGAGGGGGGGGGGCTGCTCACCCAGAGCCTGTAGCCAGGGTCACACTTATGAGGGCCAGCAGGGCCAGGACTTCCCCCTAGAGCCAGGCCTACCAGCAGGCCATTCTCATAAGCCAAGACAACACCAAGGCCAGCCTCCTGCGGGGATGTGAAAGAAGCCTTTACTGCTCACAGCCCCCAGGGAGGCAGGGGTGTCAGAATGGTCCCCCTTATAGGCTGAGGCGTAGATGACTTGGCCAGGGTCACCGAGCTGAGAAGAGTCTGAGGGAATTGTTGGGGGGGGGGGGATGGAGCATGGGAATCAGGGAGCAGGATTCCCTGACCAGACGGGGGAAAGGCTGGAGGGGAAGCTCAGAGGCTCTGGTGGAGGCCCAGGAGGGGGTCCTTGGCGTGTATGGGAAAGACAAGGGACAACCCCCTGGAGACTCACTCAGGCGCCTCTCCTTGCTCCCACCCCAGGTGACCCCTTCCTCCAAGATCGTGGGGGACCTGGCCCAGTTCATGGTGCAGAATGGGCTGAGCCGAGCCGACGTGGAGGCCAAGGCCGAGGAACTGTCCTTCCCGCGCTCGGTGGTGGAGTTCTTGCAGGGCTACATTGGCATACCCTATGGGGGCTTCCCCGAACCCTTTCGATCCAAGGTGCTGGGAGGGAGCTGGGGCAGAGGGGGGGGGTGTGTCCATCAGCCCACTGGGCTGACCGGCAGCCTTCTCCCTCCCCCCTTCCCCAGGTCCTAAAGGACCTGCCCCGGGTCGAGGGGCGGCCGGGCGCTTCCATGACCGCCCTGGACTTGAGGAAGCTGGAGGATGAGCTGAAGGAACGCAACGACGAGATAACCCCCGAGGACGTGCTCTCGGCCGCCATGTATCCCGACGTCTTCCAGCAGTTCAAGGACTTCACGGCCACCTTCGGGCCCCTGGAGTGCCTCAACACCCGCCTCTTCCTGCAAGGGCCCAAGGTCGCCGAAGAGTTTGAGGTGAGTCCTGGGCTCGGGTGCCGCCCTGGGCCCGGCCCGGCCCGCCCTGACCCCCTTCTCCCATAGGTAGAGCTGGAACGGGGCAAAACCCTGCACATCAAGGCCTTGGCCCTGGGGGACGTGAACCGGGCCGGGCAGAGGCAGGTGTTCTTCGAGCTCAACGGGCAGGTGCGCTCCATCCTGGTCAAGGACACCCAGGCCATGAAGGTGAGGCTCCCTGGGGGGTTGGGGAGGGGGGAGGGGAGAGGCGGGGCACTCAGCGGCTCTTCTTCCCACTCGCGCAGGAGATGCACTTCCACCCCAAGGCCCTGAAGGACGTCAAGGGCCAGATCGGGGCCCCGATGCCCGGCAAGGTGATCGACATCAAGGTGAAGGTGGGGGACAAGGTGACCAAGGGGACGCCGCTGTGCGTGCTGAGCGCCATGAAGATGGAGACCATGGTGACGGCGCCCCTGGAGGGCACCATCGCCAAGGTCCACGTGACTCGCGACATGACTCTGGAGGGCGACGACCTCATCTTGGAGATCGAGTGACCAGCACGCCCTGGTCCCCAGTGCCTTAGCGTCAGAGGCCTGCTCTCCCCCCTTAGGAAGACACTGCGGCCGCCCACCCGGAGGCCAACCCTGGGACCAGCTGCTCACCAGGAAGGGATGAGAGCCCCCCCGCTCCACCGTCTCCTTCCCCCACTGCCCATCACGTCCTGCCAGCTGCAGGGTGTGTTTCTTTGCCAAACTGGGGCCCTCTCTCTGGGGAGAGTCGGGGTCCAGGCCAGGAAGGTCCGGGGGACAAGACCCCCCTCATCTCAGCCTTGAAAGACTCAAACTCAATAAAGCCGACTGTCATCTTCTGGCTTCCTGGTCCCCTTGTCTGCGGCCTGCCGAGCCCCAGGCGGGGAGGGAGCCTCCCGCTTTACGTCAGACCTTGGGGTCACACAGGCACAGATGTGTTCCAGGGCTTCAAACTCCAGCCAAGGGCAGCAACAGGAGCAGATCAGGGGAAGTCCCAAAGGCCCCTTCTGGCTCCCTGGGAGAGGGTCAGGCAGGGAGCACAGGGGGAGTCGCCCTGCCGAGGCGGGCGGACAGACAGACGGCCACCTTGGCCGCTAGTCTCCAGCCTCTATGCCAGACCTGCCCAGGGAAGGCATCCGCTCCCATCGGGGCAATCCTTAGAGCAGAGTTCTGGCATCTGGCCCCCCTTCTGGGGCTAGACAAAGGGGGGTCCCCCATCTCTTGTTTGCAAGCGACCCAAGCTGGCCTCTTTCTCCTAACCACAACCACTACGGGCTGGACTGGCACGCTGGGGCCCTCGCTGTGCAGGAGTCTCCGATGGGAAGGGGGGGCCGGGAGGCCAAGTGGCCCCGGGACAGCTTCTGGAGCCGCCTCCTCCGGCTCCAAGGCCAGCATTGTCCGGAGTGCGCCCGAGGGCCTCCAGAAATCGGACCGAACGGCTGCAGGGCCAGTGGCCACAGCCCCGACCCCCAGTGCACAGGCTGACCGCTCCCCCCTCCCAGCGCCGCCCCCCCCAGCTTCGCTCCGGCCAGCTGCCAGAGGCCAGCCCTGACTCGGAGCTACCAAGTTAAATCTCTTTAATATTCGAATACAAAGTCTGATGCAAAAAGACGAAGATGACCGGATGACAGACAGACAGACGGACGGACTGACGGACTAGGAGGCTGGGGTCTGCTCCTTCCCAACCCCCGAGCAGCTTCAACGAGGCCCAGGAGCCCGGGGAACAACCGTCCGGAGATGGAGCAGCTTGGGGCCAAGGGCAGGCCAGGCCTCGCCCCCTCCCAGAATTCCCCCCAGTCTGCGGGGAGGAGGCAGAGGTCAGGAGCACAGGGGCGGGGCTGAATCCCAGGTTCGGTCCAGGAGCAGGCAGAGGGGGAGGCTGCTGTACAGTTTGGGGTCTGTGAGGGGCTGCAGCAGGAGCATGAAGAGCCCCACGCCCAAAGCATAGCTCAGCAGCAGGGGGCACCTCTGGGGGTGCTCCAGGGCGGCACAGACTGCGGGGAAGCCCATGTAGTTGCAGAAAGAATGGCAGAGGACGGGTCCAATCAGGTGCCCTGGGGAGAAGGGGGGGGACAAGGGGTCAGCAGATGCCTCCCAGCCCCCTCCCACCTGTCCACTGACCCCAGGGGAAGGCCTTGCCCTTCCCCGAGGCGGCACACACCTGTGCGGACGAAGAGAAAGGCCGTGTACGCCCCAAAGACCGCCGTGTAGGAGAACTGGAATGCTGGACGGAGAGGCCCCAAGGTCAGGCCGGGCTGGGGCTCCTGGCCAGGGGTCACCCCGTCCTGCCCCCCCTTCCCACCCTCCGGCCCGCACCCAGCCAGGCCTCACCCGCCGACAAGAAGATGCTCCCTACGCTGCCCTGGCGGAAACGGAGCTGTTCAATCACGTGGTGGAAGTGGGCTGGAGAGAGGGGCGAGACTTGGGGACACCCGAGCCTGCCCCCCCCCCCGCCCCTCCTGCCCCCAGTCCCTGGCTAGGCCCTCCCTCTACCCCCTTGGGAAGGAAGCTCACCAACACCAAAGAAGAGGGGGCAGGTGAAGATGGCAGGGCCCAGGCCCGTGCAGGGGGCCAACATGGGCAGCATGCAGGCCCGAAACACCAGCTCTTCCGTCAGAGGTGCGATCACCTGGTTCCGCAGCCATCTCATGTCGGTCAGGGACTGCACCCAGGCCTGGGGAGCTAGTGAGGAGGGAGGGCATGAGCCACAGGCAAAGTGGGCCCCTCCAGAAGCTGCCCAGGAGCAGGAGGCAGAAACTTGTTTATCCCCCACTCCATCCTGACGTCTCTACCTCAGGGGCCTTTCAAGAATACATTCAGGGGGCAGCTGGGTGGCTCAGTGGATTGGGAGACGGGAGGTCCTGGGTTCAACTCTGGCCTCAGACACTTCCCAGCTGTGTGACCCTGGGCAAGTCACTGGACCCCCATGGCCTAGCCCTGACCACTCTTCTGCCTTGGAGCCAATACACAGTATTGACTCCAAGATGGAAGGTGAGGATTAAGAAAGAACGCATTCAGTTTGTGGGGTTCTTCAAGGGAAGTGTTGCCAACCTTACCCCCATCTCACAGAGAAGAAAACTGAGGTCCAGGCCAACATACTCCCTTGCCAAAGATCAGACAAGGAGCAACAGGCGGGATCTGAACTCCTATTCCCTGGCAGTCTCAGGTCACAGGGCTCCATTTGCCCAGTTCATGGGGTCACCCAATACTTCCAGGCGCTAAGGAGCTACAAGACAGGGGATGAGGTCCCCAGACTATTCAAGGAGTCTCCCTCACAAAGCTGGGGCCTTAGAACACAGAACCCCCCAGTGGCATTCACTTGGCCCAGAGAACCAGGAGCCCTGCTCAAGCAGGACTAGAAACCAGGTCTTCCCACTCCCAGCCCTGCCACCTGGGGATCCTGTAATCCCTTCAGCTCATTCTCCTTTCTCCTCACTCACCGAGGGCCCCTTTCAGCCCATTAACCAGGTCCCAGGGCCAGGGCCAGTCCATGGAGAGCTGTATCAGGGGACCCAGGAACAGGATCTGAGGGGAGGGAGAAGGGAGCTCAGGGAGGTCCCTGTCCCCCCAGCTCCTCCCTGGGCACAGCCAGGAGCCCCCCTAACCTCCAAGACACGCACCATGGTCAGCAGCAGAGGCAGCAACGCGGCGGGAAAGATGCCCTCCAGCCTGAAGCCCATCAGGGTGAACAGGGGGATGCCTGGCTGAGCCCCAAAAAGAAGGGGATCAGGCCCCGCCCCCGAAGCAGGCAGGCTGGTTGGTCCAGCCCTCTCCCAGCCTGCCAGGACTCATGCTCCGCCCTCCACCCCCTCCAGACCCCGCCCTTCTTCCGGCAGCCCCCGCCTCCGGACCTGGAGGCCTGTGAGCTCCCTCCAAAGCAGCACGCAGAGCGGGGAGAGGCTGGACACTATGAGTACGCTGGTGAATCTCCGCTTGATGACCGCAGGGTGATCCCTAGGGACGGGGCAATAAATGTACAGGAGGCCCGGAGGCCTGAAGGCCCGTCCCGCCCCATACGTCAGCTCCGGCTCCGCCCCGGAAGTCCATGCTCGAGGCCCCCGCCCCTGACAATACCAGCAGCTGTCCCTTGCTACGGAAGCCCGCGGCCCCGCCCCACCTGCTCAAGTCCCGTCCCCCCCGCGTTCGCCCGCCCGCCGCCGCACCTGGGCAGGTCGCTCTTCCACACGTAGAGGCTGCCCACATAGGAGCAGGCGAGGCTGAGGCACGAACACACGGACACCCAGCAGCACAGGCCAGGACCCGCGCCGTTCAGCGCCGCTGACTCGGGCTCCCGCCCCGGCCCCGACACCGACAGCAGCCGCAGTCCGCCGCCGCCCAGCGCCGCCATCGCGCTCTCTTCCCGGAGCCGCGGAGTCCGGCGCGGCGCGCACCAATGACGCGCACCCGGCGACAGTTCAGGCGGCTCCCGCAGGCCCCTCGGGACGCGCAGCGTAACGTCGCGACGTCCCACGGAGCCCCTCCCCTGCGCCCCTCGGGTCCCGCCCCCTCCGCGCTCGGGCTCCGCCTTCCCCCGGCTTCGGCCCCTCCCCTACGCTCCCCGAGGTCGGCCCCATTCCCGATCTGGCCGCGCCCCCGCCCGGCCGTGGCCCCGCCCGCGCGCGTCCCCGCCGCCGCGCGCCGTTCCCGGGCTGCCTCCGACTCGGATTCCAATTCCGACTCCGACTCGGACCTGGACTCCGACTTCGATCTCGAGGACTACTTGGCCCCGCCGCCCTTCCCGCCCCCCAGCCCCATGTCCTTTCGGCTCCGACCTCTCCGCTCGGCGGCTCCGTCCCCGCCCCCGCCGCCCTCCAACCCCCAGTTCAGCGTCCACCGCCTGTTGCCCCTGGCCGACCTTCGGCCCCCTCCGCCCTCAGGGCTGCCCCCCTCCCCACCGGGGTCCCCGCCCGCCCCCGCCTTCCTGTGGCCCCGCCTGCGCGTCCCCCGCCCGCGTTCCCCGACCTCGGACCGACGAAGCGACTGACTAGCGTGCAGACGGCGGGGTTGGGGCGCCTTTATTGAAAGAAGGGAGGGGGGACTGCCCCTAAGGGCCAGGGCCGCCCCCGAGCCGCTCCGACAGGTTGGACAGCACCTGCAGCCATAGCGAGTCCTGGAAAGAGGAGATACAGGCTGGCGGTCTGGGGGGATCTAACCTGACCCAGGTCCCCCCAAATCCCTCCGCCCCCAGCAGCTCTGGCCCCCCTCTTCCAGCTTTCCTCCTCCACTCTACCTCCCCCAGCCTCCCCAAAGTGGGGGGCACCCCCAAAGCACAATTACCTCCCAGCCCGGTTCTGGACTGCCCCAGCCCGGGGCCTGGGGACAGGGGGGCTTCGGGTCAACAGGGGGCTGGGTGGCTTCCCCCAGGCCATCAGCCTGGGTCCTCCTCCCCACACCTTCTCCTTGGCAGCACCTCTTGAGCCTTGGGGCCTTCCCTAGACAGCAGCTCCCTGGAAAAGACCCCAGCCCTCAGCCCGTTTGGCACTCCGGGTACCCAGCCCTGCCCCCTTCAGATGGCATTTTGGTCACAAATGCCCTGCCAGGCCCCTTTTTTTATAGATGTTGCACAGCAGCAGGGAAGAGCTGCCCGGGCGGTGGGGAAGGCCGAGTTCTGCCATCCTGACCCCCCCACCATGGCAGTGGAGAAACTGGGAAGCCCAGGCAGTCCCCGGGAGCCTTCCTCTCCAGTGGGCCCTGCAGTGTCCACACTAGCTTCTCGCTGGGCCCCGGTCTCCTCCCCATCCCCACGTGGAGAACCTTCCCTCAATGTGGGCTGTTCCTTCCGAGATGGCGCGCTGGGGGAAGAGCAGCGAGAGGGGGTTCGCTCCCATTACATTCTTCTTCCCATTAGCCTTCTAAAATATACGCATGGTTGGTCTTTAAACAGTAAAATTCCCAGAATTGAAAACACTGGATTTACTCCAGATTTTCGAACCTCCCCGATTGCCTGAGTGACGGCTGTCCAGGCATGGCTGGGAGTGAGTGGTGCCTCTGCCGTGAAGGCCCAGGCCTGGGGCTCCACACCCCGGCCTGAGACACCAGCCCCCGAACCAACTGGACTGGGGCATTCGATGTCCGGTTATGGTCTTGTGGCCTCGGTTTTGTGTCGGGACAGCAGTGCTAATGTCAACCATGAAGGCCGGCAAATTCCAGAGCAGAAAACTGTTGGAAGAAGGTGGCAAGAGCAGCCAGGAGGGCAGCTTGCCTCCTGGATACCGTGTCCTGCCCCCGAAAGGACAAGCTTCCTATTGCCACCCCCAAGAAAGCTTTCAGGACTGTGGGAAGGCCCGTGACAAGTAGTGGGACAGTTTCTGTCTAGGAGGCATCCAGATCCTCACCTGCGACGGGCTCCTCCAGGCTCTTGTCCCCGTCCTTCCTCTCCTCGGGGCCGGCCGGCTCAGGAAGCGGCTGGTCAAGGAACCAGAAACCCCGAGTGAGTTTAGCAATCGTAGGACCCCGGCCCCATCGGAGGGATTTCCTTCTCCAGAAGAGCTTGTGAGGTGAAAGCTCCCAGAAGTAGGGCGCCCTCCCACACCAGCGCGGCGAGAGCGGCCAGCTGACGTCCCTTCTCCACGGCCTGCGACAGGGCCGCTCTGCACCCCCGTCCCTACAGCAGCGATGCTGCTTGGAAGGAACCCTGGACTTGGTGTCGTCCGAACATGCTCTCTGACCCGCTTCTCCAAGTTTCATCTGTAAAATGGACCCAACTCATGAGGCTATTGTGAGAAGTGTCGTGTGACCCAGCTTGTGCCATAGCTCCATCATTCACCTCAGTGACATCAGGGGGACCAGCTGTAACAACAGTAAAAGCTGGAAGGCCTGGCACCTTCCTAACACTGGGTTGTGACCGCTGCCTTTACTGACCCAGTTTCACCACACCAAGGATCCCAGCTATTGTAGCTTGGGGCCTGTAAGAGGGAGTAGAGCTAAGGAGGGAAAAGAACCAAGGAGAAGTGGCCCCCCTGGGCCCACAGCCAAGAGGACCCAGGTGTCTGGAGGGAGTCCCATGGTGGGAACTGCTTATGGCTGTTATGAAGGGGCACACTGAAGCTTCTCCCCCATGCAGGCCTATGTGATGGGGCAGCAGGGCAGGGTCTCCAGGAGAGTAGAGGGACAATCGCGTAGCTTTTGAGCAGGAGAAGCAGCCCTGGACCTTGCCTTTCTAGTAACAGGAAGAGGCTGGGGTGGGGGGAAGCCTGAGAGTTTGTACTCTCTACCTTCTAGAAAGAAGAGGAACAGACCCAAGGCCTGGACCTGAAGTGGTGCTCAAGGTACCTAAGGGAGACGGGGGGCTCACAAAGAGGAGGCCTCTCTAGATATCCCCCAATAACGTACTTCTTCCTCAATCTGGGAGTCCACAGGGGAGTGGTACAAGGAGGGAAGGTGGGCTTTGGAGGAGGATGAACTTGCAAGTTTCTGGGTTCTTGTGGAATGAAATGATGGCTGTATCTATGTTTGCCCCAGATTTGAGGGTCTTTTAGGAAGACCTAAAAGGAACTACAATAGCCTGACATTCCCAGGGAAACCTGGATGGGAGGCAGAACCCTGAAAGATTTATGAGTTACCCCATCCAGGCAGTGGAAGAGCTTGGGGCCCTGGGCTAATAAACGAGATCCAATCCCAGAATGGCTTTGTGCACATTTTTATATGGCTTAACATTTTCCCAAGGACCATCACGGGTGTTAATTACCCTGCTTCAGGAAACCTCTGGAGTCACCTGGCTTTAGTGGCCATCAGTTTCCCCAGCTGGGGAAAGGACGCACGGCTGCTGGACCAGATTATCTTAAGGTTTCTTCCTGGTCTAAATTCTGCACTTCCTTAGGAAAATCAAGTGTCTCTTTTTCTAGATTGTGACTCAGAATGTGTGGGAGGGGCACCCCAAAAAGGTGAGGATGGACCAAGGCCCCGGAGCCTGTGTCCTCCTCTCCTCTGCCTGCTTTAAACTGCTCTTACAAGGGAATAGCTTGACCCTGGGAAGGTATAGCCCAGGCCTCAAGCCTTCTCCCTTGAAATCTCCACTCACAGGCAGCAAACTCCTGTTTGTGGGGCAGCCACCCCGGAGTCCTTACCATGGGCCTCCCTCCCGGAACATCCTCAGCCATGCCAGGGGTCGGCCTGCTTTCCCGGGTCACTGGAGGCCCAGATGTGGACAGTCTGCACAGCCCCTTCCAAATCTAACATTCTCTGACCGAAGGAGCCAGGCTCCCTGAGGGAGAGCCGAGAGGCGGCACGTGCTCCTTCCCGCCCCCACGGCTGCCTTGAGCTCTGGGGAAAGGCACCTCGGACCTGCTCCTGCTGGGGCTGGAGACCCAGAAAGGAAAGGTCCGGCCACTCAAGTCCTGGGCCCGCCTGATGGGATCTTATGGATGGAGATGACATGGAAGAAGAGGCCTGACCACCTGCTGGGCTTCTGAAGCCCAAGAACCGTCCCCACGTGTGGTCTCTCCGCCGAGGACAGGCACTGCCTGACTTTCCTGTTTTTCCCAGGACTTTGCACAGCGAGCACTTCGTGCTTCCCCATCCGGACAGGCTCCTTCCCAGGCCTCGGCCTCAACAACTAGCCCGAGACTCACCGACCCGAGACAAGATTCCCGGCCCAGCCTGTCGTGGCCCTGCACGAGACTGTCGGCCTCACTGGCAACAGGAGGCCTTGGAGCTTCTGCAGGCTGGAGACAGACCTCACCCTGCGCAAGGCCCACGTGGTGAGCTGCTTCGGCGAGGCGTGGCCACATCAGGGGCCTCCCAGCTCTCTGGGGAAATGGCTAGAAAAGTCCTTTATTCAAGGATTCTGGCCTCCCCCCTTTTTGTTCTGAGGGAGACTCCAGGAGCCCAAGGCCTGGGCCTGCAGTTCTGAGATTTGCCACGGGGGGTCCCTCGTGTGCTATGAACAGCTCGCCCTGCTGGGCCTGAGCTGGCTCCTCTGGCCAACAGTCTCCAGTGGGCACCTTCCCCCTTACCTAGCTGGAGCCGCTCCCCCGGGGCCACCCCTGGAGCCTGCTAGGGCTCGGCTTGTGGCCAGCTTTCCTGCATACTCACGTTCTTCGGGGCGCAGGTAGAGGGGTGAAGGAGAGTCTGCTGGAAGGCTCTGTGCAGTCTCATGCGAAACTCCTGGGTATCAGCCGCCTAATGGGCCAAAGGAGCAGAGTCTGAGCATCACGCTTTGAAGGAACCTAGAGATCAGGAAGTGCAACCTACTTCCTTTACAGATGGGTAAACTGAGGCTTGGCCTTGCCTAAAAGCAATAAGAAATGGCAGAATGGAGGGAGGACGGATGGGGGATTGGGGGTGGGAGCTTGGATCCCCTCCCCACAGGGAACCCCTTTGGGTGGGAGCTGACCTCCTCCAACACTGCCTTCTCTCAGCTTTCGGCGCCCCCTCCAGTTCCTCCTCCCAGTTGCCCCTAGTGGCCTCTTCCTCCCAGTTCTCCTCCTCCCTGCCTGACTTGGCAGCTCTCAGCTTCCTCTGCTGGGCCGTCCCCTGGTCTCTAGAGAGAATTCCCAGATCTCTGCACGGACCCGTCTCCCTGCTGAGCCCCACTTCCTGTCTGTCCTGCCCGGCATCCTTCCCAACGCTCGTGCCAGACAGACAGCCGGCCCCCTCGCTCACATGCCACCACCAGGGTCCAGGCTCTCCTCTGGCCTTTATCCCACAGGGATACGAGTGCCCTCCTCGCCCTCACAAGCACTCACTCTTCCAGCCAAAGCTCAAGACAGGCATTAAGGTTCCGTCTTCCACCTCTGGGCACTTGGGCAAAGAATGAGCACCTCCCCGGACTGCTCGCTCCCTAAGCGCTTCCTTCGCACAAAACCCCGGAGATCCAAATCAAGGCGGCCCAGCCGACACATTCCCGTGGAGGACAAAAGACCCCCTAAAAACTGGGAGGAAGACAAAGGTTCTGAGAGCCTCGGGCTGAGAGCAGGAGCTTCCAGGGGTGGCGGACAGCCCGGGAGAGAGAACACGTGAGGGGGCACCCAGGGGCGTCCTGGGAAATAAAGCAGGAATGGCAGAGAGCTGGGAGCCCAACAGGGGAGGCCTTCACGAAAGGAAGGGAGAGTCCTATCCAGTGGCTTTGGTGTGGTCTTTAGCAAGAGTGACATGGTCAGACTGGGAAAACCAATGTGGAGGCTGTGTCAAGGACAGCTTCTCAAGGAAGAGCCAATCTATTAACATGCCCAGCATTGTGCTGGGTGCCAGGAACACCAGCCCTAGCCCCAAAGAAGCAAACATTCTTTTGGGCGAGGAAGACGTGTCTGTGGAAAAATTCAGGACCATGTTGGGGTGAGGAGGGAGGGTCCTGGCACTGGCAGAAGGGCACCTGAGCTGAGAGTCAAAGAAGCAAAGATGAGGAGGGAAGGCAAGGTGGACTACCAGTACAAAGGCACGGAGGTAGGAGATTAAATGTGAGGGACAGCAAGGAGAGTCTGGCTGAACCATAGAAGATGGACGGTGGAGTAATGCATGACGAGACAGAAAGGTGGCTCAGGTCCAGGTAGGAAGTGCTTTAGAGACCAGAGGGTAGCCATCGATCTAGCCAGCAGGGTGGTGGGTGGCCAGAACCAAAGCCAAGCCTCTCCGTGGATGTGCCCCTGGTGCTGTGCCACCTCCCAGAACATCTCGCCTCTGATCTCAGTGCTTTCCTGCCACCTCCCAGCATGCCTCAAAAAGCCTTCCTCAGACCCATCCCCTCAAGCCTTCATCTCCCAGAACAAGGGCCCAAACGCCCAGACAGACCCTGCCCCTCCCCTTCTGACCTCATTGTGCAGCTGACACTGCCCCTCCCTGTCCTCAGGCCCTGCCCTTCTCCACTGCCGGCCCTCCCTCCTGAGGGCCACTTTTTTTTGGGGGGGGGGGGCGCAGGGTGCCACTGTCTGTCTCTTCCCATCTCTCTCTGTGGGTCTGCCTCAGTTTATCCATCTGCCCATTCCTCAGGCTACTGGGTCGGTTGGTCACCCTCCTCTGGAGCACTGCGACATTTCCAAAGCACTTGGCAGGCATTTCCCAGAGATGGTGGGGGGAGGCTCAGCCCAGGTGACCAGGTTGGGGGGGGGAGGAGACACGAGGAGGCGGAGATGGGTGCAGGCCTCAGGGCTCAGGAAGCATCGTGGTGCTGGGCAGGGAAAGCCGGGGCAGAGGAGCCAACCTGGGCCCGAGAGAGGGTGAGGCCGACGGAGCAGGTGGGGGAGCAGTCCTGGAGGGACTTGTGTTCGAGAACCAAAAAGGGAGGAGAGAAAGGCCTGTCGGGCAGTGGTGAGGCCTGGTTGAAATAACCACGTGGTTTGGGTCTTCCTTCAAAGCTTGGCTCTGGGGCCACCTCTGTCGGGAAGCCTGCCTGATCCTCCCTGACTGGATTGACTTGTCTTTGCGCTCCGCGAGGGCAGGCCTGCTTCAGGGTGTTTGCCGGCCTGAAGCACGCCTGGCTAAGCTGAATCGGCACCACACCAAGACTGGGCAGTGGGGCAAGTTTAAGCTGTGACCCAAGAAAGGGGAGGGGGACAGAGCCAGAGACCCCAGAGGAGGCAGAGCCCCAGGCAGAGAGGCGAAGAGGGCTGGGGCCGGCCCGGGCCAGCGCCTTCCTCTTCCTGTTTTCTGAGCTATCCATCGGGTACGGAATGCTCTGGATGCAGCCAGGAGACGCCACGCGCACATCCGCGCACCTGCCCCGTGTTCTGCCCAAACACCCCCCCACTGGCCGCGGAGCTCAGCCTGCTCAGACAGCCCACAGCGCGCCCTTCCATCCCCGTCCCATGTCCTCGTCTGTGGCTCTCGGATTCCCTTCACCAGTGCCGAGGGGCGGCCTCCGAGGGCCAGGGCCGAGCTCGTGTCCGCATCTCCGGCTCCCGACTGACTGGGACACGAGGGGGGGGCCCAGGGTCCCCCAAACATTCTGTGCCAGGATGGAACTCGGCTCAGGCCTTTCTGTCCGAGAGGCGCCGGGTGCCGGGCAGTCACCACGCTGCCCAACCCCAGGGCTGAGGGGCTGAAGGGAGGCCCGTCGAGCGCTTTAGAGAGAACCAACACCCCAAGACGAGAAGCCTGGACCGCCCGAGGGAGCAGGAGCTCCGTGAGCACACGGAGTGCTTCTGTGTCCTCAGGAGCATCAGAACCCGGGACTGGAACCTGAGTCTCCCGACTCCCAACCCCGGCCGGGACTCACCTGAAGGGTCTCGAGACAAAGTGCCCGGAAGCTTCTGCTGGTGCTGCCAGCCACGATGCTCAGGATGGAGCTCACGGCCACCGGGATGGAGGCCTGCAGCTTCTGCTGGGCCTAAAGAGGAGGGCAAGAGAAGAGGAGGCCTGTGTGTTCGGGGCCTCCCTGAGCCCGGCATCTCTTGGGGCACAGAAAGGAGCCATCCGGTCAGGGAGGGTGTCATGGGCTCAAATCAGGAAACTGCCCAGAGCCCTGGGGAACTGGATGAGGAGAGACTCCTAATGTCCAGGGACAGAGTGGGTCAGTGGGGCTCCCAGGGGGTCTTCGGGCCCTGAAAGGTACCCATCGAGCAAGAGGAGAGAGAGGAATTGGGTGAATGGGCCGAGCTGGTGCTCGTGAGACAGACACAAGGCATCTCCCAGGAGAGGGGCTGGTGGGGGTGTGCAGTGGATATGGAGCCAGGCCCTCCTCTCCTCTTACCTTGACCAGGCCACAGTGCTGCCCCAAGGCCTGGTCCACGGCCACATGGACGGCGGCCTGCACCAGGCTCCGGTTCTGGAGCAGGATGCTGTTGAGCTGGGTCAGAAGCAGAGCCTGCATCCCTAAAGGCAGAGACGGGGAGCAGTGAGGCCTCGGGCTCTTCTTCACAAACGTTTTCAGGCTTTGCACTGCCTTTGGCTTATGGCCATCATTTCCTGAGGCCGGGCCACCACCCTCCCCACTGAAGCAGGACAATGAAGGGCCTGAGCCCCGCAGGCATGAGGCCTGACGCTCTCCACACTGGCCCTTGCCGTGGCACCTGGCTGGACGGGTCCGGTCTGGTGGAGCTGGGCTGAATGTACTTTCCTGCAGGCCTGGGCAGACCACGTTACTGCTTTTGCCCTATACATTGGGCCAAGCAAAGCCTGGGGGGGCCATATCTGTGGTTTCTTACAATGTGATGACAAGCAACCCATGACCTTCGCGTGCCTCATTTTGGTCAGCCATTCCCCGACTGGCAGGCATCTCCCTTTACTTCTGATCTCTTGGTGGAAGGGAAGGAAGGACGGAGCCTTCTGATAGCCTCTCGGAGGCGCTTTACAATCTCACCAGACTGACCCTCAATGACCCTTTGAGGCAGGTGCTATTATATTGGAGGAAAAAATTAAATGAAATCCCAATATCTTGCTCAGGGTCTCACTGTTAGTGAATGTCTGAGGCCAAATTTGAACTCAGGTCTTTCTTCCCAGGGCAACCAAGTAGTAAGTGGTACAGTGAATAAGGGCAGGGCCTAGAGTCACAGAGTCACTCATCTTCCTGAATTCAAATTAGCCCAGATACTTCCTAGCTGTGTGACCCTGGGCATGTCACTTCACCCTGTTTGCTTCAGTTTCCTTATTTATAAGATGGGTTGGAGAAAGAAAAAGTTCTAGTACCTTTGCTAAGAAAACCCCAAATGGGGTCACAAAGAGTCAGACATGACTGAAATGACTGAATAACAAAATCTATGATGTACCAGGCACTGAGCTAAGCCCCAGAGAAACAAGGAAAGGCAAAAAACAAACAGTCCTTGTTCTCAAGGAGCTCACAGTCTAGTGGGAGCAACAAGGTCAAACAGCTATGGACAAACCAGAAATATGCACAGTGAATTGGAGATAATCAGCAGAGGGAAGCACCAGGATTAAGAAGGACCCAAAAGGTTTCTAGTAGAAGATGAGATTTTAGTTGGGATTTAATGTAAGCCAGGAAGGAGTCCAGGAGGCAGAGATGAAGAGGCAACAATTATACCTGAAGAAAATAGCAGCGGGATCCCAGAGAATGCAATCCGAAACCAAAAAAGCCCCCATATTCACTCCAGAAGTGCACAGATACTGGCCCTAATTCAGAAAATGTGACTGTAAACAAAAAATATTCCCCCAATAAAAAGCTAGTCTAGTGCCAAAGACTGCCAGGATAGCTAGAAAGAGAAGATAACTTCAAAATATTTACAAGCTGGTGTGACCCTGGGGCAAGTGACTTAATCCTGATGGCCTAGCCTTGTCACTTTTCTGTCTTAGAACTGATATTAAAATCCTCAAACTAATAGAAATAATGAACAACTTAAGCTAAGTCACAGGATACAAAATAAACCCATATAAAAATCACTATTTCTATTTACAACTAACAAAGTCCAACTGCAAGAGATAGAAAAGGAATTTCCATTCCAAATAACTCAGACAACATAAAAGACCTGGGGGTATACCTAACAAAATAAATACAGCAACTATTTAACACAATTATAAAACACTCTTCACACAACTAAAGTCAGACCTAAATAATTGGAAAAACATTCACTGCTCATGGATAGGCTGAGCCAGTATAGTGAAAACAACAGTCCTACCTAAGTTAATTTACCTACTCAGTGCCACAGCAATCTAACATAACAAATTATCCAAAAATTATTTCATAGAACTAGAAAAAATTGCAATAAAGTTCATCTGAAGAACAAAGGGCCAAGAATATCAAGTAAATTAATAAAAAAAAATGTGAAGGAAGGAGACCTGGCTGTACCAGATCTCAAACTACTCTACAAAGCAATAATCATCAAAACAATCTATTTTGTAGTATTGGCTAAGAAACAGAACATTGGATCAATGTAATAAATTACATAATCAAAATATGGCAGTTAATGCCCATTGTAACTTAGTGATCAATAAACCCAAAGATCCAAACTTCTGGGGAAAGAACTCATTATTTGACAAAAACTGCTGGAAAAACTGGAAAGGAGCATAGCAGAAATTAGGTGTGGACCAACATCTCATATTATACACCAGGATAAAACAGAAATGGATACTTGATCTAGAAATAAAAGGTGGCACCATAAACAAATTAAGGGGACATGGAAAAGTTTACTTGTCAGACTTATGAATAAGGGAAGAGTTTATGAACAAACAAGACAAAGAGGACATCAGGAAAAATTAAATAGATAATTTTGATTACATTAAATTAAAAAGTCTTTGTATAAACAAAACCAATGCAACCAAATTTAGAAGGGAATGTGTAATTGGAATTCTTATGCCTTTGAACTACATTTCCCAGGAGCCCACTGACTTCCTGTCATCACCTACTGATGTAGACAGGAGATAAACTGGGTGGCCTTCCATGGCTAGCTCTCTTTCCTTCTTGAGCAGGGACATTGGTGGAGTAGGCTGTTTGAGCAGGTAGATTAGCCATGGGAACATGGTTTTATTTTGTTACTTCTAGTGATTATTAATAAATCTGATAAAATATAACATTAATTTTAATTTTTACATTGATGGCGACCACAAAGAGCCAATTTTTTTTTAAGATAGCCAAGATAAAATTTGCAAAGCCACATTTCTCCTGACTTTCACACTGCCACCCTCCCCCCCCCCTCCCCCAGCAAATTCTGAGAGAGCTCTGAACTACTCTCTTCAGAGCTGCCACCTGCCTCCCTGCCTGGGTGATCCTTTTGGAGCTTACTTCTGCCGCTCCTGATCCTCTTGCTCCTCCTGCTCCTGTTGCTGTTGCTGATTGCTGCCACCGTGTCTTTAGTAACAAGTATCTCTGGCAAAAGCTTCATTTATCAAATATATATATATATATATATATATATATATATATATATATATATATATATATATATATATATATATATATATATATATATATATATATATATATATATATATATATATATATATATATATATATATATATATACAACTGAGAGAAATTGATAAAACTACCAAGCATTCCCCAACTGAAAAAATAGTCAAAAGTAGTTCTCAAAGGAATTAAAACTATCCATAGTCATAGGAAAACGTGCTCCAAATCACTACTGATTAGAAAAAGACAAATTAAAATAAATCTGAGATACCACTTCACATGTATCAGATTGGCTACTATGACCAAAAAGGAAAATGATAAAAGTTGGAGGGGATGTGGGAAAATTGGGACACTAATATACTGCTGGTGGAACTGTGAATCCGATACAACCATTCTGGAGAGCAATATGGAAGAACCAGGCTCAAAGGACTACAAAACTATGTATATCCTTTGACCCAGCAATATCACTACTGGATCTATATCCCAAAGAGATCAGAGATAAGGGAAAAGGACCTACTTGTATCAAATATTTTTAGCAGCAATTTTTGTAATGGCAAAGAATTGGAAACTGAGCAGTTGTTCATCACATGGAGAATGGATGAACAAGTTGTGGAATACGGTTGTAATAGAATACTGTTGTGCTATAAGGAATGATGAACAGAATGAGTTCATAAAAATCTGAAAATCTTATATGAACTGATACAGAGTGAAGTGAGTAGAACCAGAAGGACATTGTACAAAATAACAGCAATATTGTGTGATGATCAACTATGAATGACTTGTTTTTCTCATCAATACAATGGTCCAAGATAACTCCAAAGGACTCATGCTGAAAAATGTTATCCACTCCCAGAGAAAGAACTGATGGAGTCTAGATGCAGATCAAAGCATACTTTATTTTCTTTAGGTTTTTTAAACAACATGTCTTCTACAACATGACTAATATTGAAATATAATTTTTTTAATTGCACATGTGTAATCTATATCAAATTGCTTACTATCTCAGGAAAGGGGAGAAAAGGTAGAGTATTTGGATCTCAAAATTTTAGAAGACAAACGTTAAAAATTATTTTTGCATATAATTGGGAAAGAATAAAATGTTATTAGAAAAAAGAACATGAATATTAAACATATTATAAATGCCCCAAATAGCACAGAATCTAAATTCTTTTTCTTTTTTTAAACCCTTACCATCTTGGAGTCAATACTGTGTATTGGCTCCAAGGCAGAAGAGTGGTAAGGGCTAGGCAATGGGGGTCAAGTGACTTGCCCAGGGTCATACAGGTGGGAAGTGTCTGAGGCCAGATTTGAACCCAGGACCTCCCATCTCTAGGCCTGGCCAGAATCTAAATTCTTAAAGGAAAAGTTAAGTGAATTACAGTGAGAAATAAAGAATAAAACTATAATACTGAAAACAACTATTATAATTTTACCCCTCTTGGACCTAGGTAAATCTAACCAAAAAATAAGCAAAAGGGAAATTAAAAACAAATAGATAAGATATACCTTTCAAGAATACTGAATGGGAATAGAAAAGAGTATATCTGGCCCCTTCACAGAATCTGACTATGTATTAGAGCATAAAAAATCTTACAAATGCAGAGAAGTAAAGATACTAAATCTCTCTTTTATGGACTGCAATGAAATAAAAATCACATTCAATTAAGGGCCTTTAAAGCAAATATTAGAAATTAGCTAGAAATGAAGTAACAATCCTAAAAAATGGGTGGATCAAAGAACAAATTATAGAAAGAATAATTTCATTAAGTATTATGAGAACAATTAAGCAACATACTAAAACTTGTGTGTATGCCGAAGAAGTCCTTGTGAAGAAGAAAATGTGTCTAAATTAAAAAAAAACAAAAACAGATCAATGAACTAAGCATGCAACTAAAACAAAACAAAAAACCCTAGAAAAATTCAAATTTAAAACTCCCAACAAAACACCAAAATAGAAATCCCGAAAACCAAAGTACAGGTAAACAAAATCTAAAGTTAAAAAATTTTTGAACAACTAAATAAAACTAGCAGCTGTTTTTTTTTTTCCAAAGCAAAACAATAAAATAAACATTAATTTGATTTTTTTAAAAACAAAAGACAAAAATCAAATTCACTATTAAAAATGAAAAAGGTAAATTCATAACCCCTGAAGAATAAATAATAGCAGTTATTAGAAGACCTTTCACCCAATTACATGCCAATAAAATTAATGATCTAAATTAATTAGATGAATACTTATAATCCTATCTTAGAAAAAGAAATTGAACAAGCCATAAATGAATTCTCAAAGAAAAAAAAAGGAGTAGTCAGATTTACAAATTCTCATTTGTTGTTGGGTCATTCAATTGTGTCCAACTCTTCATGACCTTGTGGACATTATGGGGATTTCTTGGCCAAGATATTAAAAAAAATCTACAAAAGATTTAAAGAATAATTAATTCCAAAACTATATAAACTGTTGGGGAACAAAGGTAAACAAGGAGTCCTACCAAATTCCTTCTAAGACACAATCTTAAAATTTTTATTTCTATGTCCAAAATTTCTCCCTCCCTCCAGTCCTTCCTCCACCCATTCAGAAGTTCAGAAATATGATACTCATTATACATATTCATTTATGCAAAACAAATTTCCATATTATCTTATGAAGGAGATAAAAAGCAAGAAAAATAAAGTAACAAAGAAAATAACTATTCTCATTTCTCTCTCTGGATGTAGCTATTCTTTTCCTTTTTCTTTCCTTTTTCTTTTTTTTAAACCCTTACCTTCAGACTTGGAATCAATACTGTGTATTGGTTCTGAGGCAGAAGAGTGGTAAGGGCTAGGCAATGGGGGTCAAGTGACTTGCCCAGGGTCACACAGCTAGAAAGCGTCTGAGGCCACATTTGAACCCAGAACCTCCCATCTCTAGGCCTGGCTCTAAATCCACTGGGCCACCCAGCGGCCCTGCTACTCTTTTTCATCATGAGTCTTATGGAATTGTTGTAGATCATTGTCCTGAATAGGTAAGTCCTTCACAGTTGATTACAATAATGCTGTTACTGTGTACAATGCTCATTCCATTTTGCATCACCTCATTTAGGTTTTCCTGTAACCACCCCCTTCATCATTTCTTATAACACAATAGTTTTCCATCACTATCATGTATCACAGCTTGTTCTGTTATTCCCCCAATGACAGGCATCCCCCTCAGTTTCCAAATCTTTACGACCATTAAAAGAACTGCTGTAAATATTTGTGTATATATGTGGCTCCTTTTCCCTTTTTTAAATCTTTTTTTGGAATACAGTTTTATAGCCCACAAATATAGTCTTTTTAAAAAATTACACATAAAACAATTTTCAACAATTGTCCTTTGACATTTTCTAATCCCAATTCTCTCCTTCCTTTCTTCCTCTCCCCACTCCCAGGATGGTAAGTAATATGATATAGATTATACTGGTGCTGTCATGTACTACACAAATATAGTCTTATTATCTAAACCAAGGAGAGTAATTTTAAATAAAATATTAGCAAGGAGACTACAGCAATATATCACAAAGTTCATATAACATGAAAATAGAAGAGTCAAGGATCAGCTAAAGTCCAACTTGAAGTGGGCTGGCATGACACCAAAGCAACTAGAACTCGCTGCCTCTGACAGAAGCAGCTGGCGAGCCCACATTCACCAGGCCGCCACCTCCTTTGAAGATGAGCGACGTCGACGTCTTGCTGCTGCGCGTGAACGCCGACACCAGGCCACAGCCGCACCTCCCGTAACAATGGGCGTCCCAGGCCCCATGTGCCACAAATTCTGCGCCTCAGCCGTTGGACTCCAAAGCCACATGAGGGTACACCGTAGATGATAATGCACAAAGACAATCGTCATTCTCGGCCTCCGAGAGACTACTACTCTATTTGTATCATTTGTATCAGGAATGAAGGGCTGGTTCAATGTTGGGAAAATTATGAATACAATAACAAATCCCCCATCAATAATCATATAATTATTTCGATAGATGCAGAAAAAGTTTTTGACAAAATACAAATTCCTATTAAAAACTTCAGGAAGCATAGAACTCAATGGAGCTTTTAAAAAAATAACTAGTATCTATCTAAAACCAAGAGTATGCATTAAATGTAAGGGAGATAAGTTAGAAGCCTTTCCAATAAGAGCAGGGGCAAAGCAAGAAGGTCCACTATCCCCGCTCCATATTACACTAGAAATGCTAGCTAGAGCAATAAAACAAACAAGAAAACAAAACGATTACTTCTTTGTAGATGATATGATAGTATACCTTGAGAATCTCAGAGCATCCACGAAAAGCCTAATCTAAATAATGAACAATTTCAATAAAGATGCAGGATATCAAATAAAACCACACAAAGCATCAGCATTTCTGTATATTAGCAACAAGGAAGAGATAAAGAAATTCTATTTAAAATGGTTACAGATAGGAATAGCTGTGGATAGAGAGGGCTCAGTAGTTAGAGAGTAAGGCCTAGAAACAGGAGGTCCTGGGTTCAAATATGGTCTCAGTCATGTCCTAGTTGTGTAACCTTGGGAAAATCATTTAACCCCAATTGCTTAGCCTTTACCCCTTTTTCTGCCTTGGGTATTTGGGGTTTTTTTTAATAATAATTTTTAAAAATAGCTACAGACTGAATAAAATACCTTCCAAGAACTATGAATACAATTATAAAACACTCCATACAGATCAAGGCAAATCTAAATAATTGAGGTTGTGCCAACATCACAAAAATGCTAATACAACCAAATCCATTTGCTTATTCAATGCCATACTAATTAAATAGGCAGCTAGATGGTTAGAGCACCAAGTCTGGAGTCAGAAAGACTCATCTTCCTAAATAAATCTAGTCTCAGACATTTACTAGCTGGGTGATCCTGAGCAAGTCAGTTAACCCTGTTTGCCTCAATTTCCTCATCTGGAAAATGAGCTGGAGAAGGAAATGGCAAACTACTCCAAGATCTTTGTCAAGAAGACCCAAATGGAGTCACAAAAAAGTTAGGTACAACTGAAACAACTTAACAACAACAACTAATTAGTTAATTACAATATAATAATATATTAAAAATATCAATTAATTATTTTAGTGAACTAGAAAAAAATTACAAAATTCTTCTGGAGGAACAAAAGTTGTAATATGAAGTGAAATAATAATTTAGAAAATGAGATGGGGGACTAGCAGTATCAGATATCAAACTCTGCTACAAAGCTGTAATCATGAAAATAATCTGATTTTGGATAATGAAATAGAGAGGCTCATCAGTGAAACAGATTAGATATACAATACATTGATGCAAATGAGTCCAGTATCCTAGTGAATGATAAATGCAAAGATCTCAGCTATTGGGAAAAGAAGTCACTATTCAACAAAAACTGTGAGAAAAATCAGAAAGTAGTCTGCTGTAAGTCTAGGTAGAAACCAGGACCGTGCCTAGATAAGTTCATTAGAGGCTATGATTTAGACATAGAGTGTGGACATTATAAGCACATTAGTGAGCATGGAAGAAATTCCCTGTCAGATCTAGAGGGAAAGACTGAATCCATGACCAAACAAGAGACAGCAAGGTTCACAGGGCACAAAATGGACAATTTCAATTACATAAAAATGGAAAAGTTTTTGCATAAGTATAATCAATACAGGTAAAATTAAAAGAGAAATGGTATTCTGGGGGGGGGGAAATCTTTCTAGCAAGTTACTTTGATAATGAACTCATTTCTTTTTTAAAAATCCTTACCAATACTGTGTATTGGTTCTAAGGCAGAAGAGTGGTAAGGGCTAGGCAATGGGGGTCAAGAGACATGCTGGGAAGTGTCTGAGGCCAGATTTGAACCCAGGACCTCCCATCTCTAAGCCTGGCTCTCAATTCACTGAGCTATCCAGCTGCCCTCTGAACTCATTTCTAAGATATACAGGGAACTGAGTCAAATTGATAAGAATAAGAGCCATTCCCTCAACTGATGAAGTCAAGAGATATGAATAGATAATTTTCAGAGGAAGAAATCCAAGCTGTCACTAGCATATGAAAAATGCTCTAAATCACTAATAACTGGAGAAATACAAATTCAAACAACTCCGAGATGCCACCTCATATCCATCAGATTGGTCAAATTGACAAAAAGAGAAAATGACAAAGGCCAGAGAAGCCGGGGAAACACAAGTATTTTAATGTACTGTTGGTGAAGCTGTGAACTCTATTAACCATAACAGACAGCAGTTTGGAATTGTGCCTAAAAAGCTATTAGACTGTGCATGCCCTTTGACCCAGAAATGTTGCTACAAGGTCTATTCACCAAAGAAAGTTTCAATTGTACCCAGATGTAAAAAAAAAAATTGTATCTCTTTTTGTGGTGCCAAAGAATAGAAAATTGAAGGAATGTCTATCAATTGAGGAATGGCTGAATAAGTTAGGGTATGTGAATCGTGATGATGGACTATAATACTGTAAAAAAATGATAAGAGTACCTGGGAAGACCTACATGAATTGATGAAAAGTGAAATGAAAAGAACTAGGGGCAGTCAGGTGGCTCAGGGAATAAAGAATCAGACCTGGAGATGGGGGGTCCTGGGTTCAAATGTGGTCTCAGACACTTCTTAGCTGTGTGACCCTGGGCTTGTCACTTAACTCCAACTGCCTAGCCTTTACGTTCTTCTGCCTTGGAATTGACTCTTAATATTCTCTGTATTCCTAGCAGCTTAATATTCTAAGATAGAAGGTGAGCATTGAGAGAGAGAGAGAGAGAGACAGAGAGACAGAGACAGAGAGACAGAGACAGAGAGCAAGAGGGAGAGAGACAGAGAGAGAGGGAGAGAGAGGGAGAGAGAGGGAGAGGGAGAGAGGGAGAGAGGGAGAGAAGGAGGGAGAGAAGGAGAGAGAGAGACAGAGAGGGAGAGAAGGAGGGAGAGAAGGAGAGAGGGAGAGGGAGAGAGAGAGAGAGGGAGAGAGAGAGAGAGACAGAGAGACAGAGAGACAGAGACAGAGACAGAGAGACAGAGACAGAGAGCAAGAGGGAGAGAGACAGAGAGAGAGGGAGAGAGAGGGAGAGGGAGAGAGGGAGAGAAGGAGGGAGAGAAGGAGAGAGAGAGACAGAGAGAGACAGAGAGGGAGAGAAGGAGGGAGAGAAGGAGAGAGAGAGACAGAGAGGGAGAGAAGGAGAGAGGGAGAGGGAGAGAGAGAGAGAGAGAGAGAGAGAGAGAGAGAGAGAGAGAGAGAGAGAGAGAGAGAGAGAGAGGGAGAGGGAGAGAGGGAGAGGAAGAGGAAGAGAGGGAGAGAAAGAGAGAGAGAGGGAGAGGGAGAGAGGGAGAGAGAGAGAGAAAGAGATGAGCAGAAGCATATATAGTCGAATGCTCTACTATAATAGCAATATTGTAAAGATAATCAAACTTTGAAAGGGAGAAGCAGGGAAAGTATTTACATAGTTCCTACAATGCACCAGGCAGCGTATACTTCACAAATATGATCTCGTCTTGTAGCATACCAGGCATCTTAGCATCTTGGAAGTATGATTGATGTATCTTACAGTCACGGGCATCTACTCCAACTGTCCATTTTGTTCAAAAAGCTTTTAACATCATTATGCATCGCTCCAAACGTTTTATATTGTCAATTATAGGAGCAGTCGTGTCCATCATTGCTATGATTACGGCATTAACTACAGCAACCATTGCACTAACTAATTCCATTCAGAACCAAGATTTTACACAAGAGGTTGTATCTGATTCATCTGAATTGTGGCACGCACAGCAAAGTCTTGACTTTGCTTTTAAGGATGAATTGGAAACTTTGAAAGATGCCGTATTTTGGTTAGGAAAAGAGGTTGAAGCTTTACACACTACAATTACTTATCCATGTCATTTCAATCAAACTAGATAGTGTATTACACCTTTGAAATATGATAATGTCTCATATGGATGGCAATCCGTAGTACAGCACATTCAAGGTGCTTGGGGACACCATAACAGCACATTGGACATTACACATTTACAGCAGGAAATTAATAAGTTAGACCAAATTGTATATGAACAAGAAGCGGTAAAAATTGCATCCAAATGGGAAGCAACTTTAGCTTCCATGGATCCTAGTAACTGGTTTGGCAGAATTAATTTAGCAAACATTGGCAATATTGTAATCTTTGTTATTTTGGTTATTGGTTTAATCATACTTTGCAGGAAAGGTTGTAGAAATAAGGCTTATATCAGAAATATGCAGCCAGAAGTGGCTCTGTCTCATCATTCTCGTCATTTATTGCCTGGTGATATTGAACTACAATCACTCAGAATGTGATGTTTAAGAAAATGAAAGTACTTTTTAAGAGTTACATGAATGATTGCATTAATGTTTTGGAAAGTTTGTTACATGCTAATATATTTGGTATGCTTTCACTATGAATATTGACCATCTAATATTAGGCATGGACAATGCATTTTGGAAGATGGATTCTTCCTATCACAATATGGATTAACTGACACATTGCCACAGGGCACAAAAAATTTTTTTTCTCAAGAATATCATTATTCTATTCTTATTTTTAATTAAATATTTTTTGGTTTGCTTTTCTCTTACTTTCTTTTGGCTGAATACTTTTTATAATTCATTTTGCTTTCTTTTTTCATAACTTTGGTAATATTTGAAGTACATTGTAAGCAGTATTAATGCTCTGATCCTGAACTATGAATCTGAACTTTTATTTTTGTACATACCAAAAAGCTTGAGACTGTAGGGACGTGACAGCATTTGTTAAGCTTCCTGGGACTATTCGGAGTTACTGTGTCTGATTAAATAAGAAGGGATTGGAATGGAAACCTTACACTTGGCCAGACAGCCCAAGCCACAGACAGATGGGTATTCCATGTGAGATGGATACATCTCACTAAGGTTGGAGGTAAAAGGATGCAGTGTTTTGACACCCTCATTCACAGGTCGGCCTGGTACCAAAGTTCCAACCATGTATCTATATGGCAGACATCTTGGCTTATATATTCCTAAGACTATGCATACTCGGGACAAGGGAAAGAAAAGAATTCCCTCTCATCTCGAGATACAGTCCTTTTCTTTGACTGTAAAGGTCTGACAACTCCTTATAGTCCTGGCTGTACATGGGTAATATGACATATTAATGCACATGTCCTACGAACTGTGGAACTGATATCACAGCAATTCAGGATCACGAGAGTTAAGATCATCTTCTTCTTATTTTTATTATTATTGGTATTTTATGAACTTTTTACCTTTGATTTTGCTAAGTTGATATGAAGATCATTCTTCTCATTTTTACAGGATTATCACTTAGTTAATTTTTACTATTATTAATCCTACATAATCTTTACATTTAATTTTTGCAATTTGATTTAGAATTCATCTTTTATTTGTTATTTTGCTATACTCACTATTTTTATTTTTTATTGCGTTTATAATTCTTTATTTTATTTTTAACATTATACACTCTTGTTTTAATTTTTAAACAAAAAGGGGGATATGTAGCATACCAGGCATCTTAGCATCTTGGAAGTATGATTGATGTATTGATATTATATCCTGTATATTCATTTACCAAACACATGGTCAGATCACTTGATGTTCATTGTATGGCAAGGGACGATCCAAAGGACTAGCAAAGGACGGGCAAATTCCTGGGCTGGGCCTTGACAGCCATGGTGTCCTGGCTTGGACTACATTCATTTGCCCAAAGCGCGGATTGGATTAATCTCCTCCTCTTTGATTCCATCATTGGCAATGCTACCAATGTAAAAACCTATGTCATGTCACATATTCATTTATCACTGCCCAATCCACATTCCTAAAACCTCCAATAAATACTAGGGAACACGTGCGAATCTCTCTCTTACTTTCCTGGATCTTCTGACTGTTCTGTCCTATCTTTTCCTCCTGATCTCTCTTTCCTCGCGACGCTGTCGCTGCCATGCTTCCTATTAATGCTTGGACTCTCTTGTCCATAGGAGGTATTAAGGAGTTGTTACTCCCCACATGTTTTCTTATTCCTCATGTTTCCCTTTAATTAATTATCCAAGGGAAATATTAAGGAGTTCCCGCCACTCCCCATGTGTTTTAACTTGTTGTTTCTGAGTCTTTATTATTCACCTATTTCCTTAGTCTCCCGTCTCCTTCTCAGATTATTACCCACAGGTAAAAATATATAGGGACTGCAGGCCGGTCCTTATACGTCTAATCCTCACAACAACAGTGCAGAGTAGGTGCTCTTATTATCTAACTTTAAAGTTAAGAAAATTGAGATACAACTGCAGAAAAGCAGAAATAATAAATGCAAGCTTTTCAGATCATAAAGCAATAAAAAGAACAATCAGTAAGGGTACAAGGAGAGCTAAATCAAAAACTAATTGGAAATTAAATAATGATTCTCCAAAATTGACTAGTCAGAGAACAAATCATAGAAACAATTAATTTCATTGAAGAAATGACAATGATGAGACATCCTTTCAAACTCTATGGGATGCAGCCAAAGCAGTACTCAGGGGAAAATTCATATCCTTGAGTTCATATATTAACAAATCAGGGAGGGCAGAGATCAATGAATTGGACATGAAAATCAAAATACTTGAAAGCGAACAAATTAAAAATCCCGAGAAGAAAACCAAATTAGAGATCCTAAAAATTAAGGGAGAAATTAATAAATTCAAAAGTGATAGAATTATTGAACTAA
Source organism: Monodelphis domestica (assembly GCF_027887165.1). Classification (NCBI taxonomy): domain Eukaryota; kingdom Metazoa; phylum Chordata; class Mammalia; order Didelphimorphia; family Didelphidae; genus Monodelphis; species Monodelphis domestica. The sequence continues at coordinate 6,633,934 of NC_077232.1, forward strand.
TAAATAAGACTAGAATCTGGTATTTTGAAAAAACAAACAAAATAGACAAAATTCTGGTCAATATAATAAAAAAGAGGAAAGAAGAAAATCAAATTAACAGTATTAGGGATGGAAAGGGAGAACTCACCTCCAATGAAGAGGAAATTAAGGCAATCATTAAAAACTATTTTGCCTAATTATATGGCAATAAATATGCCAATCTAGGTGATATGGATGAATATTTACAAAATTATAAATTGCCTAGATTAGCAGAAGAAGAAATAGAATTCTTAAACAATCCCATATCAGAAAAAGAAATTGAACAGGCCATCAAAGAACTCCCAAAGAAAAAATCCCCAGGGCCTGATTGATTCACAAGTGAATTCTATCAAACATTCAAAGAACAGCTAATCCCAATACTATACAAACTATTTGACATAATAAGCAAAAAGGGAGTTCTACAACACAAATATGGTACTGATCCCAAAGCCAGGCAGGCCAAAAACAGAGAAAGAAAACTACAGACCAATCTCCTTAATGAACATAGATGCAAAAATCTTAAACAGAATACTAGCAAAAAGACTTCAGCAAGTCATCACAAGGGTTATTCACTTTGGCCAGGTAGGATTTATACCAGGAATGCAAGGATGGTTCAATATCAGGAAAATCATCCCCATAATTGACCATATCAACAAGCAAAACATCAAAAATCACACGATTATCTCAATAGACACAGAAAAAGCCTTTGACAAAATACAACACCCATTCCTATTGAAAACATCAGAAAGTATAGGAATAGAAGGGCCTTTCCTAAAAATAATAAACAGTATCTATCTAAAACCATCAGCAAACATCATCTGCAATGGGGATAAACTTGATGCATTCCCAATAAGATCAGGAGTGAAACAAGGATGCCCCTCATCACCTTTATTATTCAACATTGTACTAGAAACACTAGCAGTAACAATTAGAGAAGGAAAAGACATTGAGGGTGTTAAAATTGACAATGAGGAGACCAAGCTGTCACTCTTTGCGGATGACATGATGGTCTACTTAAATCCTAGAGAATCAACCAAAAAGCTAGTGGAAATAATCAACAATTTTAACAAAGTTGCAGGATACAAAATAAACCCACACAAATCATCAGCATTTCTATACATCTCCAACACATCTCAGCAGCAGGAATTAGAAAGAGAAATTCCATTCAAAATCACCTTAGACAATATAAAATACTTGGGAATCTATTTGCCGAGACAAACACAAGAACTATATGAACACAACTACAAAACACTTTCCACACAACTAAAACTAGATTTGAGCAATTGGAAAAACATTAACTGCTCATGGGTAGGACGAGCCAATATAATAAAAATGACCATCCTACCCAAACTTATCTACCTATTTAGGGTCATACCCATTGAACTTCCAAAAAACTTTTTTACTGAACTAGAAAAAAACATAACAAAATTCATTTGGAAGAACAAAAGATCAAGGATATCCAAGGAAACAATGAAAAAAAATGCAAAAGAAGGTGGCCTTGCAGTCCCAGATCTCAAACTATATTATAAAGCAGTAGTCATCAAAACAATTTGGTACTGGCTAAGAGACAGAAAGGAGGATCAGTGGAATAGACTTGGCGTAAATGATCTCAGCAAGACAGTTTATGACAAACCCAAAGACCCCAGCTTTTGGGACAAAAATCCACTATTTAATAAAAACTGCTGGGAAAACTGGAAGACAGTGTGGAAAGAATAGGTTTGGATCAACACCTCACACCCTACACCAAGATAAATTCAGAATGGGTGAATGACTTGAACGTAAAGAAGGAAACAATAAGTAAAGTATGTGAACACAGAATAGTATACATGTCAGACCTTCGGGAAGGGAAAGATTTTAAAACCAAGCAAGACTTAAAAAGAGCCACAAAATGTAAAATAAACAATTTTGATTACATCAAATTAAAAAGTTTTTGTACAAATAAAACCAATGTAACCAAAATTAGAAGGGAAGCAACAAGTTGGGAAACAATCTTCATATCAAAAACCTCTGACAATGGTCTAATTACTCAAATTTATAAAGAGCTAAATCAATTGTACAAAAAATCAAGCCATTTTCCAATTGATAAATTGGCAAGGGATATGAACAATCAGTTTTCAGCCAAAGAAATCAAAACTATTAATAAGCACATGAAAAAGTGTTCTAAATTTCTTATAATCAGAGAGATGCAAATCAAAAGAACTCTGAGGTATCACCCTCACCTAGCAGATTGGCTAACATGACAGCAAAGGAAAGTAATGAATGCTGGAGGGGATGTGGCAAAGTAGGGACATTAATTCATTGCTGGTGGAGTTGTTAATTGATCCAACCATTGTGGAGGGCAATTTGGAACTATGCCCAAAGGGCGAGTGAAGACTGTCTGCCCTTTGACCCAGCCAGAGCACTGCTGGGTTTGTACCCCAAAGAGATAATAAGGAAAAAGACAAGAATATTCATAGCTGCACTCTTTGTGGTAGCAAAAAACTGGAAAATGAGGGGATGCCCTTCAATTGGGGAATGGCTGAACAAACTGTGGTATCTGTTGGTGATGGAATACTATTGTGCTCAAAGATTTTATAATAAAGTGGAGGAATTCCATGGGGACTGGAACAACCTCCAGGAATTGATGCAGAATGAAAGGAGCAGATCCAGGAGAACATTGTACACAGAGACTGACACACTGTGGTACAATCGAACGTAATGGACTTCTCCATTGGTGTCAATGCAGTGATCCTGAACAACCTGCAGGGATTTACGAGAAAAATCACTATCCACAAGCAGAGGACAAACTGTGGGAACAAAAACACCGAAGAAAGGTAACTGCTTGAATACAGGGGCTGAGGAGACATGACTGGGTATGGAGACTCTAAATGAACATCCTAGCACAAATACCAACAACATGGAAATGGGTTCGGAACAAGGACACATATGATACCCAGTGGAATTGCGTGTCAGCTATCATCGGCTAGGGAAGGGGTGGCGGGAGGGGAGGGAGGAAAAGAAAATGATTTTTGTATTCAATGAATAATGTTTGAAATTGACCAAATAAAATGTTTAAATTGGAAAAAAAATTGAGGCAAACAGAGGTTAAGTGACTTGTTCAAGGACATAGCTAATAAGTGTCTGGGACTAGATTTGAGCTCAGGTCTTCCTAACTTGAGGGCCAGACCTCTTTCAAAATGTTTGAAATATTTAGTTAACTCCAATCAACATAATGAATAACCCACAATTCCCAAGGGCTCCTGATGAAAAGAGCTAATGGATTCAGAATACAGATTGAAATCTATTTTCTTCTCTTCCTTCCTTCTTTCCTTTTTTTTGGACAGGGCAAATGTGGACATTTGTTTTGCATGTCTATACATATTTATAATGAGTTCTGTTTTTCTTGCCTTCCCAGTGGGTGGAATAAGGGGAGGCAGGAGGGAGAGAATTTAGAACAGAAAATAAAACCAAAATTTTAAGAAAGTCACAGGGAATACTGAGCTGGAGTGGGGGAAGGGAGGGTGCAGAACAAGGCAATGAGGGAGGGCAAGAATAGCCAGAGAGCAGTGTAATGGGTTCAGCTTTTACCAGTCACCAGCCCAGAGTACCAGGGCAGAGGCTGGAGAGCCTGGCAAAGAAGGCAAGATGTGGAGGCCACAATCATTCTTTGTGGCCCCAGCACTTCTTAGCCCAGAGCCTGGCACCTGGCTGATGGATGTTGGACAGGCTAGGTGGGGAGCCCTTTCCTCCCAATTCGGGGCTCTGAAAGTTCTGGCACTTCCTGAATGCCAAGAAGAGTCCTATCTTCACAAAGAAGGCTGGTGATTGCCAATGTTAGCACTGACTTGAGCTGGACCGCCATTACACTATAGACATATGATCTCACATTCGTCCAATGTACAAAGGCCACTTGGGCCCTGGCCTCAGTCAGGCTACCCACCACAGGCTACACAAGGGAAGAGCTCTTGGGTTGACCAATGCCTACATCTTTCCTGAACATACTACCCCTGCATGTCCTTGATATGGAAATCTAAAACCTGTCCTAAGTGAGGAGCATGGCACTCTTTTCAGGCAAAGGCCCAAGCTGGCTGTCTGATCGTCTAACAAAGCCTTCACCCCAGCCCAGGCCAGACAGCATCTCTCTCCCAAGGGCAGTAATCCTGGGGGCCCCAACTGAAGAGATAACAGACACACCTGCAATGGTAGCCCCACTGGGGCAGAAGGGAAACATACTGGCTGATTTCTGGATCTCCGATTTCATCAGAGTGGATCCTCCCTCCACCAATATGGATCTCAAATCCCTCTAAAACTCAGATCTCTGAGAGTTGCTGTGGCCAGAAAATTCACCCCCTGCCACCAATCTGATGGTGAACCTCTGTGAACTCGGCAAAACTGGTCTTCAGCCAACAGGACAGGTCTGTCACAAACTTGAACTTTCTAGCTCATTATACGAGCAAAGACTTAAGTCAGAAGAAACTGGACAGGTCAATGAACTCACCTCCCTTATTTTATTAATGAGGAAATAGAGGTCTAAAGGAGCTAGTTAACTTCCCCAGAGTCACTCTGGTAATACATATCTAAGGCAGGATTTGAATCCAGGTCTTTGTGTTAACAAACATTTACAAAGCCTCTACTCTGTGTAAGACACTGGGCTGTGTTGGGGATTCAAAGAAAAGCACAGAACAGCCCCTGCTTTCAATAAGCTCCTAGTCTAATGGGGGAGGGGGGTCAGGAGAGACAACCCTCAAGCAGCTATGCATAGATCAGATACCTGGATATCATAATATCACAAATCAGATATCAGGACCAAATGAAGGGAGTCTCGGAAGAAGGTCTACTCTGGAATTCTAGATGCCCCACACCTAGGCTGCCCCACAACAGGATCTACCCTTGGAGGACCCAGAAGCACTCCGATATTGGCTTTGGAGGCATTGGTGGCCCTGCTAGATACCTAGACCCAGGGACACCTAAGAATTTCAGTATTATATCAAAGATGATCCTTTTCTTTTTTTTTTTTAACCCTAACTTTCTGTCTTAGAAGGGCTGGGCAAAAGGTGTTAAGTGACTTTCCCAGGGTCACCAGCTTGGAAGTGTCTGAAGTCATATTTGAACCCAGGACCTCCCATCTCCAGGCCTGGTCCTCTATCCACTGAGCCACCCAGCTGCCTCTGTCAAAGATGATTCTTTTGCAAAAGGCTAGAGAAAAGTTCACCTAACTCATATAGTAATGTTAGCCATGCTGCAAAAGATCCATGCCTCAAATAAGCCAGAGATCAGAATCCTTAAGAGAGTTGACTGTTTATTAAAGACTTTGTTATTACCTGACCATCCTGATCTCCTTCACCTACCCCAGGCCTCGGTCAGCTGAGCCCGAAATCCATTGGAGAAATCCACAAAGAGAAAGAGCAGCAGAACTTCTTCCTCCGTACCAGAGTCCTGGGGCTGGCTCTGCTCAGGGGACTCTATGCGGTAACTCACATCTGGAAGCAGGCAGGAGTCTAAAGGATAAGATATTTTGTGATTTTCTGAAATAAGCAAAGGTTTCAAATATTCCAGGGCTAAAATGTCTGCCCCAACAATAAAGCTGAAGATGACTGAGGCCCAAAATAGGGAGTTTTATTCGCCACGAGGCAAGTCATGCCTCTTTTCTAGTTTCAGCATCTAGAAGACAGTCTATAACCTCTACTTAGTGGAATCCATGCAGAACAACAAATGGCCTGGAACACTGGGAAGGCATAATGCCCACAAGAATACAGCCTAAAAGGCTTAAAATCCCAAATCCCTTAGATATATACAGATTCCAGCCAGAAGCCCCAGAACCATGAAAGATCAAAAAACCTTTGCCATTATAGTTTATTTCCTGGGGACTGAATAAGTGCCAGACTCCCTACTAGACTATTCAGGTTGGAAAAGGGTGAAACTTGGAAAGTTGGAGAACATAAATTAAAGGAGAAAAGAAGAAAGTCTCCTGAGATTTGCCTAGCCGGCCTCTGCCATCAAACTTTTCTAGAAGGCCATTCCTTGGAGATGCAGAGAACCATCCACCTCTCTTGGGAGGTCTGTTGTTTTATGACTGAAGCACCAACCACCAATCACAAAACAAATGAACATTATTTTCTAGAACCTTCATTTCATTCTGAAACAGCAGAAAAAATACAGAAAAATGGTCCCATTCCGAATATTCTTTCTCCATCTAGGACTATGCCTGTCACTTCTTTTTTTTAAACCTTTACCTTCTGTCTTACAATTAATACCGTGTATTGGTTCCAAGGTAGACGAGTGGTAAGGGTCACATAGCTAGGAAGTGTTTGAGGCCAAATTTGAACCCAGGATCTGGCTTTCAATCCACTGAGTCACTTAGCTGCCCCCATATGCCTGTCACTTCTGAACACCCCTTTCCTTCCCCTGGAAATGCTCTGAGGCTTCTTTCTCCCACTGGTCACCATGATCTGCTGAAGCCAGCTGCCCCAGCTGCCCTAGGGATTGCAGTCAGTTAGAATTTATATAATACTGAAGCTAAGAGCCCTGAAGACTCCTTGGCCCAGCTGTTTCATGTCCACATTTACTCCCATTCCTTGGTGTACCTGGTAGTGTGGTCAGACCTACAGATCTGAATTTGGTGCACATACCTGAATAGGAAGGATTGATTACCCAAACGCCAGTATCAGTAAAACCATCACAATGCCATCTTGTATCTAATGCTTGGCTTTGCTAAGCTCCTTTTACACGATGCCTTATTTTGAGGCTTGAGGCTAGCTGCTTTGACCATAGAGCCTGGTTAACATGGCACCACTACTCACAGAGAGTCAGAGCTTATAGGGAACTCGGAGGCCTCTGGACCAAGTCAAACATGGCCAAGAATGTTTTCTCCAACCTCACTGGCGTGAGGCCCTCCAGGCTCTACCTGAAAGATGGGAGGAGAGAGGGGAAGCCCACTACTCCCCAGGGCAGCCCTACTCAATTTTTCCTGACCTCCAGCCAAATCTGCTTCTCTTTAGCTTCACTACTGCTCCTGGGCCCACACCAGGAAGCCAAGAAGAACAAGGTTGATCCCTCTTCTACTTAATGGCCCCTCAAGTTCTTGAAGACAGTGATCATGTTATTCAACTGAACATCTACAATCCCAACAACCAATCCGCATGAGGCCATGGGTCTAGATTCTCCAGAACTGGAGATAAGAGCAAATGTGATGATGCTCTCTCAGCAAGCCCTGAAAGGTGATAAAGGCCCACTCCCTTTCCCCACGATGAATGAAAACAGCCATAGAAGGGGATGGTGGATTGATACCATGTTAAGTGCCATATTAATTAGAATTCTATATACTTTGGCTCCACCATTTTGCTTCAAGTGGATGGCCTGAACCAGTCCTCTTTATCCAACATGCCAAAGGTATTGGGCTCTACTTTTGCCCACATCTGCCTTCTATAATTCCTCCCTCCTTTCTTACCTTTTCTGTTTTTTTTTTCATTTCTGTAAAAAGAGAGGGAGTCGTACCTTCCTCCAAACTGATATTCAAGTTGGGTACTGCATGCAAGTGATATTTCTTCCAGTCCAAAAGGTAGGAATTATTGTCGAAGACAGTTAACAGGTTCTTCTGATTTGGAAATGTTAGAGGCAGACCTGAAGGTCCATATAGAAACACATATGGTGGCTAAAGAAAAATACCAAGTTTTTGTTCCTAAATACCCAGTATGAAATGGGTTATAACAAATACAGAAACATCCTACTGACGGATTAACTATGTGAATGTAAGACTTACTCTCTTTGGGCCTCAGTTTTCCCATCTAAAAATAAGTATTAATTCTGATGTCCCTTTCAGCTGTTCTGGGCTTCCCTCTAATGCTGACATTCTGTGGTGCTGTGACTCTAGGTAGTCTTTCACTCTGCACTAGGCCTTTCCCCAACTACTGAAAGCTGTAGCCTCCCAAATACCCTCAGGACTTTGGGGTTTAGGGTGAGCTAAGTCACTGAGACTCTGACATCTCCTCTAGGAGACGCCATTGGAAGACTGACAGCTGCCTCTCCACCTTATGCTTCTGTTGCTGGCACTGTCTTCCATGTGCCAGGGCAAGAGGGACTAAAAGGATTATGAATCTTCCCTTATCACTCATATTTTCTTACAGAGTGAACTTAGATAAAGATGTTTCCTTTGAAGGTTATCATGCTTGGCCACCAGTCAGTGATAAAAATGAAAATGCAGGCCAGGATGGCAGGAGGTGGTAGTTGGAGATGGGGGCACTTTCCCTCATCCCAGGAAAAAGGCCATTGGAATTAGTCATGAAAACAGCAAACAACTTTGGGGACAGGCAATTCAGTGATGCTGACCTCTCATTACAAAGCCACATCTGTAAAAGTGATTCAGGAGAGGAAAAAGACCCAAGGAGGGGAAGGTCTCAATGAGAGAGAGCAAGGCAGTAAAGGGAAATCTGGGGCTCCCATGACTTCTATACTGGCATGTCTGTGGAAAATGATAGACACCAGGAGTGAGGTTTCCTTCAGAGAACTCTAGCCTGGAAAGGCTAGAAAACCTGTTTAAATTGTGCTACAAAGGCCATTAAAACAGTGACCCTGACCTCGTGTTCCAAAGATCCATCATCCCACTGGTGTGGATGTTCACAAACTCAGACCATTAGCCCTTTATGACATGGGAGAAGCTACTCGAGATTGCAAGGGACACACAATTAATTGTCTCAAGATTCTGTGGGCAAACTTGTAGTGGACAAGTAAACCTCATCCTTGGACAAGAGACCATACTCAAAGCTTTCCCACTTGGTGGGACCCCACAAAGCTTGTACTCTGGCAACGTGGCTTTTGAAAACCATGAATCCCCCCCATGCCACAAACTCCAGGAGTACTTCTTTCTGTGAAGGGTCACACAGCTAGGAAGTGTCTGATGCCAGATTTGAATCCAGGATCTCCCATCTCCAGGTCTAGCTCTCAATTCACTTAACCACCTATCTGATGCCCCCAATGACTCCTAAAAGAACCTAATGACCCAGAAATTGAGAAGTATCAGTTTTTTTGTGCCTTGAGACACAGGCTAGTTTAGCCTTCCAAGATTTCCAAACAGCTCTCTGAGTGATGTGGTTTGGGTCTGAGCACAGAGGGAGGGAACAGCCCAATACCAGAAAGCGTACCCGCCCCACCACACCAACCTGTTTCCCAAGAGCTGGGAGAAAGGCCATACATTTTCCAAGAACAAAGACACTCTCTTTCCAGGTTCTGCTTCCAGCCCAGACCTCTCTACTCAAGTAAAAGTCAGCCTTCCTCTGGGTAATAGTACCTGCCTACTTCATAAACTTTCGCAAAAGCATGACAAATGTATGCCTCGCCCAGCTGGCATTTAAAGTCCACCACTCCCACTTTAACCAGCATAAAACACACCTGCCAAAGACATTCTCTTAAGACAGCTGACAGCTGAAGGGGCAAATTAACCCCACGAGCTTGTGTAGCCTCTAAGCCCTAGCTGGGTGAAAGCCTCCTGACCCCTGTGGAAATCCCCTCAGTGCTTGGGACATGACTGGCTGCCTTTATGGGTCAAAAGAGCTGCCTCTGACCTGAGTAACACAGCACACACGTCTCTTGTAAGACAGAAGCTGATAACCTTGGTCCTCGTGCTCCTTAAAGATACTCATCCAAGGACCCTTCCTGGAGCTCAGTCTCAGGGAAAATGAATGGTTAAAGAGAGAGAAGAGGCTTTCTGTATGACAATGTAAGACTACTTTGTAACTCAAAGTGTTTCCCTTTTGCCTTCTCCATTTGGAAACCTGGAGGAGCCGCCTTTATAGCCAAATATAGCCAGCTCCTCCCCACTGCTTTGGAGCATTTACTCCCCGGGCTTCCCTAACTATCTAGTGTCTGTTCCCATTTTATCTTAGCTGTCCTATTTTATGTTCATTTTTAATTCTGTAAGCTTCCTCAGGTACTGAAATCCTCCCTGAAGACCTTGACCTCCTCTTCTTTCTGGAAGCCCTTTTCAGGATGTTGGCACACAGAGGGCCCAAGAACCCTGAAAAGGAAGCATTCTCCCAAGGTTCATCCCTTCCCAATCTCCCTCTGAGGACCCCAGGGGCTGCTGGGCAGTAGCAGCAGTTGGCCATGCCCTTCTTCTGTAAGCCAGCCCTCAGGAGACCCATGCAGTTGGCGGCCCGCTTCTTGCTTATCTACTTGCTCAGGATTCTGTTCTAGCCCTGGGCCCTGGACTATGACCACAGGCTGTCAGTCAGTCTCTCTTGATCTGTTTTTCACCTAACCCAGGCCACAGAGAACAAGAATTTTTCCCCTAAACCCACAGTATAATCTTAATGTCATTTTCTTGCTCTGAAATCAAATCAAAATTCCTCCTGCATGCTTTTTGAAACATTCCTCCCTTTCCCTCCCAGGTGCCCTCATTCTCTGTTACATCCTGGTTCATATTCTCTGCTTCATTTGGGCAAACCTGCCTGCCAGGAATGATGGAACTCTCTAAATTATGCCATGGAGAAAGCTGATTGTTAAATATTCAGTATGAGAACGAAGTCAGCCAAGGTTACAAATGGGGCTAGACTGACTGCCTAGATTTAAGTTACAGAAACAATATCAGTAATACATATTAACGGATTTAGTGGATGGAGAGTCAGACCTTGAGAAAGGAGGTCCTTGGACTCTGAATATTTCCTAGCTGTGTGACCCTGAGCAAGTCACTTGACACCCATTGCCTAGCCCTTACTGTTCTGCCTTGGAACCAATACACAGTACTGATTTTAAGACAGAAGGTAAGGGCTTTTTACAAAAAGTAATGCATATTAAACTAAATAATAGATGCATTTGGGAGAGCTGGTTATTAAGCATTTAGCGGTATATCACTAGCTTCACCCCAGGTGGGATTGGTTCACTTCTTTCTCAGAGCTTTTACATACACAAGCTCATATAATTACTTAATGTGAGAACTGGAATGAACCCTGGAAAAATCTAGTCCAACCCTCTTTCTGTAATAAAATTAACTTGCATTAATACTTTGGGATTTGCAACACACATCAATGACTCCTTAAAAATGGTTGGAAAAAACCAAATGTTTGAAATAAAAGATAAAACGCTCCTTTGACTGGCCACATTGAGCCGCTGGCCTCATGAGCAAAGTGGAGCTACTTCATGCGTCTGGACTGGCCCTGCCCTGGGGATGCCTGGGGCTGCTTTGGGATGGGTCTCCTGGCCCACTAAACCTCTGGCTAAGAAACCAGTTTTCCCACTTGTTTCAAAAGGAGCCTAAGGAGCATTAGTCATGCACGGATCCCCAGCAGCCAGGGCCATGCGGTGCCCTTCGAGCTGCCTGGGCACCAGAAGCCTTACTTAGTCCTGCCCACAGAGTGCTGACCCCAAAGAAGAACCCCCTGCCTTCTGCTTCCACGGCTACTGCCACGGGCTTTCATGGGATGCTAACCCTTTCGGCCCACACTTAAATTATGTTTACATGGGAAGACTTTTCCCTGTGTCCCAGAAACGTGGGGAACATTAAAAAAGGTTTTGGAATTGTTTCTATATGGTCTTAGGGGAAGGTTGGAGAGCTCCAAGGGAGGTGTCCTATTCTTCCAGTCCTACTACTGAGGCCTGTGTTCTTTAGCCCAGTGCACACCCAGAGGAAAGATTACACCAGAATCAGCCCTGGGTCTTTGGGTTGTGTAAGTGTCCAAACTGCGGGTGTATATGTTGGCCTCAATCTTCAGGCCTGTGCAGACTGATTGCCAAAGACAGTTTGGTCTCAGTGTCATTAAAAAGATATGAAGGCTGTGGAGAGCCTGCTGGTTTGGTTGGGATAAAGCTGGTGGCCACAGGGACACAAAGCAGCTGCTGGAGTGAGGGTCAGCTCCCCAGGTAAACCCACATGGGCTTCTTCATCAGGAATGAAGAGGGCAACAGGATGCCCCAGCACAGGGTGGATTCTGCTACAGACTCGCTGGACCCCAGGAGATCCTGGCCTAGTGACAAAGAAAACAGGAAAGGCAAGTTGTAGGGCCTCTCCCCCTAAAGGAATGGCTAAAAGAGACCAGCCCTGTTTATGAATCCCCCTCGAACCACTTGGATACACATGCACACACATGTGCACGCACGTGCGCACACACACATACACACACGCTCTCTCTACTTTCTCTGCTCATAGTTGGCTTTGAGGACTAGGTTCCACCTGGGATGCCATCACAACTATCACCATGGGGCAATACCAATCCACACAAACAGGTTTCTTGGGTGGAAAAGTCTGCACTGGGCAGCCTCTGAGGTCCCTCCCACCTCTGGGTTCCTGTGACCCCAGCCCGTTTCTGCCTATGCAATCAGCAGGCTTCCTTTACAAAGGAAAACTCTTTTGCCAGCTTCATGATTTCAAGGAGAAGCAATCAATAAGGTGGTTTTCATGAGCACAAATGATCCCATCATCCAGCCACAGAGTCAGGCTGAGGGAAGGCCCCAAAATAATTGAGGCTACGTAGCACACCCCCTCAGCCCAGATGCTGTTTATTTGACTAGGAAAAGTCCCTGTTTGCTAAGAATAACCGGGTAAGCCGGGCCATCTTCCCTCACCAGGAAGAATCCATCTGGGAGTGAAATTAGGTAGATATTCACCCACTAACAAGTTTTTCCTATGAAGGAAAATATCAATGAACCCCTTTCTTTAAATCAATGAATCAGAATATATTCCTCCAAACATTTCCCCTCAACATTGGAGCAATTTACTTCCTGATTGCCTGGAGTCAGCTACAGCTAAGTGATGAGAAAACCCTTTGTTCAGAGTATCCCAAGGGTTTCTGGAAAGGAAGGGGACAAGGATAGGCATTTATATAGCACCTACTAGGTGCCAAAGGCCCTGCTAAGTACATTACAAATATTTCATATGATCCTCACAACAACTCTGCAAGGTAAGTGTTATCATCATCCCCACTTTACAATTGAGGGATCTGAGGCTAATAGAGGTTAAGTGACTTGTCCAGGGTCATACATGCTGAGATCAGATCTGAACTCAGGACTTCCTGACTCCAGACCTAGAGCTCTATCCATTGTGTTAGCTAGTTTTTCCTGGCTGGTGAGAATTGGTCCTATTCTAGAGGGTTCTTGGGAAGGCAGATGCCATTGTTGAAAGAGAAGCTTGGTTCCCTTTTCTGGCATTTGGTTTAATTAAGGATCAAGTTATACCCTCCCAAGAAGTTTTGAATCCAGTAAGATAGCTTTCTCAAGGCCTAACTACTCAGGATCACTGCAGTCTAATCCAGAAACTAGTTCCCAGGCCTGCCCACAAGTATTTCTTCACCCCAAAAGATGAGTCAGAACCAGAGAAACCCAAGACAATGGCCTCAAAGAGAGCCATCATTCACCAAGAATGTCTTCTGGCCTGGTCAGGGCAGACTCCCCAATCTCCTTATGCTGCATTCAAGTGAGCTTTATCAAAATGGCTGTTTGCTGTTTTGGACAGGGCTGTGAGGTACTGCTCTCTACCAGTGAAGACCAGCAGCTGCCCTTCAATTTATAATCTTAGGGTAATGTCTGGGACTGAAGAATTTATTGATTTGTCCAAGCAAGTTCAGCTAGCATGTCAGACAGGATCTGAACTCAGGTCTTCCTGACTCTGAGGCTGGCTTAACTAGTTGAAAGGCTTTCAATTCCATGAACAATACAATATAAATCATATACACAAAAAATGTGGCAATCCCTCAGAGATAAGAGTGTCCAATCATCTGCCTTGTCTCCTGAGAAGAGGCAGAAGAACTAGAGACCAAATTGCCAACATTTGCTGGATTATGGAGAAAGCAAGGTCATGGAAGCAATGAACATGAACTTGAATAGACTCCAGAAAATAGTGGTGGATAGAAGGACTTGGCATACTATGGTCCATGGGGTCACAAAGAGTCAGGCATGATTGAATTACTGAACAAAAATACCTGAATGGTTTTTGAGGGTAGATGACAGCTCTAGTTATCAAGCAGACAAATGTGATGGGCAATGCATCTATTATTTAGAGTACATGGCTCCTATATTTCTAATAGATCAGCACTGATTTAATGTGAAAATAATTTTTATATGCTTAAAAATATTAAGGACTTGAAGGCACTTAGAAGTCATCTGGCTCAAGCCCTTAATTTTTTTTTCTTAGCTCCTACTCCAGTGCCTTTTATTTTATTTTAAAATATTTTTTCATGTTTACATGATTCATTTTCTTTCCCTCTCTCTTCCCTCCCCTCCCCCCCCCCCCCCCGCCCAGAGCCTACAAGCAATTCCAGTGGGTTGTACAAATGCTATTCTTGATACCCATTTCCATAGTATTCATTTTTGCTATAGAGCAATCTTTTAAAGCCTAAACCCCAAATCACGTGCCCATATATACATGTGATAAATGATGTCATATGTCTACTCCCATAGTTCTTTCTCTCAATGTGGTTAGCATTCCTTCTAATAAGTCCTTCAGAAGTGTCCTGTCAAGACCCTAATTTGAATGATGGGGAAGTAGAGGCTCAGAGAGATAAAGTCATCTCCCCCTGGGAGCTTGTGTCAGTCTCGGGAGAGTCTGGGTTCTCTGTCCAACACCCTGGAGCTCTGGGACCCCTGTTGGTGTAAAACTGTGGAACAGACCTGGGAGCAATGTTGGTAAAATGTGAGCACACATTCATCTGACTTTTCTAGGACCTCTGATTCATTGCATGAAGATCATATGCACGTAAACAATATGTTGCTGAATGTAATCGAATCCTTGCACCCAGCAGTGATCTCTCATCAGTGAGTGCACACAGAGAGATCAGAGTGCAAGTCCTCATGACTCTCAGTTGCTGGGGATGAATACCTTGGGACCAGTAGGATGCCCTTCTTAAAATTTAGCTCAGCAGTCCTCACACAAGAGATCCACTGTGTACCAATGGGCCTATAGCCAGAGAACAGATGCATCTCTGCTGCATATCTTTAAGAAAAACATAAACTCTCACCTTGTAGTGATAACTGTGATACAATCTGGATGAGGGGGTGAGATGCTGAACTAAAAAAGCCTTTGGGGTCACAGCCTAGCTTTAAGATTCTCCAGCTCACAGGTGGAGTATTGGTAGAGGGGAAGGCAGTGCCTAGCAAATGATGGAATCAAGCCTTCTGCACCATTAACTCAAACTGCTTGACTGAACCATCATCTCCCAAAGTCCTTCCTCTTTCCTAAGTCACAGGGATGGGAGGAGACAGAGCTTTTCCTTCACCTCATATAGTGGCGCTGATCTGTGAGCAGCCCAATCCCATTTGGCAGCTTCACAATGGGCTCCTTCTCAGCCCTGGGAAGGAAAGACACAACAAGGAGAGACAGTTCAAACCCCAGTTCCTCCCATGTCATGTTCTGGCTCACAGCAGAGACTCTTGGGATACCACCCTAGGGGCCCCTTTCCATGGCCTGGCTATGTTGGGGATAAGTCAGCTTTGAGGACAGAGACTATACTTGTTATGGCCATGAGAAACAGTACCACCTTTGTGGCCAGAAAGGAACTTACCCAAAGGTTTCTTTGGAGAGGACTCCATTCACCTTCATGCTGAAGTGAAATGTGACCTACAAACAGATGAGTGGCTAGAGTATTCAGCCAAGCAAACACCTCCCATTCCCCATCCATTAGCAAGCTTTTCCTCATGGATCAATGCATTTCCAATCTAATTCCAAAAGTCCTTATTGGGCTTTCTCTCTCTGAATGAATCGGAGTATATTTTGGTTATCCAGGGTTCAAGGAGAACTGAGGAATCAAAAGGAAAAGAGGCATCCAAGGTAATGTAGGGAGACAACAGCAAAAGTGAAGATGGAACCCCAAGGAAAAGTCTCAGGCTTGAAGCACAGATCTCTTTCTATCTCATCTTATTAGCCACTAGGGAGGGCCACAGGAGATCAGAGTACCAGGCTTGGAGGCAGGAAGTCTCCAGTTCAAGTATAGCCTCAGATACTTACTAGTTGTATAACCTTGGGAAAGTTACTTAACTTCTGTCTGCCTCAGTTTCCTCAAATTTAAATGGGGATAATAATAGCACTTACCTTGCAGGACTGTTGTGAGGATCAAATGAGGTAATATTTGTAAAAAGCACTTAACACAGTGCTTGGCTCAGAGTAGGTGCTAAATAAATGCTTGTTCCCCTCCACCCCTCGTTAGACTCAGAAATGCACCGAAACCAAACCAGTTCAACACAATAAAGCGTCAGCATTGAAAGACAAATGGACAGACCCTCCTGTCTTCAACCACATAGACATCTCCAGCAGAAAAGATGATGAGCCCCTACCCCCACCCCAGACTGCTGCTGTCTAGAAGAAAGGGCACATCAAGCTCACAAACACTTTACCTTTGGGTGAACTACGCTGGTTTTGTGCAAAAACTGCTTTATAACCAGACAATCTGTCTTCAAAGTGGTGGGCTTTTCATCAACCTGTTAAAAAACACACACACGATGAGCCAAAGCCTCAGATCACAAATGTGCCAAAATATGGTGCCACTTTTGGGCCAAGAATGAGTACTTCACATGGAGCTATTTGAACATTCAGAGAGAAACAAAATTAAAATCACCGAGGTCAAAACGAGAAGGCAGGAAGAGGCTAACAGCTCCTTGGAGATGGGAGGGGAGAGGGGGAGCTTAAAACCTCTTCTGAAGAGCTTGAACTTGGCACTTTATAGGCAAAAGGACTCTTGGGAAGTATGTAAACAAAGCATACTTGAGGAAGATAGTCCTTCTGGCTGTATAAATAATATCAGGAAATATTTGTAAAGCTCTCCATAAACCTTAATATAATATAGAAATGCTAGCTATTATTATTAGATAATGGGCCAGAGAAAACAATGCTTAGAAGCAACAGTCTTGTCTTGGTTCACATTGAAGGTCATTCTACTCATGTTGTTTAAAGAAAGATTTTTTTAAAGGCATTTGGGGTTAAGTGACTTGCCCAGGGTCACCCAGCTAGGAATTATAAAAGGTCAAATTTGAACCCAGGACCTCTTGACTCCAGGTCTGGCTCTCTCTCCGCCTTGCTGCATAGCTGTCCCTTCTACTTATGTTTTAAATAAATTCCCAGATGCACATACCAACAACACTATCATACTATACACATATGTGTATTTATATACACATATATAAAAACTATAGAATAAATCTACAGCATTATGTTTTGTTTTGTTTTTTAAAAAGCCCTTACCTTCTGTCTTGGAATCAATATTATAGCGGTAAGGACTAGGCAATGAATGGGAGTTAAATGACTTGCCCAGTCACACAGCTAGAAAGAATCTAAGACCCCATTTGAACCCAGAACCTTCCAAGTCCAGGCCCGGCTCTCAATCCAGTCAACCACCTGGCGGCTGTAGGCACTGTTTTAAAGTAGTCCATCAACTTAGTAGGCTTATATTATTTCTCTCCCTTTCAAACATAAAAAATAGCACAGAATATAGAGAGCATCAATGTAGAAAGGGTCCTTAAAGATCACCTAGTCCAACCTCTAATTTTACAGAACCGGAAAACAAGGCCTAGAGAAGTGGGTCCAGTATCAGTTAGGCAGTGAATGGCTAGATGAAGATTCAGCCCCAGGTGCTATCCGTAAAATACATCTTTGAAATCCGTGACCCAACAAAGGAAAGACAGGGTTAGGGAACAGAACGAAAGGCCACGAACATCCCAAAGCAATCTTGTAGCTAAGTAGGTCATAAAACCTGTGCTCTTGGGGTCCTGTCATGAAGGAGCCACAGGAGCTTAGGAAGTACATGGAGAAATCTCGAAAGGAAGCCCAAGATGTTGCCAGGTGACAGCAGGGCTTCCTTTCCAGCTCTTCTCTAGCTCTAATCCCCAGGAAAGGAGTACCACTGCACACTTCCCAGAAGCCTTCTGCGGCTGGGACCTGGGCACGGGGCTTTTGTGGCACAGCTGGAACACCCTCTTCCTCTAGATAGAAAAGCCCCTAGGCCTGGGCACCAAGTCACATGGCTGTACCAATTACCCGATGGTGGTGCTCGCAGCAGCTAACCATGTTGCTAAGGGGAGCCTCATTTTTAGATGCTGCCAGACAGACGGTGCAGAGGCTGGGTTCACAGCTAACATCTGCCCCCTAACAGGAAGGGTCTTGGAATGAGTCGAGGTTCCCCTGTGCATGATTTTCCCCCTGTGCCAATTCAGTGGTGTCCAACTGTTTTGAGTCTGAGGACCCCTCTCTAAAGGAAAAAACCTTTAGTAATTAGGGTTCGAGCTGTTTTAAGCTCCGGTATTACCGAGGAAGTCTGACCAAAAGCTAGGACTTCAGTAGCACTTGTTAATGCATTTGTATCCATCCCAACCATATGTACACACATATGTCCAGGTATCACATGGATATATGGGGCAGGTTTTCACTCTACAGCCTCATTCTGCAAATAGGTTGTGAATAAAGCCGACTAAAGGACGGGACTCTAATGAAGTGGTTCCGGGGGGCCAAACAATCTGGCCCTCAAAACGACTCTGCTTGCTATGTATAGGGTCTGGGTGACACCATCAAAGGCTTCGCAGGCAAGGAGTTGTCAGGCAGATTCCAGACCTGCTTTCTACTCCTGTGGTGCAGAGCAGGTACTCAGGA
Organism: Monodelphis domestica; assembly: GCF_027887165.1. NCBI lineage: Eukaryota > Metazoa > Chordata > Mammalia > Didelphimorphia > Didelphidae > Monodelphis > Monodelphis domestica. Next base: position 6,652,487 of record NC_077232.1, read on the forward strand.
AAGGCCCGTTTTGCTATTTTCTCAGCAGAAGGCTCTTCTGGCCACGGGTACTCTGCAGATCATCAGACTCTTGGAAAGCAGGGAGCTCTCAGGGCGTGCAGGGCTGAATGGGGAATTCTATGCGAATGGGAACCCCAAAACAGTGGGAGAGGTCATCCGGAGACCGACCAGGACCAGGCTTTATCCAGCCATTAGCTGAGCTGTCCTTCAGCGCCAAGTCAGTAAACTGCACTGGCTGCCCTGCAGCTAACTATAGACAAGCTTGGGCAGCCAGTGACCAGAAAAGAAAAACATTCCACTTGGCCTTCTTCTCATCCCTCCCCACTGTTTCAACACAAGAAGAGCAAGATTTACCTGAAGATGGAAGGTCTGTCATTGCTGCTCTGAGAATGCCCAAGCTACAGTAGCTCTATCAAATCCCAGCCCATTCGCCTTGCTACTCTCTAACCAGCTGTGTGGCTTTGAACAAGTGACTTTACCTCTCTGAGCCTCAATTTCCTCCTCAATAAAACTGAAGCAGAGTGAAATAAGCAGAACCAGGAGGATGCTGTACAGTGATGGGAATACTTTACAATGAACAACAGTGAATAAATAATAGCTATTCTCAGCCATACGAGGATCCAAAACAATCCCAAAGGACTGGTGATTAAAAATGCCATCTGCTTCCAGAGAGAAAACGGATGGATTTTCTGTCATAATAGCCAATCTGATAGGTGTGGGGTATGCCTCAGAGTTGTTTTAATTTGCATTTCTCTAATTAATAGTAATTTAGAGCATTTTTTCCATGACTATAGAGAACTTTACTTTGAGGACTGCCTGTTCGTATCCTTTGACCATTTATCAATTGGAGAATGACTTGGATTCTTATACATTCAACTCATTTTTCTATATACTTGAAAAATGCCTTTATTAGATTTGTCAATTTTTTTGCACCATTATGATTACTGTGTATTACTCTTCATCTTGTCTCTCCCTATTTAGTTTCTGATCATCACACCTCATAATTTGCCCTCTTTTTTATAAGCCCCATCCCCTTTCCATATCCTCTTCCCCTCTTACTTTCCTGAAGGCTAAGATAGATTTCTATGCTCAATTGATTGTGTATGTTCTTCCCTCAGCAATCCAAGTCTGCTGAGAGTAAGGTTCCCTTCCTTCCCCATCTTCCTCTCCACTGTAAAAGCTCTCTCATGCCTCTTTTAAGTGAGCCAGCTTAGTGCATTCTATTTTTTCCTTCCCCCTTCTCCCAATGCATTCCTCTTTCTCATGCCTTAATTTTTTATTTTTATTATTTTCTATTTTTAAAATATTTTTACATGTTTCCATGATTCATGTTCTCTTCCTCCTTCCCCTCCCTGAGCCAACAAGCAATCCCACTGGGTTATACAAATGCTATCACCTGATGCCTATTTCCATATTATTCATTTTTGCAAAAGTGATCTTTTAAAGTCAAAACCTCAAATCCTATACCCATGTAAACAAGTGATGTCATATCTTTTTCTTCTGGGTTTCCGCTCCCCCAGTTCTTCCTCTGGATGTGGAGAGCTTCTTTCTCATTAGTCCCTCAGGATTGTCCTGGATCACTGCATTGCTACTAGTAGTAAAGTCCATTGCATTAGATCATTCCACAATATTTTACTTTTGGTGTACAATGTTCTCTTGGTTCTGCTCATTTCACTCTACATCAATCCATGGAGGGTTTTCCAGTTCATGAAGAATTCCTCCAGTTCATCATTCTTACAGAACAATAGTATTCCATCACCATCATATACCACAATTTGTTCAGTCATTCCCCAATTGAGAAACACCCTCTCACTTTCCAATTTTTTGCCACCACAAAGAGTGCAGCTATAAATATTTTGGTGCAACCATTTTTTATTATCTCTTCGGGGTACAAATCCAGCAGTGGTATGTCTGGATCAAAGGGCAGTCTTTTATCGCCCTTTGGGCATAGTTCCAAATTGCCTTCCAGAATGGTTGGATCAATTCACAACTCCGCCAGCAATGCATTAGTGTCCCAATGTTACCACATCCCCTCCAACATTTATTATTTTCCTTTACTGTCATACTGGCCAATCTGCTATGTGTGGGATAGTACCTTAGGGTTGTTTTGATTTGCATTTCTCTATTCAGGAGGAATTTAGAACACTTTTTCATGTGCTTATTGATAGTTTTTATTTCATCATGTGAAAACTGCCTATTTATGTCCCTTGACCATTTGTCAATTGGGGAATGGCTTGATTTCTAGTACATTTGACTTAGCTCCTTATAAATTTAAGACCTTTTTCAGAGATTTTTTATTATAAATTTTTTTTCCAGTTTGTTGTTTACCAAGCTGTTGGCTCATTTTCACGATTTTCCTGTATCATTCTTATTTCTTTTCCCAATTTTTCTTCTACTTCTCATATTTCATTTAAAAAATCCTTTTTTTGCCTTCCATTAATTCTTTTTGGGTTTGAGACCAATTCATATTTTTCTTGGAGGCTTTGGATGCAACAGTATTGACTTTGTCTTCTTCTTAGTTTGTGTTTTGGTCTCCCCTCTCACCAAAATAACTCTGTTGCATATCTTTTTTTGTTGTTGGCTCATTTTTTAGCCTTTTTCTTTTCTTTTAAAAAACGTTAATGTTGGGCTCCGCAGCTGTGGTAAAGGGAGCACTGTTCCAAGCTTTAGGTTCTTTGTGCAGCTGCCTCCAGAGCTACCTCTAGGGATCTATAAGCTTTTAGTTTTTCCAAGATGGTATGATGTCAGGAGAGGAGTGTTTAAATACCCTCCTGGATAATAAGGAAAAAGACTTGTACAAGAACATTCATAGCTGCGCTCTTTGTGGTGGCCAAAAATTGGAAAACGAGGGGATGCCCTTCAATTGGAGAATGGCTGAACAAATTGTGGTATATGTTGGTGATGGAATACAATTGTGCTAAAAGAAATAATAAAGTGGAGGAATTCCATTGGAACTGGAACAACCTCCAGGAAGTGATGCAGAGTGAGAGGAGCAGAACCAGGAGAACATTGTACACAGAGACTGATACACTGTGGTACAATTGAAGGTAATGGACTTCTCCATTGGTGTCAATGCAGTGTCCCTGAACAATCTGCAGGGATCTAAAAAACACTATCCACAAGCAGAGGACAAACTGAGGGAGTAAAAACACTGAGGAAAAGCAACTGCCTGACTACAGAGGTTGAGGGGACATGATCGAGGAGAGAAGCTAAATGAGCGCCCTAATGCAAATACCAACAACAAGGAAATGGGTTCAGAGCAAGGACACATGTGATACCCAGACAAATCGTGCCTCGGCTAGGGAAGGGGTGGAGGGGGGTTGGGGAGGAAGAAAAGAAAATGATCTATTTCCAATGAACAATGTATGAAAATGACCAAATAAAATAATGTTTTAAAAACTAAATAAATAAATACCCTCCTGGTCTGTGCTCTAAGCCACACTATTCTGCCTTGGAATTGTGACCAGGTCCCCTGATCCCCTATGACCTCAAGCAATGGTGTGCTCCTCTCCAACCCTGAGACTATGACCCCATGTATCCATTATGGTCTTGTCTTGGTGAATGGTATAAGATACTGATCCATGCCTAGTTTCTGCCAAACTACTTTCTAGTTGTCCCATCAATTTTTTTTTTAAACCCTTACCTTCCGTCTTGGAGTCAATACTGTGTATTGGCTCCAAGGCAGAAGAGTGGTAAGGGCTAGGCAATGGGGGTCAAGTGACTTGCCCAGGGTCACACAGCTGGGAAGTGGCTGAAGCCAGATTTGAACCTAGGACCTCCCGTCTCCAGGCCTGGTTCTCAATCCACTGAGCTACCCAGCTGCCCCCCGTCCCATCAATTTTAACTAAATAGTGATTTCTTATCTTAATAGTCTTAGATCTATCTATATTTAGTCAAATACAAGGCTACTCTAATCTTTTACTATTATTTGTTGTTTATTGTTGGATCTTACAGGAGAAGAGAAACTCATGCAGAAGCTGGATAAGATTGATACATATCACTCCACTGTCCTTTCTGCTGTGGAGCTGTCCTAAAGATGATTTTGGTGAGCCTACAGAAGATGAATTTATAACCAAATATTTCAATTACAAGAAGTGGTTATTTTATGGCATCTGGTTATTAGTCTGTAAAATATTAAATATAAAAGATGAAAGCCTTTCCTTAATTCTTTACCACTTTGAGCTCCTCATGGGCAGCCATGATGTCAACATGGACAAGCAGGCTTTGGAACAGTAATTTAACAACTGTGGGGGCAAACACAAAGTCATGGTCATCAAAGACGGACATACAAAGATCCTGGGGCTTTGGTTTCATTACACTGACCAATCCTATTGAAATATTGTAAATATCTGGATGGTTGTTTTATAGAAGTGAAATATCAAGGTTTGCTGGTTTCTTGATAAACCACAGTGAGGCTAGGCCCTGTAGGCCTCCCCACAGGCCCAGTGTGCTTATCTGACTCCAAATCAGTTTAAAAAAACCAAGACAGGGTTTTATTTTAACCACAGTAAGAAGGATGGGAGATTAGGGAAAAGAATGCCCTGCTTTAAGAAATTCTAGCTATACTTCCCTCCTCTCCTCCCATGGTCCCTGCAAAGGGACATCTTCATTTCTTCCAGCTCCTTAGACCCCTTCACTGACTATCTAAAATCCCCAGCTGTCTAAATACCTGACTAAAATCATTCCCAAATGAGTTTTGGCAAGATATGTAGCTCTTTAGATCAGGTAGGTTGACCCTTTATCTCAGGGATCAGCCCTGGCCGGTTAGGCACAAGATGGCTGTAGGGCTGCTGGTCTTCCCTAACTGGCTGGCCAGACACAGAGCTCAGCACAGCTGGAAATAACCTCTCAGGAGGCTGGAACATGAGTAGATGGCAAGCTATGACTGATATCTTCACACAGAATACCAGAGCTGGTAGCTTTGGTTTCAAGGGGATAGGAAACAAACCCCCTCCTTCACGTGATAGAGATCCCAAGCAGGAGGAAGCTATCACTTCAGGCTCTCCCAGAAACAGGAAACCAAAAGCCCCTTGGCAGCTCTCTGTGCCCACTTTTATCCGTTCCTTCGCATTCCAGAATTCAATCTCTCCAATTCCACAGCACATGGTAAGGTGCAACACACTGATCTTGGTGCAAACTCTGCTCTATTTTCTGTTTGCAATCCATTTCTGTTTTTCCTCATAACCCTATATACACTCTGGCTGTCATGGAGAGTATATGGATGAGGGACTGATAGATCAGAGTAGACCACAAGGGCAAGTCATGCCTTGAAAATCAGAGCTTGAAAGGCACCTCCTAAGTGGAATAGAGGGGTTGGTTACTCCAAAAGGAATGGTTTCAGGAGTTATGACTGGAGAAGTGGGGGAAGATATGGTGGACAGAGAATGTCGTGATAAAAGCCAAGGAGGCAATAACTGTGATTCTGGAGATTTATACAAGGACAATAATGGCAACTGAGCTGACATAAGTCACACAGGGTAAAAATTCTTCCTGACTCAAGATGTTCCTTACTTACACTGGCCATATTTATAAAGATTATTTTGAAGCTTGCTGAAACAGAGTACCTTTAAATCACCTCTCACCTTCTTTTCCCTTCACTGGTCTCTTAGTTTGCCTGGAGGCCTCTAATAAGATGATCAGTACAAACTTTCATTAAGAAAGCACCAGTCATTCCTGGGGATTTCAAAACCCATTTGCAAAAGTTTTATTCTTGCCTCCCGATAATACAGTCATATATTTTCTAATTTATAGAGTTTTTGGCCTTGCCTTAGTTTTGCTCCAGCTGAGAAACCTGGACAAAACTATGGTAATGCCTTGCTCCCTTAGCAAACAGCAAGCAGGTGTCTAAGCCACTTGACCTGCCTAACTTGGTAATAATTTTTATTCATAATTTTTATGTTCAGTTCCAAATTCTTAACTTCCCCATACCTCTTACCCATTCATTGAGAAGATAAGAAATGCTTTGGTAAAACTGCAGCAAAGGAGACTCTTTGGTAAGTGGCCATTATACATGTGAAGTCATGCAAAACATATTTCCATATTAGCCATGTTGCAAGAAAAGAAGCAATAAAAATAAAGAGAAAATATATACTTCCATCTGCACTCAGAGTCCTTCAGTGCTCTATCTGGAAGTGAATAGAATTTGGCTTCATGAGTCTTTCGAAACTGTCTTAGATTACTGTATTGATCAGAATAGCTGGGTCTTTCACCATTGATTTTTGTTACACTATTGCTGTTTTTCTAAAGATTGTTCTCCTGCTCTGCTTATTTTACTTTGTATCAGTTCAATGTAAATCTTCCCAGATTTTTCTGAAACCATCTCTTTTGTTATCTCTTACCCTATAATAGTGCTCCATCACATTCATTCCCTAATTCATGGGAATCCCCTCAGTTTCCAATTTTTTAGCCACCATAAAAAAAAAGAGTTGTTATAAATATTTGTGTATGCAGAGGCATGAAAATCTTCCTCTTTTTTGATCTATCTGGGATGTAGCCCAAGTAGCAGCATTGCTCAGCTAAGGAGTATGCACAATTTAATAATTTCTTGGCCATAGTTTCAAATTGCTTTCCAGAATGGTTAGATAAAGTTCATAGATCTACTAACAGTGCATTAACATACCTGTTTTTCCATATCCTTCTTCTCTAGCACTTGCCATTTTTCTTTTCAGTCATGTTTGCTAATCTGATGATATGAGAGGTGATGCCTCAGAGTTATTTTAATTTTATTTCTCTAATTACTGGTGGCTTGGAGCATTTCTTCATATGGCTATTGAGAGATTAGGTTTCTTCTTCTGAAAACTGCCTGTTTATATCCTTTGACTATTTATCAGTTGGAGAAAAAGAGGTATTTTTTATTATTATTATACTATTCCTCATAAGCTTCCAAAGGATGAATCCAAGATCTATTGACTTAAGAAATTCCTGAAAAGGTTTGTCCATGTCTTTAATTTAATTTTAATTGGAAGAGAAACACTTGTACTTTGACTTCACAAAGGTTATTAAATACCAAAATAAGAAAACAAATCCTAGCCTTAATCCCTGGCTCAGTTAGGATACGAGTTCCCTCAAGGCAGAGACTGGCTTATTAACACAGGGCCTGGCACATAGTAGGCACTAATAAGTGCTTGTTGACTGATTGACCTAATGTACTGAGATGATAGCAAGCTTGTGGCTCCACTGAAAGAAAAGACACATGAAACATTTCTTTCATCTCAAGGAAACTTTCTTCAATGAGAATCACCATTTGAATGTGATAAGTATAAAATTCTTTTTTTTTTAAATCACTGACCTAAGTCATTGTTTTCTTCTTACAATTTATTTATTTATTTGTTTGTTAAAAAACCTTACCTTCTGTCTTAGAATCAATACTGTGTATTGGTTGTAGGGCAGAAGAGCAATAAGAGCTAGGCAACGGGGGTGAAGTGACTTGCCCAAGTTCACACAGCTAGCAAGTGTCTGAGGCCAGATTGGAACCCAGGACCTCCCATCTCTAGGCCTGGCTCTCAATCCACTGAGCCACCCAGCTTCCCCCTCTTCTTACAATTTATAGAGTTCAAACAGAAGATAGTTTATCTACTAATAATAGCAATGTAAAGACAAACAGTGTTGAAAGACTTTAAGAACTCTGATCAATGCAATGCTCAACCACAATCCCTAAGAAGCATGATGAAACGGGGGCAGCTGGGTAGCTCAGTGGATTGAGAGCCAGGCCTAGAGATGGGAGGTCCTAGGTTCAAATCTGGCCTCAGCCACTTCCTAGCCGTGTGACCCTGGGCAAGTCACTTGACCCCCATTGCCTAGCCCTTACCACTCTTCTGCCTTGGAGCCAATACACAGTATTGACTCCAAGACAGAAGGTAAGGGTTTAAAAAAAAAAAAGAAGCATGATGAAACAAGCTATTCACTTCCTGACCAAAAAATAACAAACCCAGGTTGCAAAATGAGATGTATATTATTTGGATATGGCAAATACTAGAATTCGTTTCGTTTGAACATGTATATTCATTACAAGGAATTTTCTTCTCTTCTTTTCACTGGGATTGGGAGAGGTAAAAATGAAAGAAAATACATGCCCATTCCCATTGAAAAAACAAAATTAAAAAATAAACCAATAGCACAAAAAAATTCAGAGTTTAAGAAATAAAGTTCTAGAATCAAGATTAAACAGAAATTTCAAATTTAGGTTAACATTTTGATTTAGCAAGTTGAACAACAGAAACAATTTTCAGCATACTCTGGAAAATAATTTCTCTAAATTTTAGAGATTAATGGTTTCCCTTTCCACCTGATCAAAGCTGAATTTAAGACATGAATGCTTTAATTGGGTTAATAAAAGAGCCTTCTACTCCTAGCCTGATCATTATCCTAACCAATTTAGGGAAAAATCTTTCTTGGTTTGATCAGTTCTCTCACTTATTTCTAGTTTATTAGTTATCTTTTAAACATTATTTTCTTTTTAAATTTTGAGTTCCAAATTCTCTCCTCCCTCCATCTTCTCCCCCACCCACTGAGAAGGCAAGTAACATAACATCAATTACAAGAAATTATGCAAAACATATTTCCATATTAGCCATATTTCTCTCTGGAGGCAGAGAGCATTTTTTCATCATGAGTCCTTTGGAATTGTCTTGAACAGAGTAGCTGAGGCTTTCACAGTTGATCATCATTACAACACTGCTGTTACTATACTCAATGATCTCCCGGTTCTTCTCTCTTCACTTTTTGCATCAGTTCACATAGCTCTTGGTATGTTTTTCTGAAACTACTCCTCTTGTCATTTCTTATAGCACAATAATATTCCATCAGTCATATTAAGATACTCCCCAATTGCTGAGCATCCTTCCAATTTCCAATTCTTTACCCCCACAAATAAAAGCTGCTAAAATATTTTTGTTCATATATGTCCTTTTACTTTGTCTTTTATCTCTTTGGGATATGGTAGTAGCTATACTGCTGGATCAGAATATATTCAATTTTATAGCCCTTTGGACATAGTAACAAATTGTTCTCCAGAATGGTTGGAGCAGTTCACTAGTCCATCAGTAATTCATTACTGTATCTATCTTTCCCTTATCTCTTCTAGCATTCATCATTTCTGATAGATGTGAGGTGATACCTCAGAGTTGTTTTAATTTGCATTTCTTTAATAAACAGAAATTTTGAGCATTTTTCCATCTGACTATACAACACTTTGATTTCTTCTTTTGAAAACTGTCTGTTTATGTCCTTTGACCACTTATCAATTCAAGAATGACTCTTATTTTTATACATTTTACTCAGTATATATTTGAGAAATGAAGCCTTTATCAGAGAAACCTGCCATAAAAATTTTTGATTGTCTATCAAATCCTTTATTTTGGTCTTCCAAACGTTCCTTTTTCTGCTGAAAGCACTAGCATCCTTTCAGTATCTAGAGTTCATAATTTCTGTATGATTCTGGATTCTTCATTCTCCCTTAACCCATCCCTTGCCAAATCTTGCTATTTCTATTTCTACATCTTTTGCCACTGGCTTCTCAACTCCTTCTCTTTAGTCACAGCCACAACTTTGGTTCAGGCCCTCACTGCCTTTTCTCCTAGGTGACTACATCAGCTTCTTAATTGGTCTCTCTCCCTCCTTTGCTCATGTAGTGTGAATATAAGTCACTCTGCATTAGAATGTTCCAGAAACCAGGGGTTTCAGTTTGTAAATTGCCTCTGTTAATTATACTCTGCATACTTCTCAGTACTCTCTAGTTCATCCTACACACTGTGACCAAAGTGACTTTCCTTAGGCAGAAATCTGGCCAAAGAACTCTCCCAATCAACCAGCTCCAATGGCTTCCTCTTACTTCTAAGATTGGATGTGTGAATCTTAAAACTGCTCAGACTCTACCTTGGAACATTTGGTTAAGGCTATTCCCCATTTAAACAATGGAGGTATTTGATCAGGAATGTATTGGGAATTTTAATATTATTCCACCCATACTTAGGCATACTTTAGGGGAAGTTAAAGTTGTAAAACTCCTTACTGAACAATGAAAAAGTCCCTAACTCATACTTATAGTGAGGCCAAAACCTTAAGCTAGGTCTATTTTTAGATCTAATACAAAAGGGTACTAAGTACTTATAAAGGTTAAATTAATCACCAAAAGGTCAAGCAACTTACAAAGGGCAAGCTTAGCAAGAGGTATGAAGTTTTAGTCTACTCAGGGAAGGTGATTAACAAAAGAAGATGTGAATTAAGAATGGTCAGTCCTGTGGAAAACATCTACTGTGATTGGTAGATGTGAAAATTTAGGGGAGGTGACATAAGAGAAATTTCTCTTTAAAAGGAGCTGGCTCTCTCAACTTAGGGGGAGTTGGATCTCGGACTAGTTGGAGTAGCTGGGCCTCTGAACTTAGTTGGAGTTTTTATTGGGACAAAATCTTGTGGTGAGTGGATAAAAGATCGACTAGTCTCTCTTAAGGCCTAGGCCAACTGGCCTAGGCCCTTCCTACTATAAACTCATCTCTCTACTCTTTTTCTTCCCTTAATTCTTTCATTTATATTAATTAAAATCTCCATAAAACCCAGCTGACTTGGGTATTTCATATTTGGGAATTTTTCCCATGGCGACCACTTATTTTTTACTTAAATCAAGACACTAAAAATTATCTTTACTGTTTGGCCGAAACCTTTACAGTTTTGGCAAATTCATAGTCTTGAAACCATATTTTCGCGGTCACAGATGTAAATTCCTCTATTTAGCTTTGAAGACTTCCCCAATATGGCCTCAACCTATCTTTCCATCCTCCACCACCTATATTTTTCAATCCCACCAAATTGGCCTTCTCTCAGCTCCTCACTGAAGACACTTGCCATCCTATCTCCATGCCTTTTCACTGGTCATTGCCCATCTCTGGAATGCACTCCCTCTCTTAAGGATGCCTTTGAGAGTCCTTCTTCTGCAGCCTCCAACAATATCTTCGTGATCCTACCAAATGTTAGTGACTTTCTTCACAAACTAACTTTGTACAGCTATAGTAGGACCCACTGTACATTGACCCCAACCTAGTGATGTCGTTTTGGTTCCCCCTGAGTATGAAGGCCAATAACCAAATAAGCAAGAATATATTTATTAACTTTATGTTTCTGTTGTATATATTTTGACATATATTTCTTGTCTCCTCCATTAGAATATGAGCATATTTAAGTGGCAGTCACTTCATTTTTTGTATTTATATCCTGAGCGCCTAGCACAGTGTCTGACACATTCAGGTGCTTAGTAAATATTTGTTGGCTTGTTGTTCCCCACATTACTCTCCTGCAGAAAATGAAGGCAATAAAGGGCTTTAAGTAAACTATTTTCCATTATACATAGGAAAGGGAGCAGAGTTCAAGGGTCAGGCTGACCAACACACCACTATCTTCAGCGCACAAAGATCAATCTCTTGGATGCCTTTCAAATGCCATAATTCTCAGCCCAAGAAATACTGACCTAGATACTTCTTGAACTCTCTCTTGCCCCAATGATTCTATGCTCTCTGAAAGTTCAACTCAACTTTTCTCATTTCCCCTTAATGTAAGTCAAGTAGTCCTTTCTACTCCCTTCTCTGAGAAATTTTCCATAGTGCTACGAGTTTCTGTAAAACCTCATTAAATAAATAAATGATAAAATATTTCTCTCTCTGTTTTCAAAACATTAGCATTCACTGTGCCTAGGACTGTTGTCTACATAAGAGAAATGATGATGAAACATGTTGCTATCTGGACCAAGATCTTCCCTGTAATATTCCTCTCATAGATAGTCACCAACCTTTTGCTTGGCAATTTTCAGTGAGAGGGAGCCTAATACGCTTCCCAGGTAGCCCATTTTCCTTTTATATGGTCATAATTGTTTCGAAGGTTTTCCTCACATACAGCCCAAATACACTTCTTTGCAATTTTCATCCACTATGGTGAATCAGTTTTGTTCTTAGGAGCCAAAGCAAAAAACCCTAATCCCTCTCCAATGTTCAACCCTTCAAATATTTGAAAATAACTATATCTTATATTCCCAAATTAAACATCTGGCTAGTGTGGCCTATGGGAGTTGGTCCTTAAAGCACACATAGATATCAATTATCTGGCTCCAGTCCTTGAAGCTTATACAGATCCCCGCTTGGACTGAGGCCTTCAAGCATGTGAGGACACTGTATGGGTCACTGCGACCACATGGGAACTTTGGGGAACAAGTTTCTAGTCATCAGGGACAGAAACAGTTGGTACTGTGTGATGACAAAAAACGTTTTAATCAGCTGAAGAGCAAGAACAAATGGTTCAGGAGTTACTGAGTCAGAACTGACTGCACATAAATAAGGTCTGACCCACCTGCCTCTTGAGTTTCTCCTCTGACCGCTTCAAGGAGGAAGGATTGCTTTGAGCAAATGTGTGTGTGTGGGGGGGGGGGGGGTAAGAGGGGGAAGGAAGGTAGCTGGGCAAATCTCTCCGCCTTACCACCATGAGTCTGTGTGCATATGGCACTTCCAGTTCTACTGTGTTTATTCTTTTCTGACATTAAGAAACTATTTTGAGATGAGAATTTCAAGTGCATTTGAGAAATCAGAGGTTCTGTCAAAGTCTGCACCAGTGACTAGTGGTGGTGGCTATGGCTAGCAGAACAGCTGTGTTCAATGATAGAGGAAGTCTCTGTAGATGTCTATAGAAATTTAGTTATCTAAGGATGGAGACAACTTCAGGGAGTGAGATCCACTGTAGAAGAAAGGGATGTCAGCTATGGACTCAATGGAGGTGCTGGTTAGAATGATCATACACATATAACCATCTCCAGGATGGGGGAGGTAGAGAAGGGAAGGGAGAGAGACAATTTGGATCTTGTGATTTCCAAAAACATATGTAGAAAATTGCGATTACATGTAATTGAGGAAATAAAATATCAAAAAATAGAGGCACTGACCCTTAGAGCTCAGCAAAGAGCCATATCTAAGGCTCTCTCTCTGCAAAGTGTGAAATGAGCTTCCTATAACAAGGTACTGTGGCATGCCCATTTGCTACATGTTCTCTACATGCGTGTCACTACCATCATACTTTAGAACTGAACCCTCTTTCCTCAGGGTGTGTGCAGGAGGAAGGGTGTTCCCAGTTTAGGGAGAAGATTTGGATGAACTGTTCTTGCTATAGTTTCTTAGAAAACTCCTTTTCTAAAAGGTATTCAATTAATTCATTATGAATGGGGAACACACCAGTGGGAGCTTATAAGTAATAGAAACTCTCAGCCCCTTTTACATGACAGAATCCTGAGGAGTCACAATAGCATCCCCTGCACAGTTGGAATATAAGAGGAGTTGTAACGGTAGAAATGGCAAGATTTGGCATGTGATTGTCTATGTGAAGTGTTGAGGATAAAACTGAATTTGGGAGACTTATGGCAGTGGTTGTATCTTCAACAGAAATGGGGAAGTTTGGAAGAGCAAGTTCTCAGGGAAAGATGAGTTCAGGTTTGTTCAAATGGAGTTTGAGAAGTTTCTGGGACATCTAGTCTGAAATGTCTAATAGGCAATTGCTGATGCAAGACTGAATGGAGCTCAAGGGAAAGATTTGGGCTGGACAGACAGATTTGAGAATCATTTGCAAAGAAATGATAATTAAATCCATGAAAGTCATTGCAAGAGAGACAGGAGGGAATCAGGAATTCTTAGTCTTTTTTATGTCAAGGACTTCTTTTGCAATCTTGAAACCAATGGGCCTTTTCACCAAGGAATGTTTTAAAAATGCATAAAGCAGATAGGATTACAAGGGAAACAAATTACACTGAAATATAGTTAACAAAATATTTTTAAAAAAACCAGTTCACAGGGGGCAGCTAGGTGGCTCAGAGCCAGGCATGAAAACAGGAGGTACTGGGTTCAAATCTGAAATCAGATACTTCCTAGCTGTGTGACCCTGGACAAGTCACTTTTAACCCCAATTGCCTAACCTTTAGCACTCATCTGCCTTGGAACCATTATACCGTATTGATTCTAAGATGGAAAGTAAGGGTTTAAGAACCAAAAACCAAAAGAGAGAAGAGGTCCTGGGACAGCACCCTAAGGAACATTCACAGTTAAGGGGAGTGGCATGAATGACCAGCTGTAAGGGAATAAGGAGTGGTTCCCCAGACAGGAGGAGAATCAGGAATGAGTAGTATCATGAAAACCCAGAGAGGACAGAGTAACCTGAAGAAGAAAATAGTTAATAGTGTAAAGTATGGCTGATAAATGGGGGTGGGGGTGGGGGATGATTTCTTCATTTTCTCAAGGGTAAAGATTAGTCATTATAATTACACTTATTATTGCACTTTTTAAAAAATAAGCACAAAACCATCAAGAAAGAGTTCATAAAAGAAAATGATCTATGTCTTTAACGAATAATGCTTGGAAATGACCAAATAAAATATATTAAAAAAAAAAAAGAAAAGAAAGAGTTCATAGAAAAACAACTCAAACTTACCTCAACTGTCATTTGGAAGGGTACCAAGTCTGACAGGTCCTGGGAACAACTAGCTTCCTTTGAAGGCCAAGTCAGCTTTCCAGAGAATCCTGACAACAGTAACTGAATTTCTGTATAAGAAGAAATGATAAAGTAGGGGGGAAAAAGTTTGGATAAAGACCAGGGTTTCAGGATCTGTCTGTGTCTACAACACTGATAAAGTCTTCTCTAATAGGAAGGCCTGCTATGCACATTTTTATCCCATTTGAACAAGGACTGCACCAGCATATTATCATAATATGTACAATTCCTTAATGGGGTTAAGATACTGAATCTCAGGTCTTCAGTTTTCCACATTTATTTCATCAATTTCTACTCTCAATTAATGACTACAAGGTCATATCCCAGTGCCAGAAATTTTAAGAGTGGATGGCTGAAAAGCTGATTCACTTGAATTAATTCATTACTGAATAACCACCAATTATACCAGCAAGCTAACTAAATGTAATGCTTTTAAGTTGGGAAATATAAACAATGATAAGGATGTCCCCAGAGCCTACACTAAGAGTACACACTGTGATGGCAAAGTCCTTAATCAGTTATCTTTAGCACTCATTCTTTTTTCATTTAATGGATTATCTAATTTATTGATTGGCTCAATACCAAATCTCCTCTCATCTAGGCTCTGGGTAACCAATGGAAGGTTAGGATCAAGCCAAAAGCATCAGATCAAGAGAATTGGGGGGAAGGGGGGGGGGGTTGCTGTTTGGTGGCTCAATGGATAGAGAGTTGGGCCTAGAGACAGGAGGTCCTGGGTTCAAATATATCCTCAGACACTTCTCAGCTGTGTGACCTTAGGCAAATCACTTAACCCCAATTGCTTAGTCTTGACTGTTCTTTTGCCTTAGAACCAACACTTAGTATTGATTCTAAGATGGAAGGAAAGGGTTTATGAGAGAGAGAGTGAGTTTGGGCCCCTAGAGTCTAAAATTAAGTGTAAATGATTTAATTCTTCGTTTTTTATATTATCCATACTTTTTCTTCTTTGCATTAGTACAGACTGGATTATATATGTAACTTAGCATCTGTACTGCTAAAAAGTTAATGAGTCTGAAAACGATCATAATATATTATAACATTTTTAATAATCAAATGCCAATAAAACTTGCCTTGAACTTATAGCTTTCTCATCATGAACTCAAGATAAGCTAATAAACCCTCATCATTTCAAGGAAATATGGATATGGCAAGGGTTAGATTCCTTTTTACACATATTTATTAAGTTCCTCCCACATACAAGGAACTATTTAAGGCAGCAGAACTTCAAAGGTGAAAGAAGGCATATTTCCTTCCCTTGGGGAAAAACTAATCTCAGAGGAATAAATCTTTATCTTTTCTTATAAGTGGACTATTGTGTGTGTTTTTTTTTAACCTAATCCAATAGCTGAGAGAAGAGTAGGATTATAGTAGATTATAGTAGATTGAGAAAGAATTTAATGGATCCAAATGAGAATTAGGACATCTTAAGTAAATCCTTGACTTTATCACTGACTCACTTTCTGACTGACCTCAAAGCAAAATTTTACAATTCAATTTCCCTCACCTATAAAATATGGAAACTCATTCCTGATTCTTCCTTTTCCATAAAGACAGGATGCCAGGTCAGTGATTGAAAAGTTTTCTGAAAACATTTGTAAGAAATCCTGACCTTCAATGTTAAACTAAAATTATTTTTTCACTCAGTGATTCAAATACACACAAAAAATTAGGGTGTGAAGTGTGAAATGAACATAGGCAAGCCCAGGAAATGTGGCCAAAATATCTCCTGAATATCTCCCAAATAATATATCCCAGTATCTACCAAAAAATATCCCAAAATATCACTGAAAGGTCTCAAATGGTAATATCTCCCTTTCCATATTTATTAAGCTGTTGAAGTAGTGGATAAAGTATGAAAAAGGATATGAAAAGATAGGGTAGGAATGACAATCGTTATTTATTTTTCTTGAGATGACTCTTCCATAGCAGCTGGAAATTTAATCACCGTTATTAAATATTGAAGAAACAGAATCAAAAGAGTAACATGTACAAAGATCAGAACTATTTAAAAACAATGAAACTTGAGGGCAAGAGAAAAGATATCAGGAGACAATAAATAAGCTGTTCCTTTATTATTTACTTACATTTATTATTTTCTTTTAAAATGTAAATAGATTGGAATATGGAATTAGAATTTGGATTTATTCTTTATTTTGTTTGTATTTGTTGAATTTGTTATACTTACAATAAAAATTATTTACATTTTTTAAATCCCATCATCACCATCTGGTTTTTCTTGAATTTTCCAAAAAAGAATCACCTCTGTCTCCAAAGGATAATATATCAGAAAGATATATTAGGAAGGATGTTTGTTTTTTTAGCAAAATGAGGAGACTCTCTGAACACAAATCAATTTCCATTAGTCGGGGTAAAGATACAAGAATTCTGGGCCTTTGTATCCAATGGACATGTTGCTTTGACCTCTCTAGAGTAATGATCTGTGAACACACAAGGCATTCAAAGGACATTCACAATGGTTCTCTGCTTCTCAAGGAAGCTTCCCAGTGATGAACACTCTTATCCAAGTACAGGGAAAAGATGGCAGGATTCAAAGACAGGGAACTTGGAGTTGGATATTAATTCTGCTGTGTACTGACTGCATGTCTGAGCTGTCCCCTCTGAGTCTCAGTTTCCTCATCTATATACTGAGGAAGTAAGGTTAGTTGACCTCTGCAGTTCCTTCTAGCTCTAAATAGATGATACTATGATCTCATT
Organism: Monodelphis domestica; assembly: GCF_027887165.1. Taxonomy (NCBI): domain Eukaryota; kingdom Metazoa; phylum Chordata; class Mammalia; order Didelphimorphia; family Didelphidae; genus Monodelphis; species Monodelphis domestica. The sequence continues at coordinate 6,669,728 of NC_077232.1, forward strand.
ACCTGAGGAATCTAGTACAACTCTGGGAACCCTGGGAATGGGAAAGAGAAAAGCTCGTAAGGACCACTAATCCTCAATCTTTAAAATTCGTTCTCATATATATCAAAGAGTTACAGGTAAATGATTCTTGCTACAACTATGTTTGCAACAACAACTAAAGGGAGACTAGACCACTGTGATGTCATGCCTGGAAAATTATAATTTGCCCAATGACAACACCACTTATCTAAAGCTTCAAGTCTGACTCTCAGGGGCGACACCTGATTAACAGGCATGGCAGGTTTCTCCAAAAGATTCCACATGCTGGTACCTAGATGGAATTCCTGGGACTGACTCTTAGTCCCTCAAACAGTAAGACAAATCATGGTGATATGGTGGCAGCAACAAAGACCTGCAACTTGGGTTCCTCTAGAAGAACGGCTCTGTTTGGTTTGCTCTGTGGGCTGGTGCCATTGACCAAACCGGCTCATCATTTTCCTTACTCTTCTGCACCAATTCTACAGTGTAAATCAACCCAAGATATGCATCAGAGGAGAATAAAGGAGTCAAGAGACTTTAATCCAAAGGGCGGGCAGAAACCTTTTGAAGAAGTCTGCCAAACCTTCATTTTTTCATTCCCTTCCAGGGTGGAGGGGAGGGAGATTCCAGAGGGCTGGCAGAGGCTCTCTCTCTCATGAGACAGCAAGAAAGGGACAGAGAGTGCCTGGCAACCTGCCTCACTGTCCTGGCCAAACTCAAGGGGAAAGGTATGGTCATGAATAGCCCAGGGTGCAATCTTTAAGAGCAGAAGCCTGCCAATCCAGGTGTCCCAGGTCCTTTGTGGGAACAAATGGTCAAGTGGGACAAAGGACAAACGTGTTCCATTGACTTCTGACCATCCTAGTTTACTCTGTGCCTCCCCGACAAGTATGTGAGCATGTGTGAACCCCCGGACACACACACACACACACACACACACACATGCACACATGCACATCCCCATCAGACTCACCTGCAGATATCTCATAGGCTGCTGATCCTAGTTCAGGTGTCATAGCACAGTTTTGTACTTCAAGCCCATAATTTTAGCTAGGTTCTAATTTTATTTAAGTCCCTATGCTTGTAATGTCACCTGCTAGATCCTATGGCTCTCTGGGGCACAGGGACTCTCTTATTTCACCTTAGCTTGTAGCTGAGGCATGTATTAGCTAAGGTTCTGTTTGCCACACAGGGCCTCACAAATGGGTGGGAGTCCATGAAGTCTGAATGATTAAATTCCTAGGAGCTGAATTTAGTCAGTGGCCTAGAAATCAAATAGACACATACTTTGAGGTGAGATGTTATAAAGGAGACTCCTGACACAACAAATACTGATTAAATACCTACTATGTGCAAGGCTCTGAGAGAATACAAGGATGAATAAAATAGTCCCTGTCTGACCTTGAGGAAGTTACAACCAGACCATAAGGGAGAAAGGACAGGACACAAAGAACTTTAGTTAAAAAGCAGAATATGACAAAGCACATCATAAAAGAAGTCTAATGATCATGATCTGAAGACTTCATTTCCCACAATGCTTGAGTAGGCAGATCTCAGCTTGGGGAGAGCATCCAGCAAGGATTGGCCTGGCTAGGAAGTCCTTCACAAAAAAAAATACTGGCTCACACTAGTAAGTATTACTTATTATAGTTTTGTCTTGCTTTGTAACCCCAGCACTAGTACAGTCTAGCACTCAGCATGTGCTTCATAAATGCTTGCTAACTAATTGACATAAAATTTGCAACACTTTATATGAATTTTCTCATTTCTCATTCTCATTTGATACTCACAGCCATCCTCCTGGAGTGCTATTATCCCCATTTTACAGGTAAGAAATTCGAGGTGGAAAGACCTTTCAAGCTCACTCAATTCGAAAGCATCTGAGGTAAAATTCTGACACCAAGGCCAACCACTCTATCCACTACTTCACAATGTCTCTAAAGGCAGAAGTTTTACAAATAATGGATGCCAGAGTGGCATTGGGAGTAGGCCTGGAGTCAGGAAGATCTGAATTCAAATTCGGCCCCAGATATTTACTAGCTATGTGACGCTGGGCAAGTCATTTGACCCTGTTTGCCTCGATTTCCTCTTCTATAAAATAAGATGGAAAAGGAAATGGCAAACTGTCTCAGTATCTCTGCCAAGAAAACCCCAAATGGGATCACAGATTTGGACAAGAATGAAACAAATGAACAACACAACAACAGAGTGGCATTGAGTGGACACAGGAGAAGCAGGCTGTGGTCTGAGGTGGAGGGAGAAGATGACCAAGAAGGTATACTGGAAACAGTACAGCTCTGGTGGGCCACAGGGCAAAGAGCAGAGGCTTCAACCATTTTCTAGCCTACCCATAGGTTTTTAATGAAGGATTTGTTGACTCCCGAGGCACCCCTAAGCTTGGATGGGATAAAAATTCTATCTTTATTTGAATACATCTGGTTTCCTGGATGCCTATGAATTTTCTTTTATGTATTTAGGAACCTAATTCTGAGAAAGGGTATGTGGATCTTCATTAGACTTAGCCCAGAGTCTCCCTAAGAAAACAAAAGCAGACAGCAGGGATCCAGGAGGCAAACAATTAGGACCCCAAACAACTACCTTGAGCTGATTCTGAAGCACAGTTCAGAGGGATGAAAGGGAATTGGGTTCTGGTTCCCCCACAGTATAAGAAGTACACTGTTTGCTTACAGGTAAAGAAAATGGACTTCCCACTCAGTTTGCTTCCTGGATTACACATTGGTTGATATTTCTGGTCAAGAAAATGCTAGTGAATGAAGGGACTGGACCTCAAGAGATGAGAAAAAACAAAACCAGGGCCCACAAAGCCTGGGGCTATATCCTCAGGAGGGCCACTGAGGTCTAGGGAGAGGTCACGAGTTCGAACAGACCTGACTGAACAAATCTGAGCAGGAAAGCCAAATTGATTAGTAAAGGCACTCTTCCAGGATAGGGAAAGGGCCCTGGGCCCACAGTTACTCACTATGAGAATAGCACCTAAGGAACACCAGACTACCCCTCCTAGCAACAAACTCCATTCGGCATTTTAAACTCTCCAGAAGAGCTACCCTGCCAGTCTGCTTACACATTACTCCTTCCACACTTTCTGATGGCCAGGCATCCTGGCTCCTCTACCTCCTGACTCCTGCCTTTGACTTGGCTGGCAGGAACCCCTGGCTAGAATGCTAGTCTTCCTTGCCTCAGCCTCTTAGAATTCCTGGCCCCCTTCAGGCCTCAGTTCCAAACCCATCTTTCTACAGGAAGACTTTTCCTGGCCCTCCCAAAGCTGGCACCTGTTCCTCTCAGATGATGTACCCATTAATAACCATTCTGTCTCTCCTTAGAAGTCAAGGGCCTTGGAGGAACGGGCAGTTGTTCCCTATCACAAGCACTTTGTACAGTGTTTAGTCCTAGACCTGTCATTTCACTGATATGGGGAGCTCCCTGATGAGTAAGTTCCTTTTACCAATGTAGGTTGGTACCTTCTTTAAAATGTTTCACTTTCAAGCATGGCCTAGAGCACTAACAGGTTAAGTGACTTGCCAGGATGGGTCAGAGGTGGGACTGGAAGCCAGGGCTTTGTGGCTCCAAGGCTAGCTCCCTATCCACTATGCCACTTAGTATACATGCACAGTAAGCACTTAATATATGCTTGCCAATTAGTTGATTGTGCTGAACTGTGGTCTAGATGCCACATGGGTGCTCTTCAGAGTCAAATCCAGAACTGGTTGGTCAAAAGCAGCAGCTCAGGGGATGGAGTGCTGGGTCTGAAGTCAGGCAGACTTGAGTTCAAATCTAGCCTTAGACATTTATGAGCTGTATGATCCTAGTCAAGTCACTTTACCTCTGTCTGTCTCAGTTTCCTCACCTGTAAAATGGAGATAGCAATATCTAGCACATCACAGGCACTTAATAAATGCTTCTTTCCTTCCTCTCCTCTTCCTTCTTCCTATCACTCAATGGCTTCAGTAAATGGAGACAGAATTGGGTATGTGGTCTACCCAAAAAGAGATAGCAAAGATCATAAACTCCATCTCAACAATCTGTCCAGGGTCCTTTCCACCTATGTACAAATGAGGACTAATGACACAGTGTCCTGCTGTTGGGGCCAGTAGCTCTCGAATAACAAGTGTATTGTAATAATTAAAAATGAGTTTGACAAATATAAGAATTTTTAAAAAATTACTGTGGTCACTGTTTATAAGAGTCGCAAGGTTGTTAGCAGCTTTAGTAGCTTTTAAAGTGGGAAACGTAGGATGGTGATAGGGGAATTGTCTAGCCCACCACTCTAAGACTGCTCCAAGGAAATCTAGCTCGCTCCCCAACAAAGTTCCAATCTCCAGCCAGAGGAGAGGGAGAGTCTCAGTCTCTAAAGCAGAAGTCCTCCAATGCAGAAAAAGTGCCACTTAGAAGAATCCAATGCAGAAACACGAATGCAGAGGTCCTACCTCAGCAAGAGCCACCAAAGCAGCAGCAGAAGATCCTTAGCAAGAGCCACCAGTGCAGATGCAGAAGTCACTCAGAATGCTCTTGGCTAGCTAGTAAGAGTCAGAACCCTGAACTAGATTAGATCTCTTTGGACCTGAAGGGATCCTCTAGTCCCAATCTCTAATTTTATAGAGAAGGAAACAGAGGCCCAGAGTAGGTAGTGATTTGCCCAAGTTACATGGAGAGTTACTATCCTTTTACATGCTTGGTTTGGTACCTAGGGCTTAGTGAAAAAAATTTTGGTGGCAAGAGAATGGAGGTGAAGTAGGGAAATGACCACCAATGCTGGGGACTCCTTGAGCGGTGGGGGGAACACTTTTTAAAAAGCTTAAGAAATTATCCTAAAATCCAGAACATACCTTCTCCCTCTTACTTAGACATACTGTGTTCATGGACATTTATGTATATATGTGAGAATGCACATGTGCCTGGGGGGCATATGTTGGGGTGTACATATATGAGGAGGGTGAGTCAATGCATGTGATTATGTGGTAAGAGAGGATGTGACCCTAGCCTTGGAAGCTGGGCAGTGCATCTCTGAAGTCACCATGTGAGTAGCCAGTCATTCTTTTGATTGCAACCAGCTGGAAGATGTGTTATAGAGAAGGGGAGGAGGAAGAATGATCAGATGGAAGCTAAAAATTAAGAGGAGAGGAGAAGAAAGAAGTGAGGGGGAGATGAGAGAGACTGAGAGAGAAAAAGAGAGAGACAGAGACAGAGAGGGAGGGGGGAGAATAAGGGAAAGAGGAGACAGAAAAGAGTCAGAAAGAGAGGAAAAGGCTACTTTTATAAACAGCTTTCTCCATGCCACTTCTGGTCTCTCTGGTTCCTCCTTCCTTTCACTGTAGGCTGGTCAATCACATATCAGGAACCAATCAAAGTCTCTCAATTTGCCTAGCATGCCCAAAGGTCAGTGTCTGTGGGATCCACCTCCTGTCCTCTGAGGGTATGAACTCTTATCAAAAGGATTCACAAGTTCCTGACTAAGTTAAAAGGTTGGAACACTCCAAGTACTTGATTAAGATTAAAAAAAAATTCCCTTTCACAGTATTAATAGTCTTTTTATGAAGGTTATTTGAAGCATGTATCTCCATGATCTATGCAGGGGTTATGCCAATGTGGCCTGAGCAAAGACTGTTTATATTTGTGTATGTCAGTAAAAGTCTAGAGCTCCCTTTTAAAGTTATGCATGCTAGCAAGAAGGTGGATACTATGGAAAACCTAGCAAAAAGCATGCCAGTATTGGAGAATTCCCCAAAGTGGAATACAAAGAAACAGTATTGTACTGCATCAATGGGATATTCCTTCAGAATAATGCACAGAACCCGCCTCAGTGACCCCCAAACTTTCCAAGCCATGTCTTGAAAACTGAATTGATCACTAAGCCAACAATTCAAGATGTTTTCAGAACTGAAATAACAACAAATGATGATGATAGCTACCATTTATATAGCACTTACAATGTGCCAGGAAATGTGCTAAGCCCTTTACAATGATTGTTTTTCACTGATTCTCACAACCCTGTGAGGTCAGTACTGTTATTATTCTCATTTGACAGATGAGGAAACTGAGGCAAACAGAGGTGAAGTGACTTGCTCAGGATCAAACAGCTTATAATTCTCTAAGGTCATATTTGGGCTCAGGTCTTCTGGTTCCTGGCCTGATGCTCTATCCACTGCACAAACAGTTGCCCTTCCCTGCATGAAACACCAGAAAAGAGATCTCAGGAGATTCCTGAATAAGCTCTTGGTCCAGGATGGCTACCATCTGGCAGCTTTGTTGCCCACTACACGGTTCGGGGTCACAGATCCAGGGTGGAAAAATGTGATCATGAGAGTGTATGAGTCTCAGCTGTATAGTAAACAAAAAACAGGCTCTAGAAGTCAACAGTAGCTATGTGGCTCTGAGCTGGAGCAGAGGGGAGACTCAGTGGAATAACCAGGGCAGAAATCTCAGATTAAGAAGGAGCTGATGATTCAGTTGCTGTGAACCCAGTAATGATCTGCAGAAACTACAAGACAAATACAAGTCAACAGATCCAACCTGAACCAGAAATTTGTAGACCTCAGACTGAGGGGGGGGGGGGGTAAGCAGACCTCTCCCCTCATCTCACCACTCTAGGGATACTGAATGCTTACAGACCCTCACCCTGATCTGTGAAAACAATGGAAAGACATAAGAGAACAGAAGTTCGAGTCAGACATGCCCCTCTGAAAAGTGAGCAGGGCTTAGTATTAACACTGAGTCCAAAATAAAAAAGTTAGTTTAGAATTAGAAAATGAAAAAAGAACCCCACTATAAAGAGTTATTATGGTGACAAGGAATATCAAGATACAAACACAGAGAAAGAGGATGACTTGAAAACATCTACAAATAAACATCACAGGAAAACATGGTTTTGTCATAATACCTAAAAGAGTTTAAAAAAAGAGCTTTAAAATGATGTTAAAAACCAAATCGGGGGGGGGGGGTGGAGTCAAGATGGCAGCATAGAGGCAGCAAACGTTCAAACTTCTGAAAATCCTTCCTTACCAATTGCAAACTAAATGTTCCTAGGGGACTGAAAATCAAACCTAACAACAAGACAGAGCAAAGGAACCCTCCTGCTGGACTCAATTCAAAAGGTACACCCCCCACCAAAAGCCAGAATTCGAGAACACTCGGGTTTAAGGGGAAATAAGAAGGAAGGCCCCAAGACCCCTCCCCCCCCAGAGTGCTAAGCCTCCAGCACCATCAGGAACCTCTCGGCAGGCAAAGGCACTGGTCTGGAGGGAGTACCTTGATGGCAGGGCTGTGCCAGGCTCAGAGTATCGAACACAGGCGGTGGGGAAGGAGTTGGAGAGGGAGCACAGAGCGGGCAGCCTGGTCACAGTGGTGGAGACACTCTATATTGCTCCCACTTTTCAGGAGGTTTTGGCCTCAGGGCATATCCAACCCAACCCAGCTGAACTTAATCCCATCAAAAGTCTTTAGAGGTCAGGGAAGCTCAAGCTCCAACATCCCTCCCACACACACTACACTGAGAGATCTCCTTACACAGTTCCAAGAGGCGAGACTGACAGAAAAGCCCAAAACCCCCCCCCAAAAAATGAGAGGAGCAAGAACAAAGACAACTGCAGGGAGTAAAGAAGGGGTAAATATGAGCAAACAACAGGAAAAAAAAAGAAATTACAATTGACAGCTTCTATACAGGCAATGAACAAAGAACAAAAAGAACAGAGGAGGAGGGAACATCAAGCAATAAAACAGAAACTCCAGCGAATTGGATACAGGCTTTGGAAGAACTCAAAATACAATTCAAAACATACTTAAGAGGGGCTGAAGATAATTGGGAAAAGAATTAAAAACTAAGATAAGTCATCTGGAACAGAAAATAGTGTCTGGAAAGCCAAAATCAACCAGCTTGAAAATGAGGCAAAAGAGATGAAAGATGAGGTAAAGAGGATGAAAGACGAGGTAAAGGAAATGAGAGATGAGGTAAGGAGAATGAAAGATGACCTCCAAAGAAAATCAGACCAGAAGGAGAAGGATGACCAAAAAGCCTGGGATGAAATCCAGTCTTTAATAACCAGAATACAACTAGAATTAAGTGAATTCACAAGGCAGCGGGACACTATAAAATGAAATCAAAAGAATGAAAAAATTGAGGAAAATATGAAGCATCTCATTCACAAAACAGAGAGACAACTTAAGAATCATTGACCTATCAGAAGACCATGACAAAACAAAAAGTCTGGATGTCATACTACAGGAAATTATCCAAGAAAACTGCCCCAATACTCTAGAACAAGAGGGAAAAGTAGAGATTGAAAGAATCCACAGATCACCTCCTGTACTTAATCCCCAACTGACCACACCTAGGAATGTTATAGCCAAATTCAAGAACTATCAGACCAAGGAAAAAATATTACAAGCTGCCAAGAAGTCATTCAGATACCATGAAACCACAGTGAGGATAACACAGGATCTGGCTGCATCCACACTGAAGGACCCGAAAGGCACAGAATATGATAATCCGGAAAGCAAGGGAACTAGATCTACAACCAAGAATCAATTACCCAGCAAAACTGACTATATTCTTACAGGGGAAGGTACGGTCATTCAACAAAACAGAAGAATTACAAGCATTTGTAAAGAAAAGTCTAGACCTGAACATAAAATTTGATGCCCAAGCACAGAATTCAAGAGAATAATCAAAAGGAATTAAAAAAGAGGGAAAAAAGAAAAAAAAACTTTTTTTAAGAGACCCAATAAGTTAAAATGATATGTATCCCTATAAGAAAAGAGAACATTGGTAACGCTTAAAAATTGTTATTATCACTTGAGCAGCTAGAAGAATTACACTTAGAGGGGACAGTGACAAACTGTATAGGATGAAATGACAAGACATAAACATGTATGTGTATATATATATACACAACTAGAGCTAAAAAAAGGTTAATACTAAAAGAAATGGGAAAAGAAACAAATGGGGGTAAATTTATGTCACAAAGAAGCTCATGGCAGGAGGGGGAAAAACATTAATACACTGGAAGGGTAAAGAAGTTGGAGATAGGAAATACTCAACTCTTTATGTGCATTGAAATTGACCCAAAGAAAGAACAATCCAATCCATTGGGGCAGAGAATAGATTTGCACCCTATAGGGAAGTAGAAGGGTAACAAATGGACTAGGGGGGAGGGAAGCAGTACAAGGGAGGGAGGGGATGGGGGGGAGCTTGAAAAAGACTACAAAGAAAATAAGGGGCAGAATAAGAAGGGAGGAGGTAGACAGGGAAGTAAAATAAGGGTAGGAACTAGGGGGACTGATTAAAAACATACATTGGTGTAGAAGGAAATAGTGAAAGAAGAAAAGACAGGACTAGGAGTAGAAATCAAAATACTGGGAAATACACAGCTGGTAATCATAACTCTGAATGTGAATGGAATGAACTCACCCATAAAACGCAAGCGAATAGCAGAGTAGATTAGAATCCAAAATCCTATCATATGCTGTCTACAAGAAAAACACATGAGAAAGGTAGATATGCATAGGGTGAAAGTAAGAGGATGGAGACAAATCTATTGGGAATCAACTGATAAAAAGAAGGCAGGAGTTGTAATCATGATATCTGACAAAGCCAAAGTAAAAATAAATCTAGTTAAAAGAGATAGGTAAGATAATTACATCCTGATAAAAGGGAGTATAGACAATGAGGAACTATCAGTACTCAACATGTATGCACCAAATGGCATAGCATCGAAATTTCTAAATTTGAAACTAGTGGAGCTCAAGGATGAAATAGATAGAAAAACTATACTAGTGGGAGACCTGAAACTTCCTCTATCCGAACTAGATAAATCAAACCAAAAAATAAATAAGAGGTAAGAGAAGTGAATGAAATCTTAGAAAAATTAGAGTTAGTAGATATTTGGAGAAAAATAAATAGGGTCAAAAAAGGAATACACTTTCTTTTCAGCAGCACATGGTACATTCACAAAAATTGACCATGTATTAGGGCATAAAAACTTTGCAAACAAGTGCAAAAAGCAGAAATAATAAATGCAACTGCCTCAGATCACAATGCAATGAAAATAATAGTTAATAAGGGTACATAGAGAGATAAATCAAAAATTGGAAATCAACAATATGATTCTCCAAAACCAGTTAAAGAACAAATCATAGAAACAATTAATAATTTCATTGAAAAAAATTACAATGATGAGACATCCTTTCAAAACCTGTGGGATGCAGCCAAAGCAGTACTCAGAGGGAAATTTATATCCTTGAGTTCATATATTAACAAACTAGAGAGGGCAGAGGTCAATGAATTGGGCATGCAAATTAAAAAACTAGAATGCGAAAAAATTAAAAATCCTCAGATGAAGACTAAATTAGAGATCCTAAAAATCAAAAGAGAAATTAATAAAATTGAAAGTCAAAGAACTATTGAATTAATAAATAAGACTAGAAGCTGGTACTTTGAAAAAACAAATAAAATAGTCAAAGTACTGGTCAATCTAATTAAAAAAAGGAAAGAAGAAAACCAAATTAACAGTATCCAAAATGAAAATGGAAAACTCACCTCTAATGAAGAGGAAATTAAGGCAATCATTAAAAATTATTATGCCCAATTATATGGCAACAAATATGGCAATCTAGGTGATATGCATGAATATTTACAAAAATATAAATTGCCTAGACTACCAGAGGAAGAAATAGATTACCTAAACAACCCCATATCAGAAAAAGAAATTGAACAAGCCATCAAAGAACTCCCTAAGAAAAAATCCCCAGGCCCAGATGAACATTCAAAGAACAACTAATCCCAATATTATACAAACTATTTGACCAAATAAGCAAAGGAGTTCTACCAAATTCATTTTATGACACAAATATGGTACTGATTCCAAAGCCAGGCAGGTCAAAAACAGAGAAAGAAAACTATATACCAATCTCCTTAGTGAATACAGATGCAAAAATCTTAAATAGGATACTAGCAAAGACTCCAGCAAGTCATCACAAGGGTTATTCATTATGACCAGGTAGGATTCATACCAGGAATGCAAGGATGGTTCAATATTAGGAAAACCATCCACATAATTGACCATATTAACAAACTGACAAAAATCACATGATTGTCTCAATAGATGCAGAAAAAGTCTTTGACAAAATACAATACCCATTCCTACTGAAAATACTAGAAAGTATAGGAATAGAAGGGCCTTTCCTAAAAATAATAAACAGTATCTATCTAAAACCATCAGCAAACATCATCTGCAATGGGGATAAACTAGAAGTCTTCCCAATAAGATCAGGAGTGAAACAAGGATGTCCATTATCACCTCTATTATTTAACATTGTAATAGAAACACTAGCTGTAGCAATTAGAGAAGAAAAATAAATTGAAGGTATTAAAGTAGGCAATGAGGAGACCAAGTTATCACTCTTTGCAAATGATATGATGGTCTACTTAACGAGTCCTAGAGAATCAACCAAAAAAATAGTGGAAATAATCAACAACTTTAGCAAAGTTGTAGGATACAAAATAAACCCACATAAGTCATCAGCATTTCTATACATCTCCAACACATCTCAGCAGCAAGAATTAGAAAGAGAAATTCTATTTGAAATCACCCTAGACAATATAAAATACTTAGGAATCTATCTGCCAAGACAAACACAGAAACTATATGAACACAACTACAAAACACTCTCAACACAATTAAAACTATATCTAAACAATTGGAAAAACATTAACTGCTCATGGGTAGGATAAGCTAACATAATAAAAATGACAATCCTACCCAAATTAATTTACTTATTTAGTGCCATACCCATTGAACTACCAAAAAACTTTTTTACTTTATAAGAAAAAACCATAACAAAGTTCATTTGGAAGAACAAAAGATCAAGGATATCCAGGGAAATCATGAAAAAAAATGCAAAGGAATGTGATATTTAAAATGGTTGAGGTCTTAAACTGTAGTGATTAAAATAGCAGAAGATATAAATTGTGATAGATATAAGAGAGGGTGAGTAAATTTGACTGCAGAAATATGTTTCACTACAGTGTCTTGGGTTTAAAATCAAATATAAGGTGGTCGCCAGGGAAATATTCCCAATTATTCAAATACCCAAGTCAATTGGGTTTTATAGAGATTTTAATTAACAATACAATGAGTAATCAAAGAAAGAGAGAGTAAGAAAGGAATAAGTATGAAGGGCCTCAAGCCAATATGGCCTAGACCTGAGTCTTAAAAGAGAAATCAGTCAGTTTTTTATAACTCACCATAAGATCTGTCTAAGTAAGGATTTCAAATGACACCAGGCCAGCAGCATCTCAGCTGCTTTCACCAGCTCCCTCCTCCATCTGAATGTTTCAGAATCAGTCTCCTCAGAATGAGTCTCTCCAATCTGAATGTTTCAGAATGACTTCTAGATCTTCCCTGAGCTCTTATTTTTAAGGGCAAAATCTCCTCTGTCACCTCCCCTAAGGCCTTACATCTACCAATCACTGTAGATGTTTCTAAAGGACCGCCCATTCTTAGTCCACACCTAAGAAGGTGTGGATTTTTGAGCAATTCACACCAGGAAAGCTCTGAGTAAGTTTTCCAGTTCTTTGTTCCTTGTAAATTCACAAGTTGCTTGACCTTTATAGGTACTTAGCTTAAGAAAAGTATGGGTTTAAGTACTTTTCATTGTTCAGAAAAGAGTTTACAACTTTATCTTCCCCTAGGGCAGACCCAAGTAGGTAAAGTAGAATTCTCACATTCCTGCTTTAAGTAGAGTTCACTGCCCAAATGGGGAATGGTCTTAATCCAATCTTATAAAGTAGGGTCTGGAAAATTTTAAGGTTTACAGGAAGGAGGACTTGCAGTCCCAGATCTCAAACTATACTATAAAGCAGTGGTCATCAAAATAATTTGGTACTGGCTAAGAGACAGAAAGGAGGATCAGTGGAATAGACTTGGGGTAAATGACCTCAACAAGACAGTCTATGATAAGCCCAAAGAGCCCAGCTTTTGGGACCAAAATCCACTATTTGATGAAACCTGCTAGGAAAATTGGAAGACAGTATGGGAGAGATTAGGTTTGGATCAACACCTCACACCCTACACCAAGATAAACTCAGAATGGATGAATGACCTGAATATAAAGAAGGAAACTATAAGCAAATTATGTGAACACAGAATAGTATACATGTCAGATCTTTGGGAAAGGAAAGACTTTAAAACCAAGCAAGACCTAGAAAAAAACACAAAATGTAAAATCAATAATTTTGATTACATCAAATTAAAGAGGTTTTGTACAAACAAAACTAATGTAACTAAAATCAGAAGGGAAGCAACAAATTGGGAAACAATCTTCATAACAAAAACCTCTGACAAAGGTCTAATTACTCAAATTTACAAAGAGCTAAATCGATTGTACAAAAAAATCAAGCCATTCTCCAATTGACAAATGGGCAAGGGACATGCATAGGCAATTTTCAGTTAAAGAAATCAAAACTATTAATAAGCACATGAAAAAGTGTTCTAAATCTCTTATAATCAGAGAAATGCAAATCAAAAGAACTCTGAGGTATCACCTCACACCTAGCAGATTGGCTAACATGACAGTGAAGGAAAGTAATGAATGTTGGAGGGGATGTGGCAAAGTTGGGACATGAATGCATTGCTGGTGGAGTTGTGAATTGATCCAACCATTCTGGAGGGCAATTTGAAACTATGCCCAAAGGGCGATAAAAGACTGTCTGCCCTTTGACCCAGCCATAGCATTGCTGGGTTTATACCCCAAAGAGATAATAAGGAAAAAAGGCATGTACAAAAATATTCCTAGCTGTGCTCTTTGTGGCGGCCAAAAATTGGAAAATGAGGGGATGCCCTTCAATTGGGGAATGGCTGAACAAATTATGGTATCTGTTGGTGATGGAATACTATTGTGCTCAAAGGAATAATAAAGTGGAGGAATTCCATGGGAACTGGAACAACCTCCAGGAATTGATGCAGAGTGAAAGGAACAGATCCAGGAGAACATTGTACACAGAGACTGACACACTGTGGTACAATCGAACGTAATGGACTTCTCCATTAGTGTCAATGCAGTGATCCTGAACAACTTGGAGGAATCTAAGAGAAAAACCACTATCCACATTCAGAGGAAAAACTGTGGGAGTAGAAACACAGAAGAAAAACAACTGTCTGAATACATGGGTTGAGGGGATATGGCTGGGGAGGTAGACTCTAAATGAACATCCTAATGCAAACACCAACAACATGGAAATAGGTTTTGATCAAGGGCACATGTAATACCCAATGAAATTGCTCATTGGCTATGGGAAAGGTGGGTGGAGGGAGGTAGGGAAATAATGTGATTATTGTAACCAAGGAATAATGTTCTAAATTGACTAAATTAATTCAAAAATTAAAAAAAAAAGAAAACCAAATCTGAGCAGCAGAGGAGAAATGGGAAAAGAAGATGCTAGGGAAGAAAGATATGACAAAAGAATTAACAGTTTGGAAAAAATCTTACTGAAGAAAATAACCATTTAAAAATTAGAATTGGTAAGTGGAAGCCAATGTCTCTATGAAGAACCAAGAAATAATAAAATAAAATGTAAAATATCTCAGTAGAAACAACTGACCTAGAAAACATTGAGGAAAGGTAACTTAAAAATTACTGAATTGCCTAAAAGCCAGAGGAAAAAAAGGAGCCTACACATAATATTTTTTTAATATTTTTATTTCATTAAATATTTCTCAATTAGATATAAAAAATTAATATTAATTTTTTAAAAGTGGAGTTCCAAATTCTCTTGCTCCCTTTAATTCTTCCTCTGCCCTTTCAGAAAGTAAGCAATATGATATTGATTATACATGTGAAGCTATACATGATATTTCAAGACATAATAAAAGAAAAATCACATATATCTTAGAACCATAAGGTAAAGAAGAAATTGAAAGAATTAACTAGTCCCTTACTGAAAAAAAATAAAAATAAAATGAAAACTTCCAAGAACATTAAAGTAAAAATTCATAATTCTAGGTCAAGGAAGAAGTACTCTAAGCAGCCAGAAACAAAGAATTTAAGTAGCGAGGACCCATAGTCAGAATCACATAAAATTTAATGGTCACCACACTTAGAGTGGAGAGTTTGGAATAGGATATTATAGAATGCAAAGAGCTAATCTTAAAACCAAGAATACTTTATCTAGCAAAACTATAACCATACCTCTTCAATGAAAAAGAAGACTTCCAAACCTTCCTGATGTGAGATTTAAAATGGTTAAGCCCTTAAACTGTAGTGATTAAAATAGTGGAAGATATAAATTGTGATAGATATAAGAGAGGGTGAGTAAATTTGACTGCAGAAATATGTTTCACTACAGTGTCTTGGGTTTTAAAATCAAATATAAGGTGGTCACCAGGGAAATATTCCCAATTATTCAAATACCCAAGTCAATTGGGTTTTATAGAGATTTTAATTAACAACACAATGAGTAATCAAAGAAAGAGAGAGAGAGTAAGAAAGGAATAAGTATGAAGGGCCTCAAGCCAATATGGCCTAGACCTGAGTCTTAAAAGAGAAATCAGTCAGTTTTTTAACACTCACCACAAGGTCTGACTAAACAAGGATACTAGTGACACCATGCCAGAGTCCTTCCTCAAAGAGTCTTCCAGCCAGAGATTGTTTCAAAGGGCCTCTCTCTCAAGAGCCTCCAGAGCTCCTACCGCAGAGGGACAGAGCCCCTCAGAGGAGCTCCTCAAGGAGCTCTCCTTCAGAATGAGATTTCCTCCAAGAGCACTTCTCCTCAAAGAGATCTACCTCCAAGGAAAGAGCCCTCAAGCATCAGTCCTCAAGGAAATGAGTCTCTCAGAATGAGATCCTCCAGAATGAGAATCAGAAATCGAGATCCCTTGCTCTTCTCTGAGCTCTTATTTTTATGGGCAAAATCTCCTCTGTCACCTCCCCTAAGTCCTTACATCTACCAATCACTGTAGATGTTTCTAAAGGACCTCCCATTTTGAATTCACAGCTGAGTAGTTTTAATCTCTTTAGCAAGTAAGGAAAAAATGCTGCTGTGTCGACAAATTTCATTAAGAAAAAACCTCTGAATAAGTTATCACCCTTTTAGGTTTAAGTAGTTTACAAGTTGCCCCACCTTTATAGGTACTTAGTATCCCATTGTATCAATTCTAAAACAGTCATGACTCAAAGAACTTCCTGTCCCTTCCATAAGCATAGATCAAAGTACTTTCATTGTTTAGCAAACAGTTTTCTGTCCTAAAGCAGTCTAAATTAGGGTGGAGCAGGGACACTCCCATAGCTAGGAGCCCCCACACTCAAGTAGAGTTCTCACCATCTGCTAGGGAATTTTTTAAGTAGAAGATTCCCCAATGGGGGAAACCCCTAACATTCATAAGTCTGAGAAATTTTGAGGTTTACACTGATGAAAATATCAGAGCTGGCTAGAAATTTGTCATAGAAACAAAGGAGTCAAAAGAAAAATAAAAAGATAAGCAAGTGAGCAATCATAAGGGATTGAATTAGGTTAAACTGTTTACATTTTCATTTGGGGAGATGATACATGGAGCCTCTAAGAACTCTATCATCACCAAGGATCACTGAGGGAGTCAATTTAGAAAAAGGACCTGGGAGTTGTGAAGATTGGATTTGGCTATTGTTAAATGATCAATGGGGATAGACTAGTCTCCCAATGATCAGATTCTGTCATATTTTGATAACCTCAAAAGAAGAATGGAAAAGGTGGAGAAGAAAAATACATTGGAAGTGTGGGGAAAAGAGAGGAATAAAAGGGAAAGGCATTTCAAATAGGACACACAAGTAGGATATTCAATGAGAAAAGAGTGGGAGGGAGGGTGACATCTGAACCTCATTCTTCTCTGAATGGTCAAAAAAAGGAAAAATATATCCACACAAAGCTGGGTATAGAAATATATTTTGACACCAGGGCAATAAGATGGAAAAAGGTTAAGGGAAAGGAGGAAATAAAAAGAAGAGTAGATTAAGGAGAGATTAAACAGAAACAAAAGAAACTTTAAAAGAGGGAATGGGGAAAAGAGAAGGAAAAGTATAAAAAGCTATTCTATTTTTGAATAGCTCTGTTATGAAATTTTCCCCTACATCAAGCCTAAATCAGCCTCCTTGCTCCTAGTTCTGCCCTCTTAGGTCAAGTGGAATAAGTCTAATCTCCCAGAAATGGTCCTATTATGCTGGGGAATCAAGGCGACTAAAGTGGATTAGATTATAATTCCTTAGGGTGTGCAAGAGATTAAATCTATTTATATATATATAGGCAAAGAGAATGTTTTTACTACTTGGTTCACCCTTCCTTACTGGGGCAGCTAAGCAGCACAATAGACAGCACATCAGAATTAGACTCAGGGAGACGTGTGTGCGGATCCTGCCTCAAACACTTAACATGCCATCATGGGCAACTACCTTAACCTCTCAGCCTCAGGTCTCCTGATCTATAAAATGGGGCTAATTAATACCTACTTCATAGGACTGTTGTGAGAATCAAATGAGATAACACTTAGAAAGCACCCTGCAAACCTTAAAGTACTATAGAAGTGTTGCCTAATGTTATTTATATAGACTTGCTTTAATTAAATGTTTTTACTGTTGTATTTATGGGTCTCTTATATGGTCTAAAAATAAAGCTAGAGTAGATGTGCTCATGGGCCATAAGTGGCATGAATAACTAAAACAAACAAGAAAAGCGATCCCTGGTTGGGAACTAGAGAGATAAAAAAAAACCCTACAGAGGTTCAAACTAGTTTTAAAATAGATTGAAAGGATTATGAAATGAGTAACATTTTGAGCTGAGCTTCAAAGGATACGTAGACTTTTGATAGGGGGAAAATGGGGAGAGAGGAGACATTCAAGTTGGGTGGTGGTGGTTGTCCTTTGTTCTAGAAGAGGACCAAAATGACATCACAATATTGGGGTCACTGTACAGTGTGTCATACTATGGCTTATTGGGCCAATATAAGTTCAAAAGGCTCTAGTACAGGTCAGGCACAAATGGCCTGTATGAACATTTGAGATGGACATATCTATTAAATTTTTACATTTCCAGTTTCCTTTGATGCAGGGATACCATACTGGATGGTCCTGTGCCAGTGTCTCCTGTATCTTAAAAAGTTCTTCAGAGAGACCTGGAGAGAGTTCTTGTATCACTTCTTCTGACCTTCATGTTAGCACATGCCTTATTTGAGTTCTCTGGAAAAATAGTCTTTTAGGCAAAGTGGAATTCAAGTGATGTGACTAAACCATCACAGCAGCAGTCTCTGCAACGGAATCTGAATGCTTGGCAGTTCAGCTTGAGAAAAGACCTCAGGGTCCAGAACCTTATCTTACCAGGTGATCTTCAGTATCTTCCTAAGACAATTCAAATGGAAGTGATTCCATTCCCTGGCATGGCATTGGTAGGTAGACTGTCTAGGTTGCATAGGCATATTGTAATGAAGTCAGCACAATGGGTCGACAGACCTTCAGTTTGGTAGGCAGCCTAATACTTCTTTCCCACATTTTCTTTCAGTCTCCCAATGCTCTGGCAATGTATGCATCTACTTTTGGGGACATCCCTGGAAAGTAGTCTGCCTTGGTTAAGTGAACTTATTCAGGGCATTCAAAATTCCTTCATTTGCTCTAATTGATGATTCCACATATGGATGGTGTGAAGATTGGATTTAGCTATCTCCTGATTGTAACAATGAAGATACTTAGCTTTTCCTTTATTGAGAAGATTGAATTGTAATCCACAATCTATTTTTAGATTTTAATCTACAAAAGGTGGTAACTCAGTAGATCTACCCATTTTAACTACAAAAAGGTGTTAAGTAACCCAAAAAGGTATAATCTAACCCAGTGGTTCTCAACCTTTCTAATGCTGTGACCCCACAATACAGTTCCTCATGTTGCAGTGACCCCAAACCAAAAATTTATTTTGGTGGCTACTTCAAAACTGTAATTTTGCTACAGTTATGATTCGGAAGGTAAATACCTGATATGCATTATGTATTCTCATTGCTACAAATTGAGAGGTTAAGAACCGCTGATCTAACCAAAGAAGGTGTGAACTAAAGAGTGGGCAGTCCTGGAGAAAAGCATCTGCTATGATTGGTAGACATGAAATTTAGGGGAGGGGACGCAAGAGAAAAAGATCTTTAAAAAGAGGACCAGAGGCCAGAAGAAGACATTTTCAATTCAAGGAGATTGAAGAGTTCGCAGACTTGGAGTTGGACTGGAGGAACTAGATCCCTGGAGGAACTCATGCAGGAGATCTCAGACTGCTTTTCCTTTTAGATGGTCACCATTGGGGCTGACTTAGTGACTCTGCCTTTCTGGAGGTGTAAGGCCTCCAGGAAAAGGCCCATCATCTTGAGACTCTCTTCCCCTGGCTGGGGCTTAGAAATTCTAACTGGTATCAGGGCTTAGAAATTCTAACTGGTATCAGCAGAAGCCAGAGAGTGCGCACTCTCCCGCTCTCCCTCTCCCCCTCCCTCTCTCTCTCTCTCTCTTCCTTAATATCTTCCCTCTATTGTAAATAAACTACATAAATTCCACTTACTTTAGTAATTCATTTTGGGATTTAGAAGTTAAATCCCTGGCGACCAATTTAAATATATTTCAGTCTCAACCACAAAAATTTTAACAATGGTATGGTGGTGGCTGATGGAGAACCTCTGTTTTCTTGGTGTTGTTAGGTCAAAATTACCACAAGTGGCAGAGAATCAATTTATGCTCTGTTGCATCTCACTCTCAGCGGCTGCACTGAGTACATAATCATATTGAAAATCATGCATCAACTCTCCCTCCACTTTAGTCTTGGTTTGCAGCCTTTTCAAGTTAAGTAATATATTATCAGTGTGGAAGCTAACCTTAATACTCTTTTTGTCTTCTTCGAAGGCAATTCCCTGCTATGTCTGATTGTCAGTACCTACTCTTGTATTAAAGTCAAAATCGAGGCAGAGAAGACTATGGTAGCAAGGGCTTAAATTGGGGAAGGTATAGTGTGAAATGAGGGGGCACGTGGAGCTAATCAGATTATAAATAAAGGGAAATTTTGCAAAGTCTAAGAGATCTAGAGCTAGAAGATATCTTAGAGGCTCTCTGGTCAGCTCTTTCTCCACTAGACCATACTCCCTTGTACAGTGATAAGATAATAAAAGTTAAATACAGCTCTCACTTTTATGGAGCTTACAATCCAGATTCAAGAGGTCACTCCAAATGAAAAAGTTAAATGAAATTTTAAAACATTAAACAAATGAAAAAGTTTCACAGTTAAAAACTGTCAAAACGGGATGTGAGAGGGTCATAAACATCTACTTCAATTCAATTAACCCTGATTAAGTTCATACACAGTGTGTGGTTGCAGCTGGTGCCAGATACAGAGATGCAACCAGAACAACATGTCTAAAGAGAAAAGTCAGAAGACAACAAGAACTATGGCGAATTAGGTGTTAAATAAAATCAATGAGGGGAATGCAAGCATTTTAGAAGTCCAAAGATCATTAGTCTCTGATGCCTCCACAACACCTGGATGAGGCCAAGAAAACACTGGACACAATCAAAATACCCAGGCTTCAATGCTAGCTGTGTTATTTCCAGGTAATAAGCAATTTGTGCCCCAGGCTCCTCCAAAAAATTAAATTCACAGAGTTGTTATGAGGTTCCAGTGAAACAATGGCTGGAAAATGCTTTCTAAACCATCAAGTGTTGCCTGGCTGTGTGTGAATTCCATCCTGCCACTTAGAAATGTGTAGATAACTCAAGAGCTGTAAACGATCCTGTCCCCAATGTCACCTCCTCTTCAGTACCATCAAGTCTCTCAGTAAAGATGACTTCATCATAAGGGAAATGAAACTGGGAAGTAGTAAATCCAGAAGGTAGGCTGAGTGAAGAGCCAATTTATATCAGGTGGCCACAGGTAGCTTGGCAGCTTGGCTTCCTGCCAAGGGGGCAATGGCTAGAGTGCCAAAACTTGGAGACCAGGTTAAAGGTAGACAGGTGGCCATTGCCTGACTCCTTAGCAGCCAATTCCCAAGGCCTCTAGGGGGCCACTGTCCCAGACTATTCCTTTTTCTTCTGTTGTCCAACAAAATTCAGAGAGGAGGATGAGGATATGGCTAAAGTTAGCAAAAACCACTCCTGGTCATTTTTCCTCCTTACCTTAAATCCTACATACCTACAATTGCAAAGAGTTAATTAAGTGAACTTGACTGGGGGGAATATAAGGAGCATTAAGGGGGGGAAGATGCAAAAAAGTCTTTGTTTTCTGTTTCATCTTCTCTTACAGGATATTGTTTTGAAATTCCTAATGTTCTGGCAAATAGTACAGCAAGAGAACTCTTTTTAAAGCCTCAGAAGCTCAAGAGTCAAAAGTGATAATACAGGATTTAATGGATAACACAATTCTAGGAATCCAAAGGCCAAGATTCAATTCCTAATTCTGTCAATGACTTGATTATAAAATCAAATTACAGAAATACTGATGATATTTGCTTCTGATCTACGTCATAAAAACAGGATAATGTGTATAAAACAAGCTCCTGGAGGAAAAGTATGTACTCGACAAGGTCCTAGATTCTCCCTTTGTAAGAGCTACAGTCTCCCAAGCAAAGAACAAGTTTTACTTAGTCAGATTTCAGAGTTCACCACTGTGAGTGGCCTACTCACTTATGAACAGGCCTGAGCTTGTCTATCCTTCGAGTCATACAAATGTACCACTCCTAGTTTCCTTTCCCAACCACAAATTAATGAAGTGAAAAATAACAAAAAGCACTCTTCCCCCCAATGCTAAAGGGAAGGGTACAGAGAAAAGAAGGCAAGCAATTAATTATTCTAACCAGACACTTTCAACAAATCAGTAACCACTACGACCTCAAGGGCTAATATGCTAATCTGGACTTATACACAAAAAAGGGAGACATACTCTTCTCTAATCTTGGAAAAACACTCTTAAAAGTAGCTTCACAGTGATGGAGACAAAAAAACCCCTCAAATAACTAGATCACATCAATAATAATAGTCAAATGGAATAAGATACAAAGGTAGAGATAGAGAAAATGGATAATAAACAATAAGCCAAAAAAATTTAAAAATCTAGTCTTACCAAGTAGACATCTGCTATGAAGGATTCATTACTATAGATGACATAGCATGGTGGATAATATATATACAAGGCAAGACTATAAAATTAAGCTACATTTTTGTAAATATGAAAAATATACCTAATTCTTCAAAATAGCAATCTTGGGAACCTAAGTACTTATTTAAGTGATTTATTCATTACCAAACACTTTGGGAATTCTTGAAATTGCCTTCTGGACCTAAATAACCTAGTATTTGATAATGCAAGGTCCAAGCTTTTGGTACAAGAACTCACTATTTGGCAAAAACTAGTGAAAAAACTGAGGAGCAGTTTGGCTGAAATTAGGTATAAACCAACATCTCACACCATATACCAAAACAAGGAC
The DNA here is from genome assembly GCF_027887165.1 of Monodelphis domestica. Lineage (NCBI taxonomy): Eukaryota > Metazoa > Chordata > Mammalia > Didelphimorphia > Didelphidae > Monodelphis > Monodelphis domestica. The sequence goes on from NC_077232.1 coordinate 6,692,218, forward strand.
AAAATGAACACATGATTTAGATACAAAAGGTGATTCTATGGCAAATAAGGGGAGCATGGAATAGTTTACCTATCAGATATAGATAATGGAAGAATTTATGACCAAATGAGAGAGAGAACATTACAGATACAAAATGGATAATTTTGATTATATCAAATGAAAAGATTTTTGATCAAACAAAACCAATGTAGCCAAGATTAGAAGGAAGCAGAAAACTGGCAGGAAAAATTTTTCTGCAAGTTTCTTTGTTGAAGGCCTCATTTCACAAATATGTAGAGAAGTAAGCCAAATTTATAAGAATATGAGTCATTCCCCAATTGATAAATAATCAAAGAATATGAACAGGCAGTTTTCAGAATAAAAATCAAAAATATCTATAGTCATATGAAAAAATAATCTAGGTTACTACTGATTAGAGAAAGGCAAATTAAAACAACTCTGAGGTACCACCTCATACCTATCAGATTGGCTAATATGACAGAAAAGGAAAATGACAACTATTGGAGGAGACATGGAAAAATGAAGACACTAGCACACGATTGGTGAAGTTGTGAACTCATCTGACCATTCTAAAGAGTAATTCAGCCTTTCACCCAGCAATGGCAAAGAATTGGAAATTGAAGGGGTACCCATCAATTGGGGAAGGGCTGAACAAGTTGTAGTATATGGTTGTAATACATACTATGGTGCTATAAGAAATAATAAGCAAAATGCTTTCTGAAAAACCTGGAAAAACTTACATGAACTAATGTGAAGCGAAGTGAGCAGAATCAGAACACTGTCTACACTAACACTAAGAATGTAGAATAATCAATTATGAACAACTTAGCTATTCTCAGCAATACAAAGATCCAAGACAATTTGAAAGACTTATAAAAAATGCTATTCTTCTCCAGAGAAAGAACTAATAAAGTCTAAATGCAGACTGAAGCATACTATTTTTTACTTTATTATTTTGGAGGTATTATTTTTGTTTGTATTTTCTTTCACAACTTGACTAATATGCAAATATATTCTGCATGACTGCATAGGTACAACCTATATCAAATTACTTGGCTTCTCAATGAGGGAGGGAGGGATAAGATGGAGGAAGGGAAAGAATGTGGAACTCAACAATTTAAAAATCAAATATTAAAATTTGTTTTTACATGTAATGGGGGGTGGGGGGGTGGAATTGTCTTCCAATCAGTTTGAGACACTAGAGAAAACCAGATTTTCACAGACATGTCCATTGTGGTTCAATTATCAGCTCTGTACAGAGAAAAAGCCAAACTAGAAAGAAAAGCAAGATTTAGATGTGTGAAAGGAACATCAAAGTAAACTATTCCAGTAGATAGGGACATATGGCTGGGACTCTGGAGAAAAGCCAGATTTGTGAGTCATGACAAAAAGTCAAGAGAATGGTCAAACTCTCTAAGTGACTATGGAGAAGAAAAATGACAACACTTAGGACTGGGCCATGAGGAAGAGCTACACTTGAGAAGTCTGAGGTTAGATAAAAATCATGGAAGATAAGGAGAGGACCAGGAAAACAAGGGAAGGACTATTTCACTGAAATTCAACCTTAAAAAGAACGGATACCTAGGACATTGACCCTGTTTGTATTCTATAAAGGAATTGATCTGAGGTTTCTAGGACCAAAACAAAATATAGCTGGACAAAGATGAGAACTACAAGATGGATGGCAGCTCCCTTACAGCCAAGCAAGCCTAGCTTTTTTATTTCAGCTATGGAGATAATAAAGTTTCCTAATGAAGCTCATTAAACTGGAAAGGATTCATGAACAAGCTATTTTAAAGTACTTTAACATTAAATGTCACAGGAATACTAAGTAATAAGTATGATGATGCAAACAGGAGCAATGGCCAGGCTCACAGAGGTGGGAGTTGCGAACCTGGGGGTCAGTGTGTGGCAGTCTGTCTTTGAAGCATTATAAACATCATTCCCAAGGAGCAAGGCATGGGTCCAAATGAATGGGAGCAGAAAGCAGGCACAGAGAGGGAGTGAGGAGTGAGGAAATCTGGGCTCAAGCAAGGTGCTCCCAGTGTAATCCTCAATCTATCAGCTGATGCTGGCTAAAGCCCCAGTATGCAATGGCCCCTCTGCATACCAGCTATTGTACCACCTATTCCCATCCATATTGTGGCAGCAGAAAAATAGAAAATAGGCATGAAATTGCTCTGAGCTTTTAAAAGCTCTTCCTTCAGATACTAGTCATGTGAAATTCCAGATATTTAGGTATAGCTTAAATATGGCAAAAAACAGAATGAGATCTCATAAACTTGGGCTGGTGTAATAAATGCTAGCTTACTCTGGGGCAATTTGTTGCCTCCTGTTCTAATAGCTTAAAGACAATGACGATGACCATGACAATGATGCCTCCCTCTCAGAATCCCACAGCTTCACAGTCCTCCAAGTCCTTCCACAAATAGGCACGCACTTGAACAATACTGGATATGATCACAGATTTAGGGCTGGCAAGGACCCCAGAGGTCATCCCTCATTTTACAAGTGAGGAAATGTAAACTCAGCCAGAGCCCATCTTCACTAACTAGTAAGGAAGAGAAGCAGGATCTGAGTGTTATCTGGTCACCTGACTTGTCGGCACTCCTTCCACCATACAATGTCACTTAATCTGTTTCTGTTCTGGCACCTTCCTTCCATATTCTTTTATTTGAGCTGAAAGTAACTTTCAAATATCACCATAACAAGTCTTGTTTGGGAGCAGTTCGTGTTTTACACATCAGGCTTTTAAAAAAAGCAAGCTACATTTGTGATGAACAATGAAAGGCCCAAACAGGCCTAGATTAGATTCAGTGGGAGTTCAATATAAACTTAAGTTTAAAGTTTTATATCCTAAAATTAGTAAAGCAACCCTATTTAGTGAAAAAGATGATTTTGGTAAACTAATTCCCTTCATAAACCAACACTCAAGAACTCGGATCAAATGAAATCTCAGATAACTTTCAGGCAATATATTTATTTAGTCCTGCCTTCTGAATCTACAGAGCCAGAGGCCAAAGTTATAGAACATCATATGCACTTTTAGATTTGGCTAATTGTTAGTTTTGCTGAATCATTTCTTTTTTGTCTCTTGAGAGGCAGCTCATAATAGAGGAATTTATATTAGGAGTTAGGAAAATTTGGATTCAAATCTCACTTCATACATTGTGTGGTTTGAGACAAGACTCTCACTCCAATTCTCTGGGCCTCAGATTCTTCATTTGTAAAATCCGGGGATAGTCATGATAATCTCTGAGGTTGCATTCATCTTCAAATCAATGATCCCACAAGTCAGTAATTCTTTTTTTTTTCTTACTTCTAAAGGATAGCTAAAGAAAAGAAGAAAAAAGGGTTCTGGAAAAGGGAAATGAGTCCATAAAAAAATATATTAATAGGAGGTCACTAGGTGGCTCAGTGGAGAGACAGACCTAGAGATGAAAGGTCTTGGATTCAAATCAGACCTCAGACACTTCTTAGCTGTGTGACATTCTTAAAGTTGAGACTGCTCTCAGGCCACGGGTCATCATCCTCTGGAATGTAGTAAGCAAAAGGCTACTGCTTTTATTTTAGCTAACATCACCTAACAGATATGATCTCATCCTCAACCATTCTGTGAAGCAGATAGGAAGAAGTTAATTAACTCCTATTAGTTCTGTTTCATATCTGACAAACTTAAGTCACAAGAAGCAGTCCTTCCTCCATGGAGCTCAAACTTGAATCTCACTCTTCTAATTAGGAAGCCAAGACTGACTCACTGAAAGACCACAGTTTATTGTCAAGTTGACACTTCTAACCACTCTGACCTTAGGAAAAATCCAGACAAAATTGGAGAGACCAGAACCAGAGCACACTGTTAGGGAGAGGTTCACTCAGTCAGTTATTTATTTACCTTTTAGGAACTGCTTGGGCACCAAGTCACCACACGTGCTTTCTGCAAAGGCAACTGTAAGAAATACACAAAGCGTCATCCAAAGTGGAACTTTGAAACTGGTTCTCTTTAAAACATCCAATTGAATCCACACAGATTAAGTACATATACAAGGGACACATAATAGCTAGCATTTAAAGAACACTTTAAATGGTTCCCATAACTAGGGGAACTAGCAAGTAAAAATCCAAATACTGATGGGGCTCCTCTGTGGTAGCACTGGATCAGCTCTTCTCTCTCCCATCTACCAACCACAAACTCTGCTTTGTACCATTTAACGCCATTTTGGATAGGTCCCTGACAGCTGGCCACCAGTCTCGAGTTCAGAGCATCAATTGCTTCCTTCAGACACTGAACCTAATACAGAAGGATTATAGGAAGGTGAATACAGCCAGAGCATTTTACTCCCCATACTGGGTCTAGCCCTTATTTTCAAGGTATTTAAGTGGAAAGGAAGTTATTGGCTATGCAACAAATACATAACAAACATCTTTCTACTGGCTATACTTTTTCAGAACTGAAAGGCAAACTATTCTATGAAATTATTTGGAGAAGAAGTCTATGATATATATATATATTCAAACTTAGGTTAAGGCCTAGACATTTAAGAGGGGTGGAAAAATAGGTTAGTTTCTAGGCCCTAAAATTAACATTAATAGCTGATCTACATAGCACTCTAGGTTTACATACATCATCTCACTGGATTCTTATAACCACCACACTAAAAGTAATGCAGATGTAATATTTTGTAAATGAGGAACTGAAATAAGCTGAATACATCTGGTAAGGAACATGCCAATGCTGGCTCCAGATCCAATGACTATACAGGTGACTCTAATAAATAATCCTTATAATAAATCAGACAAACCCCAAAGTCCTGGCTTCAAGTGATGTAGAACACACTAGAAATTCCTGTGGTTCCCTCCACAGATATGGGCTAACCCTAACCCAGATTAGATGAGGGGGTTTCTGCAGGACCTTCCCACTCTGTGATTCTGTTCTTATGTTCTGCTGTCCCTCAAGCACAAAGATCACACCACCATCCTTCCAACATCAGCAGGCTATACACATTGAGTGAATATATTTGTCACAGTATCAAGATGTTGCCAAGAAAGAAAAAAGAAGAGACTCAATTCCCCAATCTCTGTGAACCTTTGATGAACTCTTTCAGCTACTCACTATCCTGGGATTTCAGCCCAGGTCACACAAGGCTTCACAGCCTTAAGAGAATGAGCTATATTCTGTGCTCACACAGTCCATCACCCTCCCTCATGCCTAAGAGGGGTGGGTCAGTCAGTGGGCAAGCATTTATTAAGCATTTACCATGTGCCAGACACTGCATAACAGCTGTGGATACACAGAAAGGGAAAACCAGTCTCTGGGAGACGTCACGGTAGCCCATACTCCAGTCTATAATCTGGTCTTGGAGCTACTGCTTAATTATTATTACCACCATAAGCACTCTTCCTAAAACATAAAGAAGTCTAACTCACTCTACTCCTACTGGATAACTAAGGAGCAAGCTGAAGAAAAAGTGGTCCATAGCTACAAAACGATCAGTCTCTTGAGAGCTAACGATGTTTTTAAGTGCTTGAGCTTCTGACTGGTATATACCGAAGTTTGTCAAAGGTATAGTTGGTTGGATATAGCAAAATAATGCAGCAGGAACCAATGACTTAGCAAGAGAGCTGGGCAAACTGCATGCCTATGCTTAGAGATGTTTTCAAATCAGATGCAAGTCAAGATGATCAATATGTAAGTTGTACATTTCTCAATTCTTTCTTTTCCCTAAGGCTTGCCCTTTTCTAAAAGGGCCACTCCAGTCTAAACTACAGAGGCAAGATTACATGGTCTTGGATAACCTATTTGAATATCTCATCACCAAACACTGCTGAGTAATCATTTCAGCTGGGGTTCTTTTCCAAGTCTGAATCATGAAAGGGTCATAAGGGTCTAAAATAAAGAGATGCAATTAGAGGTCGACAAGTTAAAATCTCCAAATAAACCTTAACAGTTATTGTATCAAAATAAAATATAAAACAGCATGAAACACAGACATTTGGCTCCTTTTGTTCAACTTACTGGTTGTCACATAATGGAAAGTGTTTGCTTGATGTTCTGAACTTGATGCTTCTATGGAAATAAGAAGCTCCCCTTCCAACAAGTCTTTCCTGCTTCCTGCTGCAGCTTCCCATTTCCAGTGAAAAATTACATATTTCAAAATCTGAAAAGGTCACAATTCAAAGGAAGGGCTTAACTCTATTAGACATCAGGGGCACAATAAATGGTACATTACAATGATAAAATTGAACTAACAAGTTCTACAGTTTGAATAACATACTGTTTGTGACTTGTACAAAATCAAAAGGCATCAGTTCTAAGCAGAAATGGTATGCCTGAGCAAAAGAACCAGCAGAGGAATTGAGCCATAAAATATAGGACAGAGGGGAGTTCTGCACAGTCCCAAACATAAGGAATGAAGACAAATTACTTGCTTCATTTGTATTAAAAGTTTATCTGGTCATAAAAATTATGGCATGTTATGGGCAGGAAGAAAGAAGTGAGAAATTCTTTTTTATTATTAATTAAGGGCAACACAGGTAATAGAACAGGACTGTGATTATTAATATTGTTTCTCTGAATCATCTAGCCTTTTCTAATGAGTGTATAATAATTAGTCTGTTATTCTTTCCCATAGATGTGCCTTGCCAGCATACACATAGCTCACTGAGTTAATCCATCTGTACATATATCTTAGATAGGACATTGAGGACAGACAATGAAAGGAAAGTCTCCCAAAATGAACAAAGGAGAAGAGGCTAGACTGCCTATATCATATATGTTATTGCCAATGATCTCACAAGCCATTTGTCTAAATATTCCTAGTCTCACTTCTCCTGGCTGCAAATTATGGGGAATTGTGATCTCTTAGAAGATACACAGTAATTATCAATGATGACATGAACAGAAGGTACCAGAAAAGAGACTGGCAAGGAAATGGATGACCCCAAAAGAGATTAATCATTCATGTAGGAAGCGTGAAGGATGAGAGAGGGCTACAAGATATTAAAAGAACTGGAAGAAGGCCTCCAAGTGTTGAGAGTAAATACACTATAGAAAAGCATGGACAAAAGAACTGCACAGGATGAGAAGTTACAGATGGATTTCAGTTTTCATCAATGGTGGGAGTATCTACCTTGATGAAGTCATTGATTCATCAATGTATTGAGTCCCTATATCTTCACCTGTAACAGCTTTCAACATGGCACCAAAGCATTCTACTTTTGGCTTCTATGAAAGAAGCTTTCTGGGCCTCAGTTTTCTCAATTGTACTGAAGTTACTAGTTGGATACTGAGGACCCTACTTCTGCTAAATCGATATTCCTATTAGATTTGACATGAATATTGAGAAAGAAATTGTAGAGGTGACTTGTAGAGGTATGGACTAATAAGGCCTTCTAAAGCTGAATTTAAAGAAGACACATTTGCCAAAATTTGTGAGAAACTGAGGAAAATAGAAAGGGCAATAACCTATTCTATATTCTACTATTGGGTTCAAAAAGGAGCAGACTCAAAGGCAATCTGAGGAAGATTAAGAGATAAGAGTCCTGAAGTGGTAAGTAGAACCTCCAGAAGTTGGCCAAAGGGAAGGGTGAAGCAAATTGAGTAACTCAAGGCTGTGATAAAGTGGTGAAAGTGTCAGAAAGTTGGTGTAAGACTGAAGAAGGGGAGGGAGTGGGGTTAAATAATGAGACTAAAAAAGTTGACTGCTCCTGCTGATTTATTAAGAGGTGATAATTGGCCATAAAAGTTGCAGCTGCGTTTAGATGCAGGTACCCACGAAAATTTCTTTTTTAAACAAGACTAAAAAGGTGGAATAGCAATACTGGTGGGGTATTGGGGCATACTGGTGCATTATTGGTGTAGCTGTGAAAGAGCACAACATCCTGTAAAGTAATTTGAAAATGATGAGAATAAGCTGGCCGAACTGCCTGACCCTTGGCCTGAGACTACTAGGTAAACACCTCCACAGGGTCATTGATTTTTGGGGGGCCCAGAAACAAACGTTTGTCCATATCTAGGGGGCTGCTAGCCACACTGGGAAGGGCCCAGTCCTGCGCGGGGCGGGGCTGGAAAGCGCATGCGCAAGGGTGCTCTGGCCTCCCTCAGCTGATCCCGCTCCAAGCCACTTTCTACCCAGGTCCTGGGGAGGCGGGGAAAGAAGGGACCAAGGTGACATAAGCGCAAAGGAAGCCCACAAAAATAGTTGTTTACAGAAAGAAGGCTGAGAAACTCCCGCCCCTTCCCACTCCGTCGCACCAACATCACCTCACACACAGGCCTCGCCGCCATCGCCCACGACGCGGCCGACGCCTCCTCACGCGGGCGTCTCTCCCGCCGCGCGCCTGCGTCTGCGCACTTGTGACTGACTCTGACGCGTGCCTCAGACGCTCCACCCCCGCAACTGGGGTTTCGTGCGCCTGCGCGCTCGACTCTTCCTCTTGAGAGTGCCGCCCTGCCCCCTCCCCTCCGCCCGCTCGAGCTCTCGTCGGAGGCCGAGGCCGAGGCGGAGGCGGGGGCCGGAGGAGGCGGAGGCGGGGCCGGAGGGGGCGGCTCGCCAGAAGCCCCGCCTACCAACCAGCCTCCGCGGGCGGGCGTTGAAGATCTGGGCCGGGCCAGCCCCGGAGCGAAGGGGCCCCGCGGGCCGGGGCAGGGATGGCGGGGCGCCGGCCGGGGCCAGCTCTGGGACTGCCCGCGGGGGGTGGCGGGGGGCCAATAGCCCCGAGGGACCAACTCAGCCCGTGACCTGTGACCTGTGACCCGTGACCCGTGACCGTGACCGGCAGGTGCCAGGTGAGCGAGGCCGCGCCCGTAAGGAGACCGTAAGGGGGTGGGGGGAATAGGGTCCGGGCCGAGACCAGGACCAGGGCCAGCCTCGAGTGAGCTTAGTGCCTAACGCAGGATTCGCACCCTTGCCCTTTCTTCATCATCCCCATGTGGTCTTGCGCGATCTCATTCAGGGTCTGGGGCTAAAAGAAGGAAGGGAGGGAGAGAAGGATCTTTATGGCTCTGCGAGATCCTTTCCTTCTAGAGGAAGTCTTCGATGAGCAAATGTTAGAGGGATAGAGGGGGAGAGGAGACCAGGGGAAGGGAGGAATGGACAGATGGAAGAAGATGAAAGGGAAGATGGAGGGAGGTGGGAGGAATGGGGAGAAGAGGAAAGGAAGGATGGGAGGAGGGAAGAATGGGGAAGGAGATGGAGAAAATGGAGGGATAGGTGGAGGGGGAAAAGGAAGAATAGGAAGAGAAAATGGAGGGAGGAAGGGGGATGGAAGGGCACATGGAAAAAAAGATGGAGAGGTGGGATGGAGGAATAGAGGAGGAGGGAGAGATGATAGGAGAAGGGATGGAGGGGGAAGGAAAAAAGGCAAGATGGAGGAGAGAATTGAGGGGTGGGATGAAAGATAGGAGGGGAGGGAGAAATGACAGGAGGGGGGATGGAGGGAAGGAAGGGAAGATAGAGAAGATTGAGGAGTGGGATGGAGGGATAGGAGGGGAAAGAGATGACAAGAGGAGGGATCAAAGGGAGGATGGAGAGATATGACAAGAGTGGGATGGAAGGAATGATGGAGAGAAAGGAGCAGGGGGAGAAAAAGATGAGAGAAGTGGTGTTGGAGTGGATGGATGGGAGGGGGGAACAAAGGAAAGGATGGAGGGATGGGAGGAGAGAAAAAGAAGAGTTGCTTGTGGAATCAAGTCTTCAATCCTGATTTCTCTTACTCCTGGGAGGGAGTCATGGAAAATTTTGGGTGTATAGCCTTGGCCATCCCCCACTTCAAGGTCTTAGAGACTTAGAGGGACCCTTGCTAAATTTCCCAGAGGGACCTTATTGCTCAGCCCCCATTGTATGGGCTAAAAGGTGAGAAGGAGCTAGGGAGAGCAGATGTGACCTCTTGCATTTTAGATCCTAAAGCTGTTTTCATGGTACTGATCTAGGTCAAGCTAATTTGTCCCCATCCCCAAGGGGAATCAGTCCAAGAAGGGGGTCTTGATTCACTTGGCTACTTTCCCACCCTTTTGAGAGCCAAGGGCACTGTGAAGGCCTTAGCTTCATGGAGGATGCCCCAGATCTCTTCCTCAGCTCAGCTCTGTGGTCCTTCATCTCCAGGCCCCAGTGGCCCACATGCTCTTCCCAAGGCTTCTTCAGAACTGATGCAGCCAAGTGGGAAAAGATCTTTAAGTCCATCTGCTGTACTGATGGTAACGATGATGATGGGGTAGACCCAGAGAGGGCAAGCAGAAGGGAAGAAGCATTCATCTGGTCCCTACTGTGTGCCAGGCACTGTTCTATAAGCCTTACAAATAGTATCTCGTCTGATCCTCACAGCATTTTACAGATGAGGCAATGGAGGCAAACAAGGGTGAAGTGACTCACCCACGGTCACACAGCTTGTAAGTGTCTGAAGCTCAATTCGAACTCACTCTTCCTTTCTCCAGGCCCAACTCTATCCACTGTAGTGCCCCCTAACTGCGTCCAGAGAGGCCAGCTAGCTGGGTAGGATAGTCGGGCCCAGAACCCAGGTTTACTAAGGTCTTGGGTGAGCCCTTGGCTTCTCCTTCAGCCAGGTCTCCATATTCCAGGTGGCTCTGGCCCAAGGGGTGGGGCAAGTCCTGACTCCAGCACTGATGAATGAAAGAAACCTCATCTAATGATTCAGGGTTGTGTCTTTTGGCCAGGTCTAGAGGTGCAGTTTGTCATAGGAATAAACCCCTGGGGACCCTAGGGCAGAAGCAGGCCCAGAGAGTGCCCAAGGAGCTCTCCTGGGACCAGAGCAGCCTTGAAAAGAGCAGTGGCTCAAGGGCAATGGTGGACCTCCCAGTGGACCTAGAGGACTGGCCCAGCTGACCCCCTCCTCCCCACGCCATTACTGTAGTCCTAACTGGTATATACACAGGGCTTCAGAAACAGCTATGCCCTATAACACTGGCAACAGCCCTGCAAAGGGGGTAGTTCCTAAATTATCCCCATTTTACAGATGAAGATGAGGCACTCAGAATAAAGCGACTTGTCCATAATCACATATCAGGTGGCCGAGCTGGGACTTGAACTCAGATCTTCACACTTCCCAGGGCCCTTTTTTGGTGGAACTTTCCCTTTTTCGATCGTTGGTTCCTCCTCATCAATGGTCTCATATTCCTCTTTTTCCTAGTGTTTGGCTTTCCTCCCAAACTTGTTTTCATGCTCTCCTGCAGTGTCCCTAGAATAGAAGCTGAGGCAGAAAGAGACCAGGAGTCCTTGGGAATAAATTGAGCAGTGAAGAAAGGTGGAGCCCCCCCAGAGCCTGCGCAGACGTTTCGGGGCAAAGCAGCCCTTGAGAGGGCTCATCTCCCCTACAGAAGTGGGAAGGGGTTAATGGAATTGGGGCCTGAGCAAAGCCTGCCCCCCACTAGTTCACATAACCGGGTTTCCTGAAATGGAGCAAGTCCCAGATGCCTTTCTACTAATCACATCCCTGGAAATGGGGCCACGATGCTCAGATTAGCTCATCCCCTCACCTTCTTGAGGCCTTCTCCACCTGGAGCCCAGAATCTAGGGCAGCAAAACCACTCAGAGAGGGCTATTTCCTTGGGCTATCAGGAAGGATTGTGGAGGGAGCACCAAGGGGCTAGCGCGGTCCCAACATTTGTGCTAATGTGGGTAACAAGCTGGAGAGCACATTTTTCTTTCTCCCCTAGTTGAAAGGGCCACATGCCCCAGGGGGCTGGCTTGATAGGCCCAGCCAGCAACCTCTCACTCTTCCTGAATTCTCAGCTTTCATGATCTCCCAATAAAAGAGCCCTGGGCCAAGCTGGGCGACTTTCACCCCTGGCCAGCCCCATCTCCATCTCCATCCTTGCCCTGACTTATGAGAAATAGCAATAAGAAATGTCACCCAGGAGCTCTGTTCTCAGTGATTGACTTTGCACTTTGCCCATAGGCAGGTGCCACCATCTGCTAGAAGGGAAGAAAGGCTCCTTTGTGGCAGGTAGCCACAGGTGGATATCTCAGTGGATAGAGAGCCAGGTCTAGAGATGGGAGGTCCCGAGTTCAAATGTGACCTCAGACACTTCCCGATTTGTGACCCTGGACAAGTCACTTAACCATTGCCCGGCCCTTACCACTCTTCTGCCTTGGAACCAATACATAGTACTGCCAGACAGAAGGGTTTAGAAACAAAAAGTATCTCTTGTATGTGAGCCCTGGAGATGTGCGGGTCAGGAAATTCTGGTCACCTGCTTCTGAGGAAACCTGTTCATCCAGAGATCCAGGTTTGTCCCGTGGCCCCAGACCTAGCATCTGGTCCTGGCTCCCTGCTGCAGTCTTGCATATGGCCTTTGAGGCGGGAGATGGAAAAGTTAGGGATTAGAGCTTTGTTCCGGTTGCTTCATTTCGCTTTGGGCTTCCCCCCTGGTAGCTTTAGGAGCCTGCCTGTCCTCCATTTCACCAACTCGCAGGCTGTCTCTCCCGGCTAAAGGTTTCTTTATGACAATTTAATAAGCTGCTCTAGTCCAAAAGAGGCACCCAAAGAGGAAAATGGTAGCAGGTAACTAGACGCTCTAGAGGCCCCGTCCTTAACCTCCCACTCCCCCAATCCCAGTTTGCCGATGTGCAGGGCCTGCCAACGCCCACTGGCACCTTCGCCACAACTGATAGAGCCCCGGGCGGCTCAGCAGTGTTCCAGAGGGCCGTCGGGAGCCTGCCGCCCGCTCGCTGCCCACTGCGACACACTGCCTCGCTCCTGTCAGAAGACTCTCCCAAAGGGGCTGGCTGTATCGCAGGAGCACTTGGAGAGCTTTCAGGGCTGCTTTGCAAGTCTGACGTAGTGAAACTGGACTAAGAAGGGGGCCGCGTCCGATGCTGGGATGGCCTTTTTGCAGGAAACGGCACATCACAAATAGAGCAAAGGATCCCTCCGTAACTGACCTCGGGTGAATCCAGACTGTCCGACTCTGAGTTCGCTGCGAGCCAGAAGGCGCCTTCCATACGTCTCTCTGAGTCTTACAACCCTGTGAGGTTACCAAGACGCTTATTATTTCCAGGTTGTTGATTAAAAAAACTGAGCCAAGTTAGCTAAATGCCTTTTCTATGTTCATCCACGTATGGGGCATCAGGACTCCCTCAAAGGCCCCCCTGAACCCCAAGGACACGGCACCAACAGCCACCAGAATCGGAGTTCCAGGCTTTAGGAAATCTGATCCGGGCACAGAAGGAGCTGAGATGGCAAAAGGCAGAGCCTGTACTACATACTAATGATCTGATCTTTAGAAAGGGCTTAGATACACTGAGAACAAATGTGGCTGCCTCAAAGCCAGGGAGTCCTGGGTTCAGGTCCTGCTGCTGGCATTCACTGACTGAATGACCCTAGACAAGTCACTTCTCAGAGCCTCCATGTACCTCTGTAACTATAGACTCTTGAGTTGCAGAGAAGGTGCCAGCCTGCATGGGTAGAGGGGATTTTCTTTTTTTTTTTTAAACCCTGACCTTCCGTCTTGGAGTCAATACTGTGTATTGGCAGAAGAGTGGTCAGGGCTAGGCCATGGGGGTCAAGTGACTTGCCCAGGGTCACCCAGCTGGGAAGTGTCTGAGGCCGGATTTGAACCCAGGACCTCCCATCTCTAGGCCTGGCTCTCCATCCACTGAGCTACCAGCTGCCCCCAGAGGGGATTTTCTCATCCAGGAGGTGCTCATCTCAACCAAATGATGGGTCCCCATCTCTTTGTCTACAATGTTAGCTCTTTTCAGCCTTACGCCCACCCGCAGGAGCAGGTGCTATCATCGTCTCCCTTTTTTGTACATTCTCTGGAATCCATAGAGCAAAGGTGGGGTGGTCCATGGAGGATGGAGGCCAGGGTAGGGCTGCCTTGGGGGAATCAAGTCAGGACGGCTCCGGTCCAGAGTCAGGGAGGCAGGGGTTCAAATCTGTCCTCCCACGCTTCCCAGCTGTATGACTGGACACATCACAACCCCGTTTGCCCAGCTCTTGCCCATCTGTCTAGAGTTGTTACTAAGACAGAGAGTAAGGGGCAAGAAATGGAAAGAATCGAGTGTGGAGGGCTCACCACAGCCCAGAAAGAGCTCGGGGAGGCAGTGAATCGGGAGGAACATCACTAGGCTGGGGCTTCAAGGCCCCCGCTGCTTCGTTGCGAGGGGAGCTCCCTTGGGACTTAACTTCCCTTCTGTCTTCCTGGCCAAAGAGCCTGCAAAGGGCAAAGCCAGAAGACGTCAGGGCATGTCAAAAGCCCTGGTAACGGAAGGAGAGGAGCAAAGGGCCCCTGGCCCGAGAGTAAGATGTCCAACTCGACCAGCTCACACAGACGCCATTCCAGTGGCTGAAAGAGCCTACTGGATGGTCTCCCAGTTATGGCCTGTGTGAGTGGCCCTGAGGGAGACACGGCCTCCTCCTCGGGCTCCAATTTGCCCCAAACCCACTATCCCTCTGACCCTCTCCTCCCAGGGTCGTTTGTATTTAAATCAGGATTCAAATCCAGGACTCTGCCCTGAATTGCTGCTCTCTCTCCACCTCCCTCATCTGGGGTACAAAAGCTCGAATGAGCAAACTAGGGTGGAAAAAAAGGCTGAGAATCTATCTCCAGCCTGTGGCCAGCTTCAGAGCTCCGTGGGAAGGCTAGCTGGTTGTCAGCTGCACCCACCCCAGCCATGGCAGAGTCCTACCACGGCGGCTTTTCCTTAACTTTTTTTTTAATCTTCTGTCTCAGACTGAGTAACAGTTCCAAAGCAGAAGCGTGGTGAAGGCGAGGCAGTGGGGGTTAGTGACTTGCCCAGGGTAACACAGCTAGGAAGTGCCTGAGGTCACATTCGAACCCAGGCCTGGCTGTCTATCCACTGAGCCACCTCACTGCCCCTTCCTTAGCTCTCTCTCAAGGGCTGCTTAGTCAAAGGCTCTCCAAGGCCAGGTTTTCCCCTCCGTTCTTAGCACTGGGGCTTCAGAGAGAAGGCCCATGGCCTGGGTGCGGGCAGGCCCGGCGTCTGTATCTTTTTCCAAGGTCCCGTAGGCTCCCGAGGACACGTGACTCGGGACAAAGAAGTGCCTGGGTACGCTGTGTGCTTGGCGAGGCCTTGGCTCTCGGAGGAGGAAGATTAAGGACTTCGTGGCTCCCTTGTGGCCTCGGCACCCACTCACCCTGGTGCTGCGGCCCAGCCACACCACGGAGGGTCCGAGGCGCTCAGATGGGCGGCCCAGGCCCAGCCGTGGTCAGTGCGGCCGGCTCCCAAAGTAGTGTTTGGGAGCAAAGAGTGGACGTGCAGGTGAGGGACGCTGTGACCCCAAATGGACAACAGTGCATGCACGAAGAGTGAATCTGGCTTAGGCTTTCCCCGAACAGGGACACTCTGTGGAGGAGAAGCCAGGACACCCCATTTCCCAGTGGCAGGCTTTCTCTCCTCATGTCCTCTGCCCAGGGCGCCCCCATGCCCCGATTCCCTGGCTCCGACTCTTTGGGGTGTGGGGCTTCAGAAACGGAACGGGCTGTTGGGTTACTGAGTGGAGCCACTTCACAAAAACTTCCCACCTGGCCTCAGACACTCTTAACTGGGTGACCCTCACTGCCTAGCCCTGATGGCCGTTCTGCCTTGGAAGCAAACGCCCAAGCTTCCCCAACGTGTGTCCTCGGTGGCCAGACACGGTCCTCCCGAGGGGCCTGCCGGAGGGGAGGGCTCTGAAACCAAGTGATTGCTGCCCCCCGGGTCTGGGGAACTTCCCAAGATTCATTTTCTGTGTTCAAATCCAAGGCTGCCATCTTGGAATCAGTCTGGTCCTGGGCAGAAGAGCAGGAAAGCTCGGCCGTGGGGCTTTAGTGACTCATTCAGGGTCACCCAGCCACCCCATTAGGCCCGCCTCTATCCACTGAGCCTCCCCGCTGCCCCCAGAAAAGCTTTTCTGTGCCTTATGGAATAGCGCTTAGCTTCAGGAAACCCGGCTAATGGCCTCGGGGTAGGCCCGGGACATTGAAACCCGCAAAACTGGGCACCTTCAGATGGCTCAGAGGTTCCTTCAAGGTCTTATGGGAAAGATCACCCGAGAGGGCAGGCGTTCCTGTGGGGATGGTGGCACGGATCTGTCTGTCTGGTACACCGCCTGGGAGGCCTCTGGGGGCGCCGGGTGGGACGAGAGCCCAGTGGGCCCCTCTCGGGGGCTGCACAGGCCCTTGTCTCCCAGCTCATCCCTTGGGCCGGCATCGAACCCTCGGGTGGCTGTTCTGGCAGGTGCCCGCCCTTAATTTTCCCACCTGGGACAGCCTCTTCCCAGGCCCTGGGTCTCAGGCCTCGGCTCTTGGGGCGCGCTTGTGGCTGTTTAGGAGAAGCGCCAGAGCTCCAGGCGAGGCCCAGGACTAACCAGGGCTGGAGGGGACCCATCCTGGTAGGCAGCAGCCTCTCCTGGAGGGCTTTGGCCCCACTAAGTCCTCCCTGCCCCAGGAGACCTGGGGAGGCCCCCCACCCCCACCCCATGGCCGTGTGGCCCTTTGAGTGGCGCTCCAGCAGGTGAGGGCAGGCCCCCTCAGGGCCAAAGCCCCGGATGTAGCCCGCCCCTCAAATGCACTCTGGGCTCTTGTCCTCCGCCGCTTAGGGTGGGAATTCGGAGGCCGGCTGCAGCTGGCTGCCCCGACCCCCATCGTTAGCCCGGGGCCCTGTGCCCCGGGGTTCCAGCTGGCCTTGGCTCATGGCCTCGGGCCACTTCGGAGGGCAGCCTCAGGCCCCCAAACCGGCCCTGGGAAGCTGCAGAGAGGGAGGGAGGGCCGACAGATAGAGCGCTGATCCCGGGAAACGGGGGGCAGTTCGTGGCTATGCCCCGCCGACCTGCAACCCAGGAGCCCAGGAGAGGCCACAAGCGGGAGAGTGAGAAGCGGTCGAAGCGGCGATCCTGAGGGGCCCAACGAGGCCAAATCCCGGGGAAGAATCTGCTGGCAGCCTCTCAGCCAGTCCCCCGGGGTTCAGGACGCCTGGGTCCGAGCTCTGCGCAAGGTTGCCATGGCGCTAGGGCGAGGGGGCTGGGCCCCGGCTCCAGATGGCGCTGAGTGTCCCGCATCCCGAGGGAGCGGGCGGCTGGCGGGGGGCGGCGGCTATTGTCCTCTTTTCCCTGCTGCCGCCGCCGCCACCACCGCCACCGCACTCCTGCTGCTCGCGCCCGCGCGCCGCCGCCGCCGCCGCCACGCGCCCGCACCCCGCGCCGGGCGGCTCGCTGCCAGCCCCACGCTCCGCGCGCCCTCCGCTCCAGCCTCGCGCGTGTGCCCGGCCGCTGCCTGCTCGCCTGCCGGGCGCTCCGCTCCGCCTCCTCCCCCGCCCGCGTCGGCCGGCGGAGAGCAGACCGGCGCCCCCTCCCCCAAGCCGTCCTGTCCCAGCCGCCGCCGCTGCCGCCTCGTCCTTTCGATTGATCGCGATCCGAGCCAGGCCGGGCCTCCGAGGTAGCGAGAGAGGGAGGAGGGAGCCGGCGTGGGGCCGGGGCGGAGGGGGCCGCAGGGGGATGAGGGGATGAGCTCAGCTTTGTGCATCCGGAGGCGGCGGCGGCAGGAGCCGGCCGCTCGCTCGCTCCGTCGCCCGCTCGCCCGCCTCGCCGAGGGCTGGAGCTGGGGGCGGGGAGGGGGAGGGCAGCGAGAGGTTCCTGTGCGAGGAAGGGGGCGGCCCTGCCAGGAGGTGGGGAGCGCGGCTAGCCGGGGCTCCGAGGAGGATCCCGGGACCGCGGGCCGGTGCCAGGCTTCCCGGCCTCCCCGCAGGGGTGGCTACCTGAGGGGCTGGGCATTGAGCACGGAGCGCAGGCAGACATGTTGGGCTCCGCCAATCCCGGCCCGGAGCCGGGGGCAGGGTACCGGCCGGCTGACATTGTCAGCGGCCAAGGGAACCATTGGAAGCAGGACCCCCGCGGGTGTCGGGGGAGGCTCGGGCTGGGGCCCGTCGGCTTGCTTTTCCCCTGCGCTCTTCCTCCAGCTCCGGGAAAGCTCCCAAGCCGCACCCCGTGGGCTCCCGTTCGACCCTGCCCCAACCTGCTGCCCGTCGTTCCCGGGGGCTGTTTGGGCAGCTGCCCTCCTCCACCCCGCCACCAGCCACTTTCCAGGGCAGAGAACCGGCAGTTTCGGTGTGGGCGGGTCCTCTAGGAAATGGTGGGCAGCCCTGGGAGTGGGCAGCGAGCCTTCGCTGGACCCGGGTTCAAGGGCAGGAGAGAGGGCAGAGGGGGGTGGGCTGGGGAGAGGACCTAGTGGGACCCCCGCCCAGCTTCCTTGGGTGCTTCCCTACTTCTCCCATCTCCCTCACTTTCCAGCGCTCTCTGGCCTGTCCTTTTCGCTGCCCACTAGTGTGCGGCTCAAGTCCAGGGAAATGGGTCCTTCCCTTGCCCTGGTGCTGCCTTGTTGCCCTCGTCCTAGGCCAGCATCTCTTACCCTCCGGCCCTCCCTGGTGCTGTTACTCTTGCCTCCCTTTCCCCCGTGCCTTCTCTTTCTGTCTCTGGCCCTCTCTCTGGCTGCCTGTCTCCCTCCCCGCCCCCACGCTGATATGGAGCCCGGGTTAGGCTCCACAAACTCCATTTCTTTCCCATTGTCAGACATTCCTGGCACCATGTTGGCTCAGTGGGTCTCTGGCACATTCCATCATCCCTGAATCCTGAAACCGCAGATACAGACGCTCTCCACCCATTCAGTCTCGCCTGAAAGGTAGCCTTAAGCAAAGAGGCTTTGCTTTTCCGTATTGCCTCAGTTTCCTTATCTGTAAAATGGAGACAGCAGCACTTCTGTCCCTTACCTTAGAGGGCAGCTCTGAGATCACGTTACAAATCATGATATAAGTGCCAGTCGTGGTTATTTCTGGAGGGCCTTTTCTCCAAACCAACCTTTGCTCCTTCCCATTCATTCACTCGTCCGTCCCTCCATCCAGCCCTTATTCCACCTGTACTCTGTCAGATGTTACAAATTCAGAGGTCAAAAACGGCAACCACACAAAAGCCATCTTTGCCCTCAGGGAACCCTGATAAGAGAGGAGAGCGAGGAAGATAAGTAGGTAAAAAAGCAAGTGTTCATTTGGGGGAGTCCCCAAATAACTGTGGCGACCAAGCAGGGATGGAGAGCTAAAGGGAAGCAGGAGCCTGGATTTTAGGAAGAGTGAGATGGAGGAGCAGAACAGGGGCCGGGGGCATCCTCACTTCTAGGAGAGGGGCAAATCCGAAATCCGGGGGCCAGCATTTCTGTAAAAGCCGGCCAAAGAGAAGGGAATGGGCCTCCGTCGAAATCGCTGGGGCATTGATTTAGGAAGAATGTGGTGCCTACAATTGCCAGGAAGTGGAATTAACTCCAGCGATAAGAGTTTAAGCTACTCAGGTCCAGCCTCGAGGCTGGCACTAAGAAGGAGGTGCCAGTGATCCAGTAATCTGGATTATCCACCGGGCCCTGGCAGGGTCTGTCCAGCCGGCAGTGCCTGGGGACCCGCCAGAGCCCAGGAAGAGGCGAGCCAGCATTTACAGGCGAGCAGGCACATTGATTGGTGAGGAGGTCCAGGAAAGTGGGAGGATAGACGCCTAAATCGCAGACATGGGTTTGCCCCTGCCCTGCCCTGCTGCCTGCCGTTTTTACAGAGAGCTGGAGATGTGTAAGAATCAGACACAGAAAGAACATGGGGTAGGGGGTGCATCAGAGGACAGAGAGCCAGGCCTGGAGACGGGCATCCTGGGTGCCAGTGTGGCCTCGGACACATCCTAGCTGGGTGACCCTGGGTGAGTCCTTGGTCTCCTATGGCCTAGCCCTTACTGTTCCTCTGCCTTGGAACCAAGACTTCATGTTGATTCTGAGATGGAAGGTAAAGGTTTAAAAAGAAGGAAGGAAAGAGATACCATCGGGATCTGGGACCGCGCGGGGACACAGACATAGGAAATACGGGGAAGAAGAGACTCCCAGGGGAGCGAGGCAGCCGGAGCTCTGGCTGACAGATGTGTACAGATTGGCTCTGGCAGCACGGAGGCACAGAGATCTGGAGAACACGGGAAGAAGAGGAACAGAGTGCCACAGAGACAAGATGGCGTGGGGGTGCGCCCCTGAACACGACAGGCTGGCCCTGCCCCTAAGCCGCCCTTCTGACGCAGCGAAGGACCTGGCACGGTGTGCCACTGGGGATACAGAGACAGAAAAATGAGCGTGCTCTCTCCTTAAGGAGGTTGGGGCCCACGGGGACCCAATAGTACAGACACGGGCAAGCAAACAGAAAATCGATGCATAATGATTACAAAGTAATCTGGGCAGCTGGGCAGTGCCATGGATAGAGCCCTAGGCCTGGAGTCAAGAAGACCCAGGTTCAAATTTGGCCTCAAACACTTCCTAGCTGTGTGACCTTGGATAAGTCACTTTACCTGGTTTACCTCAGGTTCGTCATCTGTCCAGTGAGCTCGAGAAGGAAATGGCATATGTGCTTCTTTGCCAAGAAAGCCCTAAATGGGTTTGTGGAGAGTCAAATATGACTGAACAAGAAAAATTGGAGGATTCTGGTGAGAACACTACTGACTGGGGAAATCAGGTGGGACCTCTTGTAGGAGGGAACCCTGGAGGGGTCTCAAGAGGTAGCAGTAAGAAGAGAAGACACAAAGCTGGAAGATATAACAGGGAACAAGAAAGAGGTTCACTGAACTGAACGGAAGGAAGAGCGCTTAAAGGAGGGCACGGGCACATTTGCTGCATTTATGTGGTGCTTCAAGGTCTGCAAAGGGCACTGTGTCCATAATCTCATTGGATCTGCACAACCCCATTTTATAGAAGGGGAGACTGAGGCTGAGAGAGGTTAGGTGACTTGCCCAGGATCATGGAGCTCCAGCCACTCTACTCATAGGATCACAGATTTAGAGCTGGCAGGGACCTTAAAGGTAATTGATACAACCCTTTTATTTTACAGATGAGGAAACTGAGGTACAAGGCCATTAAATGGCTATAGTCAGTGGTTGAATGGGGATTTGAACTCAGGTCTTCCTGACTTCAAACCCAGTGCTGTATTTACTGCCCCAGATTAACTGTATCCCTTTTGTACACACACATTGTTTCCTCCCATTAGAATGTAAACTTCAGGCAGGAAGGGGCTGCCTTTTCTTCTTGGTCTTTGTATCTCTGGGTCCCGGCATGATGTTTGGCAGGTAACCAACCTGGAGCCAGATCGCCCTGTAGGACTCTGAGTGGCAGATAGAGGAGTTTGGATTTGACACTGGAAGCAATAGGGAGCCAGGGGAGCTTCTTGAGCAGGGAAGTGACCAAGTCACATGCAAAGCTCTGCAAACAGCAGGAATGCTCCAAGCAGGCTTTCCCTTTTCCTGTGTTCTGAGAGAGTTTGAGTTGGTCCCTCGTGGGTACAGATAGAATGAGGAAGCCTTCTCCTTTGAGAGAGGTTACAAGGACCTTCCCTCCTCCCTGCTCCAACATGTGTGCTTCAGGTTCGGGAGCCCAGGATTCCCATGGCTTCTGCTTCTCAGCTCTGGGGTGAAGGGAATGCCCTCCTGCTTGAGGCCCGTATCATATGTTTAGATTCAGGGCCAAGAAAGGTCACAGCTTCCAATCCTGAGACCGGAGGAGGAGGAGGTCCAGCGCCCCAAGGCCAGAGGAGCCCACGTTCTAGTGCTGGGCCAGTGTAGGAATCCTGGATCATCCACTGCCTGTCTAGGTGACCTTGGGCAAGTCACTTCTCCAGCCTGGGCCTCCGTTTCCTCATCGGTCAACTGAGGAGAGCTCAGATCCCTTCCAGCTTTATCTGCATTTCCATGATACTGTCCTAGGAAAATGAGTGTTGGTGCTGATGGCTGCATTCAGTAGATACCTGCTGGGCCTTAGGGAGAGAAAAACAAGCAAAATCTCTGCCTTCCAGGAGTGGGCATGGGATAGCACGTGCACAAATAAGGAACTACAAAATGGCTTTTTGAGGGGACCGTTCCTTCCACCTAGGGGCGTTGCCAAGGGCTCCTCGGAGGAGGTGGCAGGCATTCCGTGCATGGGAGACCACTAGGGCCAAGGGCGCCAAATGGAACAGAAGAGCAGCTAGGATGCCCCTCTGCTCGGCCCTGCACACAGCCCAGAGCTCCAGGGGCATAAAGGGGGACAGACTAGCCAGCCCAGGCTCAGATGGACGGGGGGGTCTGAAACCCTGATCTCTGGTCAGTGGAGCTGAAGCCTGACCCAGCAGAGAACCAAAGGGTGATGGAGCCAAGCCCCACCCCCCACAGGTCAGTGGGCCAAGATGTGCGATCCCCCAGGGGACGGATGGACCACCCAGAGGCAACTTTGGAGGAGATCTCGGAGAAGGAGACAGGGAGAGACCAAGGCCAGTATCATCCCAGGTCCCGGTGGGGTTATGGGTTTGGGGAAGGACGGGGCGCAGTCTCAGCCACTGGCCAGGACCACACAGGGCCAGTCCCCTGGAAGAAGTGGATTAGATAAAAAACGAAATTAGGGCTCTTGAAGAGAATAGAGAGCTGAGACCAGGAGGCAGAGCACCCTTCCCCAAAAGAGAATGAGACAAACAGAACCCGGGCATTCCACGGTCTAACAAGACTAAGTCAAGACTGAGAAATTAGAAGAATTTGTAAGATATTCGCCAGCAAAAACAACTGACCTAGAATTTGAGAAGCAGCAAAGTCCCTGGAAATCGGGACCCAAACCCCACCCCACCCCCAAATAGTGTATTTCCAGAAATCCCACTGTCACCCCCTAAGAGAAGCTCCCAACTGCAGACAGCCAGAAGGAGTTCAGGGGCCAAGGAAGTACAGCGAGGGCCGCAGAAGAGAGAAAACGCTGGAACGTGGTACCCCACAGAAGGCACGTCTCCAGAGGTGCGAGGGCAGAGAGAGATGGCATGTAGAGCGCGCGGGTCAGTGAGCCTAGGAGAGGCAAGCGTTACAGGAGCTTCTTGAAAAGAAATAAGGCTTGTGGAGTCCAAACCTGAAGGACCCCTCCAGGGTAGTTGTAAGACTGCCTGGGAGAGGCAGCTGGTGGCGCCGTGGGTAGAAAGCCGGCCGGGGGTCAGGAGGACTCGGCTTCCCACCCAGGCTCAGACCCTCCTAGCTGTGCGCAAGTCACTCGACCCCAATCACCGCATCCTTAGGGCTGACACTTCATAGCAATTGTAAGGCAGACGGTAAGGGTTAAAAGCAGAAGGGGGAGAGACTGTGGTTAGGTCTTTGCTTCCTAAGCAGGCAGATGGATCATGTGGCTCCCATGTCCCCAGCAGCCTTTGCTCTGGCCTGATGCTGATGTCTGTGTCAATATTTACAGATCCAACGAGGGCAGGCAGGGCCTTCGGGTACAAGGGGGATTTGGGGAAGAAAGAGCCATCTTCGGTCTCTTCCTGCCCAGGCTCACGCAGCCTCTGCTGACGGATCAAGCCCCTTCCCTGAGGCTGCTCCCAGCGGCCTTGTCTCCAACAGCCCTCTCCCACAAAGCCGGGCCCATCCCTGGGAACCTCTTGGTGTCTGATGGCCTCCCCATGCCCTACACACACCCTGTTCTCGAGACCCCTCACCCCTTTGCACTTCTAGAAGAGGTGGTCTCGCCCTGAGTTGCAGTCTCATTCTCGTGTTTGGGCAGCCTTGGATGCTGACTTGTGGGGGAAGGATGAACAAGGTCTCAGAGGCTGGAGTCAAGGGGGAGCCAAGGTCCCCTCCATTTTGGACCCCCTTCAAGACTCGGCTGACTTACTGGGTCACCCTAACACCGGGCTTTCTCTGATGCCCCTCCGCTTGCTGTTTCTCCTCCAATGAGTTTATCTTGACTTATCTGGGAGCTGTTATCTCTTAGAAGAACGTCAGTTCCTTGAGGGCAGGAACTCTCTTATCTTTGAATCCTAGAACCTAGCCGGAACCTGGCACATAGTAGCCATTTAATATATGTTTGCATTAAGTCACTGGTTTGTACTGGACCTTGGGAGGGACTGTCTGATGAACCAGTGGGAGTGGAAGAAATTCACATGTCTGTTTTGAGGAGAAAAATATTTGTTTGAAAAAGTCCTGAGGCTCCCTGGCAAGACCACGGAGCTGGCCACACGGTTTACTCATCAGCAGCCTAGGCCTGGGGTCCTAGAAGAGAACAGTAGCCCTGATTCCTGAGGAGGAACCCTGTGGGGCTCAAAGAAAGGGCCGTAAATATTACTGGCTACCTCCACAGGTGCAGGGACTTGTTTCCAGGGCCTCTTGTCTGCGGGAACCACAGGTCTAAGCCCCCTTCAGCTCTTTTTTAGCATCGGTTCTAAAACCAAAAAGTAGCAAGGGCTAGGCTGTCGGGGCTAGCCAGGGGGCCACCGCAAGGAAGTGTCTGAGGTCAGATTTGAGCCCAGGGTCTCCGGACTCCAGCCTGGCGCTCTGACCGCTGGGCTGCCTCTGGCCGTTCTTCTGTCCTGCGGCCTTCCTTGCCCTCCGTCACTCTGCTGCTGCCCCCAGGCCCAGGATAGACCTCCGCCTCTCCCTGTCCACCCCGGTTCCCACTGTTGATTCCTCTTGGCACATTGCCCGGGGGGGGGGGGTCTTGTCCTTATTTCGTCCTGGCACATAAACCAAGGAGTCCAGCTCGGGAGAGGTGCCCGATGATCATCAGTGCCGGAAGACTTGCAAATGAAGACGGAGTGGACAGCGAGGGGAGGGAGATGCAAGTTTGAAGATTAACTTCCATTAAAGTTCTCGCCACCAAAGTCCTTGGCACTGGCCCATGGCTCAGCATCCGTGGAAATGCCCTTGAAGGAGGCCTGCCCTGCCCTCGCTGCTGCCCCCTAAGGGTCATGGGCTTTCCCTTCTGACCAGGAGCTGAAACTCTCCCTGGGTTAACTCCTCCAGGAATGGGACTCCTTGAAGGCAGGAGCTGTCTTCAGTTTGTATCTCCAGGGCTCAGCCTGGGAAAGGCTTAGTAAATGCTTATTCTGGGAGTGGCTGGGCGACTCCTAGATTGAGAGCCATGCCTAGAGGCGGGAGGTCCTGGGTTCTAATCTGGCCTCTGATACTTCCTGGCTGGGTCACCCTGGAAAAGTCACTTAAGCCTCATTGATTTGTCTTGGAACCAAAACACAGTACGGATTCCAAGATGGAAAGGGAGGGTTTAAAGAAACAAATGCTCTGCTGCTCTCTCCCCCTCCCTCCTCCTCCGTCCTTCTTTCTCTTCCCAAGCTGAGTCAGGTGTGGGTAGGCCTCGAGTTGCCAGGCAGTGTCTGGTACTTGTCCCTGACTGTCTGGGACGGGCTTGTAGGCCTCCTGTGGCGAGCCTCAAGGCGGCCCTGGTCTGCCCGCTGCTCTTCCCACAGGACCCAGAGCCCTCCGCCACCATGAGCAGCACCCTGCAGTCCCCCACGGACTTCGACAGCTTGGAGATCCAGGGCCAGTACAGCGACGTCAATAACCGCTGGGAGCTGTCTGACGTGGAGTGGGACAGCGAGAGCAGCTCGGCCCGGCTCTTCGAGCGCTCCCGGATCAAGGCTCTGGCAGGTGGGTTCTCTGACCTGGGGGGCCCGGGAAGGAGCCAGCTCCAGCAGAGAGAAGGGCCTGGGCCTCCACATGCTGCCAGAATCCGGCTTCCCAGGCCGCGGATGCCCCCCAGCCTTGGGGCTGACCGGGAGGGGCTGGGCCGGCCCTCTGCCCAGCAGGGTGGGGCCTCTCTCCCTCCCAATCACCAGTCTGGCCTTTTGCTGTTTCTAGTTCCATGCCCCCCCCCCCATCCCCTATTTGATTCTCCCTGGATCGCCGTCTGCCTGCCCTCATCTCCCTACCTGGTCCATCAACCCCCTCCACCTGTGCCCTCGGCTGCCTCTCCCTTCTGCCTTTCCTCTGCTCCGTTCCCCAGACCATCCTGGCCCCTGCCCTCCCCTCTGGCCCCTGACCTCCCCTCTGGCTCCTCGGAGCATCAGCAGACCTGCCGGACAGGCCCTGCTGCGTTCCTGGCCCCAGTTGTCATGGCAACAAGAAAGCAGCTCCAGGCCCTGTCCCCCCCCACACCCCACCTGCCCAGTGGGGGCCCCAAGAGACCTTCCTGTGGGGGCTCCCGTGGTCCGAGGCTAAGTCCAAGGGGCGGGCTGTAGGGTTCCCCCCCCAGCCTGCTTCTGTAGGAGAAGGCGGGCAGGAAGCCCCCCTGTGGGAAGGAGAGTCTGCTTGTCCCAGACTCCTTTGCTGTCCGCCTGCTGGAGTGGGAACTGTGGGGAGTGGCACTGAGTGCGAGGGCCCCAGGCCAGGGCAGGGCTCTGCCAAGGGAGACAGAAGTGGGTGGAGAAGGAGCCGCGAGGGGCGGGGGAGGAATGGGAGCTGAACCCTCCACAATCTGTCAGGGAAACCCCAAGGCCCTGCCAGGCTGGAAGCTGCCCCCCTCCTGGAAGCCAGAGGGGCAGAGGGAGCCGGTGGCCCAGGAAGGGGTCCTCAAGGTGCACCCTTCCTCTGCCAGGCCCATGTGGGACAGTGGCCCGGTCAGGCCGCTCTCTCATTCAGGGGCTTCTCAGACATCTCGTGATCTGGGAAGAGGCCGGCCAGATGAGAAGCCGTCCTAGGGTGCTCCCAGATCCCTCCTCCCCTGCAGGGCCTGGCCAGCCCCCGCCCCACTCAGCCCCGCCTCCTCCCCTCCCCCGCCCCCACCGCTGTCCAACCTGTTTGTCTGGAGCTTCCTCGGCTCTGCCCCTGCCTGCCAGACAGCTCAGCCAGGTGTGCCCCCTTCTGCCTGGCCGCCAGCAGCAGCAGCAGCAGCTCAGACTCCCCCGAGCCCTCCGTTCCCTACCCAGGACCCCCAGGGAAGCCGAACGCAACTTGTGCCCCTGGCGGGGAGCATGGACTCTGGGCCCCGGGCTCTGTAGGACGCAGCCGCAGCATGAATGGCAACGGGCTGATGGGAAATGGCCTCAGTGGGCCGGGGGAGCCCCACTGCGAGGCTGGGGAAGGGGCTCGGCCAGGGAGCCCCCTGCTCTCCCCGGCTGCCTTCATTAACCCCGCTCAGTACGCCAACGTGCTGGAAGGACGGTTCAAACAGCTTCAAGGTGAGGGTCCTGCCATGGAGGGGGGAGCCAGGGCTGCCATGCATTGGGCCACGCACTGGCCAGCCCTCGATCGCCGGGCTGTCCGTGTGGAGGGACCCTAGGTTGTGGCGGGCGAGAAGGCGTCCGAGCCAGAGCATATGTGTCTGTGGCCGCCCCGCCGGGAGACGCCAGATTCAGGTGTGGGTGAGGAGCCCCTGCGTGGAGAAGAAGAGGGGCCCCAGAGAACTGAGAGGGTGTGCGTGT